>NC_044282.2:57207906-57529295 GCF_004027225.2 Strigops habroptila
ATTTGGGGGAAAAAATGGGTGTTTGAAATTTGCTTTCTCATTTTGAACTATTAAATTTCATATATTTAAGTACTTCTTTTCAGCCATGGTTGTGATAAACTTGTGGTGTTGAATGAAAGCAGAAACCATGCCACGTAATCCTTTAAACAAACTGGTGAAGCCTCACTTAAAAAAAACCCAATGATAATATTTATTTGACTCTTCTGATAGGAGGCTGTTAGAAACCTCCTTGTATTGAAAACATATCCTGGTGGCAACCACATTAAAGGAGCTTGCCAGACTGTCCTTCCCAGTGCAATCCCTTTTGGGGACATATGTTTCACCGTGATTTAACCTTGCTTTAGTTGCCCTTTTTTTTTTTTTTTCCAGGAAGCTTTTAGCAAAATCTCTTAGAAGAAGGTTTTTTTTTAATAAAAAACCTGAGAGAAGAGTCCTTTTGGGGATTCATTCACAGATTGAATGAGCAAAAACTTCTACATACTAAAGAATCTGTTGAAGTACAAATGCAAACTTAGCAGCTCTGGGACTGTTAATTTTGATGTTCATTTGCCCTTTAGGCTGCTGCTGGTGCTACAGCAGCTGCTGAGACCTCTGAACACAACAGAAACACCTGAAGGACTTTATAAACCCCAGGTTTTACTGGGATAGAAACTAGAATTAAAAAACCCCACATTTCCAATGAGAAAACTGGGAATCAGGCAAAGCAGAAAGAGGAGGCTTTCTTACGTTTCTCCCCTTTACTGTGTGTTTGCAGCTTGGGCCTTTCCTTTGGCTTTTTTGTTAGTCGAGCAACTCAGCATCCCTGTGACTTGTGACCTCTCCCTGCAGTCCCCCTGGGCCAGGAGGGACCTTTCCATCTGTCAGCCCCTGGCTGGCTGCCTGTCTGCAGCAGGATCATCCACTCTTACTGCCCCTACTCTCCTGTTCTCCCCTTTCTCTCCATAAACACCGCAGGCACCTCTCCCTCCCTTCCCACCTCCCACACGGGGATGTGCTGAGGCCAGGAAAGACAAGCCTTTTCCTGCCTGCTCCCTTTTAAAGGAGTAGGCACTGTAGCAGAGTGCAGCCAAATAAAACAAGTGCTGCTGCCAAAGGGTCATTAACAGGCATTACAAGGGTTGCAAAATATATCTGCAATAATTCCAAGCTCCTTAATATTGCCAGAACAAGGTTAAGTGTCCTTAGTATGAGCGAGCTGCCCTCGTAAAAGTGCAGAAACAGATGGCTCTGGGCAGTGTAAAACCTCTTTGGCTCCGTAGGGTCATTACCTTCCAGGGAGACTTTCACAATTAGAAAATTCCTCCCCTCTGGATTCCTGGATTAATTCTTCAGTCTGTCAAAGTGACACTCATTTCTTTTTCTTTCTTAAAGAAAGTTAGCTTTCTTATTATTGTCCCTTTTGTGTATATCCCTCATTGCTTTTTCTCCTTCCACTGCTTCCAACCTGAACTTTGCTTGAAGTTCATGGTTTCTGTTTTCCTCCTACAGAGCAAGACGTGGGCTGAAGAATTGTCTGGTTTTCCCCTTGTGTCATCAGTGGGTCTAAGAAAAGAAAGATCCCCCGCCCAGTGAAATATTTAATCTCTGGTCTAATAAAAGATACCACCTCTTCCTCCTAAAGCTGCCTGGCTGGTTAAAGTGGTTTTGCAGGCAGTCTGGGATGGACAGGGTGGGTAATTGGAGACACCGTGCCACACAACATACAGGTAGAGCTGCTCAATGAGGGGTTCAAAGGCTGTGGTTCCCCACATTGCCATGCAAACATGGTAAGAGTTTATAAATTATAGAATCACAGAATGGTTTGGGTTGGAAGGGACCTTAAAGCTTATCTAGTTCCACCACCGCTGCCGTGGGCAGGGACACCTTCCACTAGACCAGGCTGCTCAAACCAGGAATTTCAAATGCTTCTCATCAGCTTGCTAATTAAGCTAACATGAAAAGCCCAGTGGAACCCATGAGGTTGTTCTGCATTGTATTATGGACTACAGGTTCATACATCACCTTCAGTGTGTTGACTGCACGTGGGACATGGTGCCAGGACTCAGGTGGATGACTCCCAGCTTTATTGTCCATGTATGGCTGCATCTGGGATGGCTCACTGCATTACCTGGCAGGGGACACACATCCTGCCTGAGGTTTGGTGGAGGGGAAACAGGCTGGAGAAGAGGACAAGGTTTCTGGTAGAGTGTTTCCAAAGACAGTGTCCACAGCTGAGTTGCTGATGGTCTGTGACCCTGGTCCTGAGCACTGAAGACCAAAATGCTAAAGTCCCTGAGATAGAGAGGAGACATGACATTGAACTTGTGTGTGCATGCCAGAGGAGACAAAACCAGCCCGGTGCACCTAGCTCCCAGCATGACTCTTGACACAGCTAGAGAACAATTCTTATGAGGAATGGCTGAGGGAACTGGGGTTGTTTAGTCTGGAAAAGAGAAGGCTTAAAGGGGGACCTTATCGCTCTCTACAACTACCTGAAAGGAGGTTGTAGTGAGGTGGGGGTTGATCTCTTTTCCCAGGTAACAAGCAATAGGACAAGAGGAGATGGCCTCAAGCTGGGCCAGAGGAGGTTTAGATTGGATATTGGGAAAAATTTCTTTACAGAGAGAGTGATCAGGCATTGGCACAGGCTGCCCAGGGAAGTGGTGGAAGCACCATCCCTGGAAGTGTTAAAAAAAATGCGTAGAGGAGGCCCTCAGTGACATCGTTTAGTGGCGGACTTGGCAGTCCTGAGGTAACGGTTGGACTTGATCTTAAAGGTATTTTCCAACCTCGTTGATTCTATGATTCTAACTGCAGCTGTCTCAGCTGAGAGTGGTTGCTCCCTGCCTGGCAGCACCCCTGTGAAAAATGCTATTTCTCCAGTTTCCTTCCTTTGGGACTTTGGAGAACATCCTTCTGAAGTTCTTATTTCTCTGGAGTATTACTTTCATGTAGGCTCAGATCTGTGTCTTCTCATGGCACTGCTGTTTTGTGTGGTGTTTCCCAGTCTTTGGGAAAACCAGAGCTTTCAGGAGTGAAAGCAGTCTCATAGGCCCTAAATCCTAGGAGGGTTTTTATTTTGCTTTCCATCTCTCTGTGTCATCATGCCTCCTTAAACACAGTTTCAGACAGAGCAGTAAACTGGGACGCACTGTTGGCAGGCAGTGCCCACGCTTCATTGTTACCCGCCCATAACACTGCGATGGTCGCTGCAGAACTGCTTGACAGCTTGTTTCAGTGGCTGATTTTATTGCATTAGAACAACAGCATAATTATAGTGGGACAAATGAAAAACCTGTTCATTCAGTGTCTGTCTGGAATAGCAGCCATTGGTAGATGCTCAGTAGCAGAGTGTAAGGAGCATACCCAGATGAGAATACACTGCCTTCTGCTCCCTCGTTCCAGCTTCTGGTCATCAACTGTTGAGGGACTTCCTAGGCTGGAATTTGCATCGAGAAGACCTGACTATGATAACCTAGTCTCTTTCGTTACTGTGTGTATAATTTTGGTTTCACAGCATCCCACAGCAACAAATCCACGATTTAATCATGAACCATATAAAGTATCCTGTCTGGTTTTAAAACACCTAGTAGCCTTTACATTATGAGAATCCGGGAATAATTGTTCTCTTTTCACCTTTCCATGGGATCTAAGTGTCTTTCTATTAAAATTTTCATGCATGCTTGCTTAGCATCCCTTTGCCTTTTCTCCCTCAGTATATCCTGCTGAGATGGAATGGGCAGAATCACATTAAACTGAAGACGTGGGCACAGGATGGGTTTAAATGGTTATTGTCCTTTCTCCTCTCCTTTCCTAGCAAGATGAGAGCTCTAAATTAATTACTAACGCTTGGAGTGCTAATAGATCTTGGAGTCATTTCAGAATGTGATTCTTCTAGACCTTCTTCTTCTGTAATGTTTCTACATCTCCTCATAGTTTAAACTCCCAAATGAGTCCAGATCATGAGTACGCTTTTGATTCCTTCTTCTAAGGAATGAATTAGGAATATGTTTAAGGCCACATATCCTTTTGTCTTCCTAAGAGTATTGGGCTCTTCTTCAATATATCTTATTTATCAACTGCTAGACCCAATCTTTAATAATGCTTGTAAAAATTTGTTGGGTACTGGAATGACTCTGAGGCTTCCCAGGTCCTCCCCCAGGAGCCCTTTAGAAAAGCACCATGTTCACCCGTTCATCCTCCTGTTGCTGAGGGCAATTTAACAGATCACAGTAGGTAGTTCTGCAACTTCATATTTCAATTCCTCTAGAGTTTGAATTGAAATATTTATCACTGATTTACCTAACACTTGTTTAAGTCTATTCTACTTAATACTGCCTTTGATCCAAGGGTGCAGTCTATCACACTCGATGAAAGGCTCCAGTGTGGGACTTACCTTAAACTGGCATAAATGCTTCCCCATGTGGTTTCTTTGCACCTTGAGCATTTATCAGGCTCAGCAGCACACTATGAAACTTCCTGCACTTTATATGTTTGGAGAAGTCTGTATTCTGAAGGGGATGGGGTTGCCATTAGTAGTTTGATCTGCAAACCTTTTTTAATATTTTAATGTTAAATGTAATTGATCAGCTATCATATTTATTTGTAATTTCCTGTTTGGACACAAAAGTCTCCCTTCTGAAAGATGTGTCTGTGAATACCCACCATCACGGCGCTGTTCAAGGAAGGTGACTTGTTCGGGAGCTCTTTATGGGGCTTTTTTTATTTGCAGTTTCATTCAATATTGGTTTAATTCTAATTATTATAAATAGATCATAGGAAATTTGGTTGGATTCAAAACCATATTGTTTGTGTAGGTAGTTTACAGGCAAGACATCCAGCTTTACTGATGGTCAGTGGACAGGAAGCCAGCCCTATCTGTGGAGCCTAAGGGCAGTTCAGCTCACCTTCAAAAATAGAGGGGTGCAGATGAATCATGTTTTAGGCTCCCCTGATTGCATATAATGGGAGCTTAGGCATCTCGCTCACATGGAATCATCTAAAATAAAGTGTTCTAATCTTTGAGTGTGATCTTAATTGAATAATTAATTGTTATTGCAGGTTGCTATTAGTTCAAATTTAATTTTATTTTAAAATTGGTTTAAGTGCGTTTTAATGTTAGTCTAAAATTTAAAAGATCTAATTTAAACCCAAACACAGTATAGATTCACTGGGGTTTGTCCAGCCTGATGATGAGGACCTGCTGTTAGCCACAAAAAAAAGCAGCCTTAGCAATTTAGCTATTATTAAACAGTATTTTATTTATTATCACACAGAGAGTTTAAACAGTCATTCTTTAATAATTTACAGTTGAAGGGCACAGTCAAAATTCAACTGAATTGAGAGGAATCTTTTCCTTTGAAGAGCTTTTGATGGAGCAGGCTTTACAATACAGACACAGACATCAAAAGAAATGGTTAAAGTCAATGGCATAAACCATGTGAGCGAGGAGGATTCCAGGCTTTTCAGCGCTCCAAACAGATCAACAGAAAACAACTTCTCGCCCTTGTCAGCAATATAACCTGGAAAACAAAACCAAGTTCCTTGATGTGTCTGGAGATGTTAGGAAAGCCCTAAAACTTTCCCTGTGCACAATAACTTTGCCAAGAGAAAATGGTGTGCCTAGAAATGTAAATGCTGTGGGTTTTATATCCAAGGATTTTGGAAAGCAGAAATTGCCTTGACTAAGAAAAAGATGCTAAAGATGCTTTATTTACTAATCTTGATGTTTTTATGCCTAAATCTTACAGCCAGTAAACACTGCACATTTGTTTCCTAGTTTAGAATATCTACAAATAACAGTGATCTTTTAAATAATGTAGGAATTCAGAATAATTATGTGGATACTTCCTGCTGAAGGTTCTAAGAGAGCTCTAGGATGTTAGATTAAGGGAAAATGAAAGAATGATTTATGGCATCAAAAACCTTCCCTGAATATAACTTTCAGCAAACTCCATCTGTCCTGCTCAGAGCTTGCTAGCTATTTAGATATTAATCTTTAAACACCTGTACAAGAAAGAAATCCTTGGTATTAGCAGAACCTTTAAATAAGGAAAGGAAAGGGAAAAGGAGAGGGAAAAACAGAATATTAAAAATATGCAGGAGTGGGGTTTTTGTTTAAAAAAATGCAGATCGAAATCTGTAGGATTATGGATTTTTACAATGTGGATACTTTGCTATGGCAGCCAAGGGATGCAGTGGATAATCCATCACTTGGGTTCTTAAAACCCAAGTAGGTTGTATTTTTTGAACTGTAATGTAATTCAAATATAAAATGTGAATCTCGGAGGAGTCTCTTCTGCTCTGCAAGAGCTCGGGCAGGCACATGTGATGTTGCCTTCTGGGCCTTAAGTCTACAAATTTTGGTCTGGTTCATGCTGATCTTTGTGCGCTCCTGAGCCAAGGTGTACAGAGAGCAGGAAGGACCAGCTCCCCCCTCCTGACCTCTCAGCAGCACTGAAGTGCTGTTTGGGCTCCCATCAAGCATGTTAACAATACAGTAATATGAAATCTTCTGTTGTTCCAGCACGGGCCTGTGTTCACAATATTTGCCCTGGGAAAGCGGTACACTTTTGTGACCGAGGAAGAAGGAACCGAAGCCTTTTTTAAGTCTGAAGACTTAAATTTTGAACAGGCAGTACAACAAGCTGTCAAGAATGCAGGTAAATGAGACCTTTGTCTTTTTTAATGGAAATCAAATCTAGCTACCCAGGAACATTAAAGCCCAGCCCAAAGCACATTGGCTTTTTGATCATGCCTTAAATGCTTATCTTAACCCATGACCATGCTACGAGATGAAGGTGAAATGAAATTCCTTCATGTGGATCCAGCACTGTAAACCTGCAACGTAGTTTGGATTCAGCCTCAAGGGATCAAGGGTCTCTGATCCAGGGACTGTTATTACTTTTATCATCAATCAACCCTAGTTTGAGATCAGGTGCTTTTCTGTGGCTAAACACTCCACCTATGTGTACCAGGTTTGGAGCAATAGTACGTTGTCCTATCATTTAATTTGAAAATCAGCTTGTAGCAATAATTAGTTGTTACCCTGTAGTACAATAGTCATTAAAAGGGATGAGGTGTATATCCTATCCACAGTGGCATGCTCCATCAGTGATGTGCTTCTATCCATGTGGAATTGCAGAGACAGGAATTCTTTGAGTAGTTTGGCAATTTTGGACTGTGAAACGAGAGAGAGGCAAGGTGGCAGGGAGGTTAAATCACAGAATCACAGCATCCCTGTGGCCCAAAGGCACTGCTGGAGATCATCTACTGAGAGCAGTGTTAGCGACAGCAGGTTGCTCAGGGCTGTGTCCAGACGGGTTTTAGGTGTCTTCAAGGATGGAGACTCCTCAGCCTCTCTGGGCAACCTGTTCTCATGTTTGGCCATCCTCACAATAAAAGCTTTCCTGAGTCTCAGGGGAATCTCCTGTATTCCCATTTGTGCCTATTGCCTCATGCCCTGAGAATAGCCAGCTATTTATCCACACTAATAAAATCCCCCTGAGTCTTCTGTTCTCCAGGCTGAACAGCCCCAGCTCTCTCAGCCTCTCCTGGTATGGCTGAGAGGATGTACTACTACAGCATGACGAACCAAACTGTTTTTTCTTGGATTAACTTATTTTTTATTTCAGTCAGTTGTTGGAGCACATGCACATCTTAGCACATCTACACTGAAGCTGGGGGGAAATCTCTGGATTGTGGATTTGGGCATTGAACCTTCATCATGCAGAAAGATGTTACACAGACTGGTAGAAGCAGAGAGCTCACCAAAATATTTACAGGGTTAGAGGGAAGCTTTCCGGGAAATTCACTCGAGGAAAACAAGGGTTGAGGCATTTAGAGTCAGAAGTTACATGTAAAAAATTTCACTCTATCAGTGAAAATCTACTTCATCTTCTTTCTAAAATGTTTCTGTTTCTTTTTTGTATTTAGTTTCTGTCCCTGCAGAAGCATTTTATCAGAACCATGGTAACCTCTACAGCATGCTGAAGGGAAAAATGGCTCCTTCTAATCTACACATGTTCACAGGCACTTTGTGTAAGGAGCTGCATGAGCACATGGCACACCTCGGCACAGAGGGCACAGGAGACCTCAATGACCTGGTAAGGTAAGGGAATTCCTGCAGCTCATCTCTAACGCATGGGTATCCTATATGGAAGCAGAGATGTTGTCATAGAATCATGGAACGGTTTGGGTTGGAAGAGACCTTAAGGATCATCTAGTTCCAAACCCCTGCCATGGGTCAACCTTCCACTGGACCAGGTTGCTCCAAGCCCTGTCCACTGGCCTTGAACACTGCCAGGGATGCGGCAGCCACAGCTTCTCTGGGCAACCTGTGCCAGCGCCTCACCACCCTCACAGGGAAGAACTTCTTCCTTATATCTAAACTAAATCTCCCCTGTTACTGTAAAGCAGGGAGAGCTCAGGCTCTTCAGCCGTAGAAAAGCTCTGTCAGGATGCTCATCACTGCTTCACAGTTTCAGGTGGTGCACAGGCTGGACAGGGTTTCATCTAAAATCATCCCATCCTACTACCTCCTTGATGCAGCCTCAGGGACAGGGTGTTCTTCCCACTGCCACGTCTGTCACAGCATCCAAATCAGCTGTTACTTGTTTAAAATGTTTAAAAAAACCCAGTCATATGCTCGATGATAAATTGCAGAATCCATAGAAGTCATCCACAGTAAATCTGGGGGATGTGTGATCTGTTCTTATGGTTTTGCCAAACAAGGCAGGGGAAAAGAGTTAGTATGCAATGCCCTGGGCAATTATTTATCTGCCTCGGAATTAAATCCATAGAGCCAGCAGGTGGCTCCAACGTCCTTATGATCTTCAGAAAAGCAGGAAAGTGAAAGAGCTACTGCCTGAGATACATGTTTAGCAGTAGGTGGAACCCAGCAAAGGCTGTGTAAGGCTTTCTCAGAGCTAAAGAGGTGAAGTGGTCTGAAAAAGCTCACATTTGGCAGGATAACAGAGGAGCAACCAGGGAAGGGGTGAGACACAAAGAAAACGAAAAAGAATTGTTCTGCCCAGCGAAGCTGCGGCCAGAGGAAGGGTTTCTTGGGGTGTCTGGTTGCAGAAGGGTTTGTGCAATGCCCAGAAGGTCCGCATGGGCTAACCCAAAATAAGAGGGGTGGTTAATAGGGAGAAGGGGACCTCAGCTCCCAGAGCCTTTCTGCCACTGCTGAAGTGACCAAACACTAACTGATGAAGCTCAGCCGTGTGTAAAGGACTAGCCTGAGGTCTGTGTATCTCCCAGCCTCTGCTTAAAGTCTGCAATGAGGGCATGAGGTATCGGCTTTGTGCCAGCCCTTCCATACTGGCATGAGCCTTGAGTCTCACAGCTTCTAGTGCTGGCAATTCAATATGCTGCATTCTGACCTAAAACTGCTGCAACAGCCTCACTGTGGCCTGTAAGTCATAGGGAACTTGTCCTTGCAGGCATGTCATGTATCCAGCAGTGGTGAACACTCTGTTTGGGAAAGGCATCTGCCCAACAAGTCAGAGTGAAATCAAGGAGTTCGAAGAACATTTTCAGAAGTATGATGAGGACTTTGAATACGCTTCTCAGATGCCCGAATGCTTCTTGAGGTAATGGAGCAGAGATGATGCTCGTGGTATACCCATTACAGGTACCCATTGCATTTTGCTTGCTGGAATATCAACCATGAGAGACATTTTCCCTGGAGGATGATGCACTGTCTTTATCAATGATGCGTCCTTGGGTCAGGCTTTCAGCTAGATGCTTCAAAACAGTTCTGACCTTGTCTTGTGCATTTTCCTGGTGTAAAGCAGAAACAGCCTTGCTTAGGTGGGAAGGGTCCAGCTTGGAGCTGTCAGGGAGCAGCAGAATGGGGCAAAGGGCTGAGCCTAAATGTGAGTCCCAAGCTGAGGGGCTCCCCAACAAGGCATCTCTCTGCTCTTTCCCACACCATAGCTGTTTTCCCAGCAGACTGGCACCACGTTACATGGCTGCACTGTCACAGAGTTGACCTTGGACAGAGGCAACCAAACCCTGAGGAAAGTGTTTGCAGAGCCTGTCAGTGCCCTCAGGGCCATTATAGCACCTTAAGCACCTCAAAATAGCCTTAAGAAAGAATTGAGGATGCTTTAAAAATGCAGGCTTGATTTTGTTAGAAAGAATAATTCTTGAAAAGATTGGCTTCAGCAATCTGTCCAAAGCCACAATGAAACAGATGTGAAAATCCAGGAGTCTTGCAGTCACAGGTGCTGGCTGCAAGATGAGGGCTGGCCAAGGTGAAGGTCTCGGACATGCTATTCCTCATGTCAGTGAGCACTACTGTCAGTCAGACTGACACTTGACTATCCATCAACTGACTGCTGCCCAGGGCTTTTGGAAAAAACCCAAGGAGTCCTTCTCATGGAAAAGGAAATGTTAGTTTATGCTGCCTCAGTTAAGTGCTTCTTGTTTGTTGCTTTTCTTTACAGGAACTGGTCTAAATCAAAAAAATGGCTTCTAAAATTATTTGAGAAAGTAGTGTTGGATGCTGAAAGGACCAACCCTTCAGAGAGCACATCCAAGGTAAACATCCAAGGCTATGAAATCAGACGACTTCATGTGTATTCTGACTGAAGGGATGGAGGACAGGAGTTATTTCAGTACTGGAAGAAATAAGCCAAACCTGTCAGCTTTTATAGCTACACCTTAATTGTGCAGTATTGCTGTCACCTACATTAGGACAGACCCATAATTTTGAGTCCTACTCCTCAATTTATTTTAGTTCCTACAATTGTGAGAATTGGCATCTTCCTCCGGGGAAGGTAAAGCCAAGAGTTCAGAGCTGTGACCCATTGCCAGGCTCCAGTATCACAGTTGCAGTGAGCAGTTGAAAGAGGTGAGAGAAAGACCTCTTCAGTTGTTTCTCTGAGGGCACTGTGCTGTGAAATTTCAAAACCTTGCATGTGCTATTTTTAAACCCTGCTGTAGAGTGAGTAGATCCTCCAGCAGCCAGACTAGTAGAAAATAGCAGATTACTGGATTGGAAGCCAAGTACCCTAAATATCAATTGTGTGAAAGCTGTGATAAGTTGTCCCCCTGGTTATTCTCCTTAGCTATGGCAGGAATTCTGTCTATACGGCTGACAAACGTGACAGCAGACTGGCCTGGGAATTTTGCTCTACCAAATGGTTATAGAACATATCATTAAACAAGCCAGGTTTTATTTAGACTTTAAAAGCTTTACATGCCACAATTTCTTTCATAAAGTAAAGCAAAATAATGGAAAGAGAGGGCTGGAGAGGGGACGGTGAGAGGTAAGAAGGTGCAGGAAGTAGGAGGCACAAACTTGTCTTAGACGGGATGGGAATAAGAGTGGTCATTTTTTATTCAAGGTCAACCTTCTCCCCTCTGAAATGAAGGCAGGAAGCTTTGCCTTGAATGCATGGCTGCCCTGTATTTAAGGAAATGCTATAAACAGAAGCCGATCCTAGACCATTACACAGTTGCTATCGTTTCAAAGAATATCAAACAATTGCAGTCACTGGTTTGGTCACTAACAAAGCACCTGGAAGTAGGGAGTTTGCTGATGTATCAGACAATCTCTTTGTAATACGCACCTTTTTGGCTGGAACAGAGAGAGTATTTTCTTCATTTCCATTCATTCAACTTGTTCAGTCCCATTTTCAGGTTCTTTAGAGAAGTAGAGCAAGAATTAGAAAAGAATAAGAGATTTCTTGTCTTTCTTCCACATTCAAGAAACAATGGGGAGTGAGGGAACCAAATCCCCTAAAAACTTTAAGAAAATGGAGGGCAGAGCAAGTATTCAGTAGGGATTCATGTGGTGCCTTGATTTCTTCTGGCCTGCTGCCTGTGAGTGAGTCTCACTTTCTCTTCACAGCTGTCAATTTTTACTTTGTGACTGCAAACCCCCCATAACTAACATTACTTTGATAAACTAGCCTTATGTTATATCCTTGAATTCTAGTAAGCCCTATGCTAAACTAGATTTTAATATATTTTTGGAAACACACATTATTATCTTTTATTTATAACAGACACTACTGCAACATCTCCTGGATAACTTGCAAGGAAGACATCTAGCTCCCAATTACAGTCTTCTAATGCTCTGGGCTTCTCAAGCAAATGCTATCCCTGTAAGTACCTCAGCTAAAGAAACACTTTATCCTGTTCAAAAGCCTGTATTTGGGAAGCAAAGCCTTCAAACCAGAGGTCACACACGCTGCGTATATTCCAAAGAAAGGATTAGCACGCCCACATGCATCACTCCAAATATACCCAGGCTGCAATGTCACAGAAGCCATGACAAGGAAAGCTCTTCTTGTACTTTTCCTAAATGATGAAGTTCCTTATCATAGCATTTCAGGATCATGTCTCATTGCTGTTAAGATCACAGTCTTAAGCTGCGAAGAGCATTCAGCTCTATTTTGAAGCACTTCGGCTGCATTATAGTCGAGACTCTATTCTACATAGCCTGCTGTTACCAATTGTAAAGAATATCAAAAGCATAATACAGAGTAACTTCATCTGTGTGTAAATCCTCAAGTGAATTTGGCTCTTCTGCTTTGGGGCATCTGCTGTACAAATGCCGGTGTTGATTCCAGGGAAGAAAAGCAATAGTTTGATTCTACTGTCACTTAAGTTTTGTCTGTGTTAGAAACGAATTTGATGGATTAATGATACAAACATGCTAACAAGTCCAATGTGTCTAACACAGCTTAGGCTGACCAAAGACATTTATAGGAGTTTCTCAGATGAAAAAGCCATAGCAGCAAAAACATCCTTTATTTACCATGACTACTGAGCTCTTTCCAGCACAGTTATGTCTGTTACAGATGTGATTTAGAAAACAAATGATAGCAAGTTATTTTTGTACGTACTTCTAATGGCTATATCTGTGGGGTTTGTAGATTGGATGTTACAACAATTTACCCTAAAGGAATTTCATCCATTTCAGTGAGGTTTTTGTGGATTCACATCGTGGCATAAGTGAGAGGCATAGCCTGCTGTCTGTTATCAGGATAACTGACATTCCTTCCACAACACCATCATTACTTACTTCTGTAGTATTCAGCTGTAAATAGACATATAGATATTCCGTTGTTTCTCAGAATAGTCATAGAATCATAGAATACCAGGTTGGAAGGGACCTTGAGGATCACAACCACTGTTCTGGTGACTGGAATGACAGAAAAATAAAAAGGCCTTTTACCTTCCAAGGGGATATTTTTACAAGCATGTTAAACCCTTTTACCTGAAACAATTCAGCTATCCCTACTTAGCCCATGGAGTGAAGCCACAGTGTCCAAGTGCTGTACAAGAAAATTGAGCTACCAGATTTGTTTTGCAGAAGGAGGGCTGCATCCACGTGGGGCTGTTTGGGAAATAACAGTAAGAGTTCTCATGCCTCACCAGCACAGATGGCCCATGACCAGATCTGTCTGCAGACGGCATCTCCCGCTAGCTCAGCAAGAGGAGAGAGAGGCTCCTGGCAGCGCTGCGAGTCCTTCTGGTTTCATCCTCCTTAAGAGGATTTTCTCCTTTCCTAAATTTCTTGATTTTCAACTTCATTGCATAATCAGTTAGCAAATTATTTCTGAAGGGGATATGCTACTGCTTGTTTTGCCATTAATTAAAACTTTTCCTGCCCGTTTTAGTGTGACTCAGTGACAATGCTCTGCAAATTATTTAACCTCATTGCTGTTAATATTAGTAGGAATTTACTATTGATTCTTTTTCCCATTCGTGCGGCTAAATCTAATCACACACAATGATTTAGTAATTCATTTTAACACCTAGTTATCTGAAATTAAAGAAAGGATTCAGTGTTTCAAAGCTCAAAGCCAAAGCTATATAATATTCACTGAAGATAAGTACACGCAGATGACTAGACATAATCTCCCAGGATCTGAGTCCTTAGATATGGATTTAACTGGGAAGCACAGCTCCCTGTGCATCCCAAATACAACAGGCACATACAAAAAAGTGCAAATGTTTTCACCTGCCCCTGTGATCTTCTACAAAGATGCTGTAATTCTGTTCCATGGTCCTGAGCTAAAGTATTCTCATCTCTGTTTAGATTGCATTTTGGACCCTTGTTTTCATACTCTCTTATCCTTCCATTTACAAGAAAATCATGGAAGACCTGGCTTCTGTTTTTGGCAAAGCAGGTAATAAATCCAACAGTGTCCTTCTGGAACCTGGAAATCATCTATTCTGTGTCGGCCCAGCACATGGTACACTGGGTCAATAATAATATAATAATTGTAATATAATAATAATGAATAATAGGATTAATGAATGTTGCTGCTAAAGATACTACTGATAACATAGAGTCCTGCTCTGAGTTCTTTGCTCAACATATGCTCAAGACATATTTTTATGCAAAACCACCTTCAGTGTTAGCAAAAGAAGGTAGAAGAACCGTATGGATTTGTCTCTTCATTCCACACCTATCATTTAGACCTAGATTTGTATTAACCAGCCTTGTGCTTTATTCATGCATCTATGATAGGGTCTGGTGAGGTCTTTCAATTCAGCTGCTCTTCACGGTGTGATGTTCACCAGAGTGACAGCTATTCTGCAGAAAAACAGGCCAGGAACTGTTCTCTTTTCTCTCACCCGAGGCCAATTTGTCCAGCATGATTGACCCCCCCACAAGACTTATCTCTCTCCCTCAAAAACCAGTCATCTACTGGAAGCAGTCATTTCAGATATGCCATCCCCTGAACCATGCTTAGACCTTTGTGGAAGACATGGGTCAAAACCATATCAAGGAACGTGTCAATAATTAACAAATAAGGCAAATCATGAAAAAGTGCTTAATTTAAGCCATTCTCCTGGCCCTGTTTTATTTGCTAGTGTTAACACAGCCCAAAAGCTCAGGCATGGCTTCTTGTCTTTGTGCCTAGAGTCCCTCTGATTTCCATGTAGTGTCCTACCGAAGTACGGAAAAAGTCCAGTGACTCTTCACTTACAAGTTGACCATTGTTTGCCCTCTTCTGGCCAATTCCATATCTACACCTTTCCTAGAGTTACTAAATAATCTTCAGTGGTTTTTCTCAAGTTGTGCTGATTTTGGTCCATTTATTTGCTTTGAAATATAAAGAAAAATTCTGTATGAAAATGAGGTTTTGAAGTCTTGAAGTATTCTATCAAAAGTTCTAAAGCAAGACATATCAGCAGGTATCAAAACAAGTATGAAATTTCATATTTACAGAGTCTTTTTCTCATGCCACGACAGGTAAAGATAAAATAGAAGTCTCTGAAGAGGACCTTAAGAAGCTCCCTTTTATGAAGTGGTGCACTTTGGAAGCCATCAGGCTGAGGTCTCCAGGTGCAATCACCAAGAAAGTAGTAAACCCAATAAGAATTCGGGTGAGGTTTGTTGGCTTTTTTTCCCCAAAAAAGGATGCCATATGATTTGTCTAGAAAGGGGCCTCCCAGTAGATCTGGATAAAATTAAGATAGTAGAGATATTCCATAATCTCACATACATATTCTGTTTGACACATTTACTAATCATCATTGATCTAGTTATCAATAATGTAAGAGTGGTTTTGCTTCCCTTGCTCACAGTCTTACCTTCAATTTTGAATTGAGCTGGAGATACTGTGCTGATGGTATATAAAATAGTAATCAGACGCAACTGATATAGGAGAAGGGATCACAATTTAGTAACTGGTAAAACTCCCTCTGTTCTGATCGTCCTCTTCACTGCCTTTCAGAAGGGAAGTGCCAGCATTCAGGAATCTCACAAATAAAAGTTTGGGAGAAAAACACTCACTGCAAGGAACTAGCACTCATGCCTATCTAAGAAATTACTGAAATCCCATAAAGGTCTACTGCCATATGAGACATTCTATGAATTTCTCTGCATTGAACGAAGTGCTTAACAAAAGATTTAGAAAAAAAATCCCAGCTCACATGGTACCTCAAGAAGCAGGAAAGACAGAAATAATGTTCCCATTCTTTCAATACCTGAAAAAACCAAACTAGAACAGAAATAGTCTTTCCCCATTCTCCACTGTTCACATCTTTCTCATAGGAAAAAATGGTAACAGCAAGAAGAAACTGAATGTACCCACAGTGGCTGTACAACCTTCGCTGATCCTTGGTTAGGATCTTCTGCTGATGGAAGAGAAGTAGTAAGAGGAGGGACTGTTTTATGATTTAAATCCGTGATTTTCTCTTTTCTTACATTTTTTTCTCCCTTTCAGAATTTCACCATCCCTGCAGGTGACATGCTGATGTTGTCGCCATACTGGTTGCACAGGAATCCAAAATATTTTCCTGACCCAGAAATGTTCAAACCTGTAAGTTGTCTTCTTAGCATGGGTATTTTGCTGGTTTTTCTTGACTTATTTCACAACAAAAGCACATGGACAAATTGGCTTAAATTTGGGTGTACCTCGTCATCTGGAGGATGGCTTTGTATACAGAGAAGATGTGCACAAAAAGGAGGAGCCTGTAGGAATAAGCAAGACTTTAAAGTTCATTTATATGTTCCGAATGATTTGGTACTACTTTATATCTCTTTGATCTTGATTCAAAGTTCACCATTGAAAGACCCTATTGATTGAACCCAACTTGCTTGACTAACTGATCTCCTTCTATGACAAGGTGAGCCACTTAGTGACTGAGGGAAAGGCTGTGGATGTTGTCTAGCTGGACTTTAGTAAAGACTTTGACGCCGTTTCCCACAGCATTCTCCTGGAGAAACTGGCTGCTCACGGCTTGGATGGATGCATTCTTTGCTGGCTAAAAAACTGGCTGGATGGCTGGGCCCAAAGAATGGTGGTGGAGTTAAATCCAGTTGGTGTCTGGTCACATGTGGTGTTCCCAAGGGCTCAGTACTGCGGCTAGTTCTGCTTTATATCTTCCTAAACGATCTGGATCAAGTGCCTCCTCAGGAAGCTTGCAGATGACACTAGGTTGGGGGGGAGTGCTGATCTGCTGAAGGTTAGAGAGGTTCTGCAGAGGGATCTGGACAGGCTGGATTGATGGGCTGTGGCCAATGGTGTGACGTTCAACAAGGCAAAGTGCCACGTCCTGCATTTGGGCCACAACAACCACATGCAACACTACAGGCTTGGGGCAGAGTGGCTGGAAAGCTGCACAGTGGAAAAGGACCCGGGGGTGCTGACTGACGGAGCTGAACATGAGCATCTTGTGCCCAGGCAGCCAAGAAGCCAACAGCATCCTGGCCTGTATCAGCAATAGCGTCGCTAGCAGGGCCAGGGCAGTGATCATCCCCCTGTACTGGGCACTGGTGAGGATGCATCTCGAATCCTGCATTCAGTTCTGGGCCCCTCACTACAAGAAAGGCACTGAGGTACTGGAGCAGGTCCAGAGAAGGGCAGTGAAGCTGGTGAAGGTTCTAGAGCACAAGTCTTCTGAGGGGCGGCTGAGGGAACTGGGGTTGTTTAGTCTGGGGAAGAGGAGGCTCAGGGGAGACCTCATTGCTCTCTACAACTACAGGAAAGGAGGCTGTGGTTACTTCTCCCAAGTAACAAGTGATAGGACAAGAGGAAATGGCCTCAAGTTGCACCAGGGGAGGTTTAGATTGGATATTAGGAAAAATTCTTCACCCAAAGGGTTGCCAAGCACTGGAACACACTGCTCAGAGAAGTGGTTGAGTCACCATCCCTGGAGGTATTTAGAAGATGTGTAGATGTGGCACTTAGAGATATGGTTTAGTGCTGGACTTGGAAGTGCTAAATTAACGGTTGCACTCAATGATTTTAAAGGTCTTTTCCAACCTAAACAATTCTATGATTCTATGGTTCCAGGTATTTTCCTCTCCCTGTCATTTGTTTGTATAGCTCATCTCCACATATTTACCCAGGTTCATTGGTCTTTCCAGTCAGATGATTTCTGGTAGGTATAAGCTCTGCTAATTCAGTAGTTCATCTAGAGTTTCTTGATTATTATTCCACCCCAGGTGGCTGTGTGGGCAGGCTTGTAACTGCTCTTTTTAGCACCAACTGAAATAGAACAGTTTGTCTTTTTTTATAGGAATACATCAAGGAGTAATTTAAACAAAACTTCCCTTCTAGCAAACTCTTCACCAATTTGAAATCCCTCATAACAGTTCCTGCCAGTTTGAAATCTGAAACCCTGATGCAGCAGCTTATTTCTTTAGGAACTTTATTCCTAACAAGCAAGCTACCTTGGTTTTTTGAAATTCAGCCTTTTTCCACAAGGAATAGGTGAATACCCCTTGGACACTGCCATTCCAAGTGTATCGCTTTGCTCCATCACTGCTGAGGGGTTTTTTCTTGCTTTTATTGGATTTTGATTTTAACAGATTTTCTCTTCAGGAAGCTCTAAACAGCCCTCGCTGAAATATAAACAAAATAAGCAAACACAAGATTACATCTTCTCTAAGACAGCTTCGTCAGAGGAGTTAGCCACCATAAACTTGACAGGGTGTTATTTGAAGGCCTTGGTGGAGTAGCAGTTTGTTTCTGGAGGCTGCTATAGTTTGTCACCCAGCATTCAAAGGATTTACTTTTGTCAGTGTTACCCACCCAAACTTCAGCCCATATTGCCTCATTCCTTGTGTTGTTCCTTTTCTCTTAAAGCAACTCAGGATGGAGCAAAAGGCCCTCTGGGAACAGACAGGCTGTTTTTGTTGGGCATGGTCCATTTTCTCACACACGCTGGCTTGCACCTGAGAATGGAGCTGTGCAATCCCTGCCTTTCTCTTGTGTTACAGCTGCATTTGTCTGTGCACAGCATCTTGGAAGTGGTTTGTGCACAAGATGTGCATGAGCCATTTGTGTGCCATGATACAATTTTGCGGCTGAGGGAGGGTACTGGTTGAGCAATTGCTTTGAATGTGCGTATATTTAAAAGGAGAAAGTCACATTTTTACATTTTTATACACATTTCAATAGCGCAAGACACAGGATTTAGAAAAACGGGGAGGTGTAGGAAGAATGTGTGAGGGGTGATTTTGAAAACTCTGCAGCACTTTGAGGCACCTGAGTATGATTCATTTCTTTCCCTGAGTTGGTGCTGACTTTTGAATCCAGACTTAAACAGGTTGAATGCAAAACCAAAAAACAGCATTAGTGCAACTTTGCATTGAGGATTAGCTGTCCAAGGTCATTTTTAGCCTGGAGAAATAAAGTTAAGCTTTATTTATATAAGGCTGATTTGGAAAAAAAAGTTTCTTCCCACAGGATCGTTGGAAAGAGGCAAATTTAGAGAAGAATGCTTTCTTGGACAGCTTTGTGGCATTCGGAGGAGGGAAGCATCAGTGTCCAGGAAGGTCAGTGAAACAGCTGGGGTTTATTTATTCCCAAACCCTGCAGAGAACAACTCTCTTGAACTGGGCTCCTCTTACACTTGGAGATAAAGTGTTTTCGTTGCCTTGCTCTTTGTCAGTCCACTAATGTTCAGTATTATCTGGACCTTGTTTAAATTGATTTGAAAGTGGTTTCACTCCTAGAAAAGACAGGTTAAGTCACAATGTAAAAGAATCTGAGACTAGTGATCATGGGATATTCCCCAGGAAGGAAAGTCAGCCTAGCTCTGCTGATGCTGAGGCATCTTTTCATCAAGGGAGAGTTCCTCCACTTACCAACATGCCAGCTTACAGACACGGGCATTAGATTGCCATGAAACAGTTCTAAACTAACCTAAAGAACACTTCTGAGACTCTCTATCCTCTATGATGCCACTGACATCTTTTACGAATATCTTAATATCTTAAATGGGTCCCCTCTGTTTGAATCTGGTCTTTGCATTAAGGCCCACGCAATTGTATGATGGCTTAAATTGCAGATCCTGTCTCTCTTCACTCCTCCAGCAATGCCAGCCTCGATGCTTCCCGCATTCCTTCTGCTCTTTTCTCTGCTGTCCCTCTTCCTGGAACAAGTCCCAGGGAGCCAGCTGCTCCTCGATTCTGTGTTCAAACATCTCTGTGCTCAATCCTCTGCCTTCAAAACCTTGTCTTCTCTAAGAAGCAAGTAACCAAGTATCCCTAGAACTAGTCGATTTAACTCAAGAGTCCCATGTGGAGCAAGGACTCTGGAGGGTGTTGCAGAGGATCTGCATTCTTGAATCTGCACCCTACAGCGGGCTGGACATGAGTGCCAGACAAACTTTGTGAGGGCATTAAAGACATAAATGATATGAATAAAACTACATTCATGATTTAGGCCTGCCAGAGAAAAGGGATCACTTACCTCCATGGCTTGTACCACGTTCCTGAGCTAAATGTGCGCAGAGCCTCACTCCCAGCAAGGACAGCAGCAGGATTCACAAGAGGCATCCAAGGGTTCAGGACAAGCTGCAAAATGATGTTTGTGAAAGCTGTTTGTTTACATATACTGACATTTCTTTGTTCAGGCTCTTCTCTGGACTCTGATAATATCTTTAAAATAAGTTTGTGGTTAGAAAGTAAATGATAACATTTCTACATAGACATTGGATGGAGAATCTTTTTCTTGGTGACAGACAAAAAGTCCTTTCAAACCCTTTGGCAGCCCACATGGTAACACACACCTTCATGCTTTTCAGCAATAATTCTAAAATTACATCAAGGGATGTATCCACATCCCAGGTTGCAGATTTCCTTGGTATGGCTGAATGAAACAATGATATTTCAAGTTTAAAATGCATTTTCATTTAATTCCATTTAATGCAGTACTGGGATTTATAAATGAAATGTATTAAACATTTAATTTCTCCATTGCAGATGTTCATCGTAAAATTAAAAGTTAATTTAATCAAACTGAAAGCTAGAAAATAACTCACTTGGCAAATATTCTAGCAAACTGACGTGGGAAGAGCTCCCACAAAGCCATTTCTGTGCCATCTTTTTTACCTAAAGGAAAATTTGATGGCAGTGAAGCTACTTTTGTCTAACCAGGTGACTACTGCCTGTGCAACTGTGCTTATCTTGCATGGCTCCATCTGTTGTCTTCTGTCTTAATGCTGACATTGTAAATCCTTCAGCACAATGGCTGTGAGTTCATTCTCAGACTCCATTTACTGCAGGACCTCAATCCACAGCTGGGCTCTGGTGTTCCACCACAACACAAATACGTAGCAGTGCATTGGGGTCTGATTTCAGAAGGCACACATCTGTCCAACCCCCTTGTCACTAAATAAAATGGGAAGGCATCAGCGACTCAGAGTTTTTACAGGAAAACTGCTCTAGGACTCAGTCATGAATATGTAAGATGGGTGGGAACTAAGGGGCATTTAGCTGCAAGAAAGCCCATGGTTTCTGCTCAGTATTGTGTGCTGGGGGAGAGAAGGATGCACTGGGACTCTGCAGTCCTGCTGCTCACTCCTGGGCTGTCCCTCAAACAAGCCTGTTGCTTATCATCCTTGTGTCTCAGCATCAGTGTGTGCAGAGTAGAATAACAGCAGCAGCCTGTTGAGAAAAGCACTTGGAGTTCTAGCGGTGGGAAGCGCTGCAGTCAGTTATTGGTGATACCCATTGCAGATGACCCCCACTGTCGGTATAGAGGTGTCGGAGCTGGTCAGCCCGCATACAGCTGTGCTTGGGTTTGAAGGACAGCCCTCTGTAAATGCAGCATTTCCACTTGCAGGGCAACCTAGAGGCATTGGGCGTTTGGTTGCATCATGGTACGTCTGAGCCAAAACAGAGAGAATGGCTCAGAGGCAGGACCTCAAGCTCCAGGGCCGTGCTATGCCAGTGGTGCAGTGACTGTAGGAAGCCCACCTTTGCTCAGTGCTGCCGGCACGGAGTTTGGGGTATGAAGTGCTGCCTGACCTGAGCTAATTTCCATTGAAATATCTCTGCGCTGCATTCCCCCAAGCTCAAGGTCAGCAAAAGCTCCCTATCTCAAGGTAGTTCCAAAGTGAAATCACAGAGATAATTTGGGTCTGAAGCCATGCCAGAACAAGCAGAGTTCCTCCCACTCTGGAGCAGGGGGTGGCTCAGCGTACAGATCTGGATGGCTCTGCAGAAGTCAGCTTGTGTCTCATGGGGCTTATTAGCTTCCTCTTCACACCTGCCAGGCCAAATCCAGGCTGACGCCATGTGCAGTCATGTGGCCTTCTCCCCAGTGAGTTCCCAATAGCTGTTCAAGTTTTCCAGCATCTCTCAGATGATGGAAAATAAACTGTGTGGAACGGCAAGGGAGTATTATCATCTTCACTAGGTATTTTAGACTTCAGTCTAAATTCTGCAAGTGAGTAATCCCATGACGTGGCACAGGTGCATCCTAGTGCCTGAATGTTGGAAGCTCTTGTACATGTCAGCTTTAAAAAATAATAGCCTGGAGGAGTTCACTGCAGTTACCTGAAATCTTCTCTGGACTGACTAAGAAGGGCCTTTCTGAGAGTGTTACAGATGCAAAAATCATACCCTTGGGTCTCATGCTGCATTCTGATGGTGACGCATTAACTAATAACTCCCGCTGTCACAGCTACTCTGATGTCATCAGGCTCCCAGCTGTATATATAACTTTATATAGCACCATTAGTCATATAGCCTTGTCTATGATTGACTGTCTTCTCGCTCCCATGAAGTTATTTCAAGTCAGCGAGTGTTAGAACATTAATGTTTGTGCAGTGGAAAAAGTACCCATAATGATAAGGGGCTGTTTTAAAATAGGGTGTCAGAGGGATGCTGTCAGTCTAATGTTTCACCAGAAAGAAGGGGCAGCCACGACATCCATGTTCTTTGCTGAGTAATGGAGCTGAACAAAGCTACGGCAGATTTTCCAACTGAAGATAAACTCTCAGGCAGAACTAAAGCATGGAATGTAACATGTGCCAAAGACACCCTGTTTCTTATCTGATGATAACGCACTTGGGATGGTCAGGCTTGATGGCCAACATTCTCCTCCCTTGTCTTGCAGGTGGTTTGCCATCATGGAAATCCAGCTGTTCGTTGTGCTATTCCTATACAGATATGAATTTGTGCTTTTGGATCCAGTACCAAAGGAGGTAAAAGAGCCATACTTTTATATAGCATTCCACATCTTTATATTCCTCCTTCATCATGCTCAGCTGAACAACCATGTTCAGCTATGGTTATGTATAATGAAGGAAAATTTTGAGGGGAGTGTTCATAAAGCACATAACGAATAAATCGATCTTTGTTGTAACTGGGAAAAGCCAGAGTAGCTCCAGCAATGTTGTGGGGCTGCACTGCCTATACAAGAAAGCATCTACAAGAGTATTTTGTCTTATCATTGCCCAAACATTACAAGAGATTTTATAACTGCTTTCTGCCACTCACAAAACCACTATGCATCTGCATTATTAATACTTTAAAGATATGAAATCAGATGCAGCCCTCGTGGTGCTCTTGCACTACATATTCAGTGGTGGAAGAATAAATGATTACACTAAGTCTGAAGGAGCAAATGTGAAATAGATAGATTTTACCACTGAAGGAGAATGGTGCAGTCTCCACTCACAGCAGTCGTTTCTTTCCCAGCTACACTGTGTCCTTTCCACTTCCTAAAAATCATTGTTCCTCACAAACAGGGGCTGCTGCTAAATGAGCCTGTCTGCCTGTCACAACCTAAGCAGCACACACATGTCCTATCGCTAACGTGCCAAGGAGAAGAGGGAGAATTTTAGAGTGGCATGGGCTTTGTAGGCTTGCCCTTTAGGCTGGAAGTTGGCAGCTCAGAGAACTTAATACCTCTGCTCTCCTTGAAGATTGTGAGATGCTGATCTGAAGTAGTGGTGGTGAGTCCACCCAGAATATGAGGAAGGTTGCCTCTTCCTAACGATGGTGTCTTGCCATGCCAGCTCCCAATGGAGTTGACTGTAACTTGGCAATTATGCTGGTGAAGATATTCAAAATCATTAAGAGTTTCTTAAGATCTCATGTGTCATCCTCTATCAGAGTAAGTGGAATAAAAAGTCATCATGAAGGCCCTGCTCAGTGGCTTCAGCAAAGCCAAGAAATACTCTCAGTATTTGGTTTTTGTCTTCTAAGACCAAAGCTCCAAGAATACGTTTATATCTTAATATTAAAACAATGATAATTCCATTAACTGAACTATCTCAAATGTTTCTACCCATCTTCTTCTTTTTGCAGAGCCCTTTACATTTGGTGGGGACGCAGCAACCCATGGCACCATTCCGGGTCCAGTATAAATGCCGGGAATGACAGCTGCCCAGCACTTGCCTTCCTTTGCCACCCACCCCTGGGTGGATGGACCATTGAGCTGCTTCCCTCTCCTATGTCTTCAGATAGGTTCTTTGCCTTAACAGTTCTTAATTTTGAGTTTAAATGCTGTACATACTCTTGTGTCGTGGTGTGCCATAGCAGTATAGTTGTATCTGTGCTCCTCAGCTGGTTGCCTACCTCCTAGTATTTAAAAATCAAGCTCTCCTGCTGCAGTCATAACTTGTGGGCCAATTATTCACAGATGGGCCAAATCTGTGGATATACTAAATTCACTGACCAGACATTCAGGACAGAAAGCTGCTGTGTTTGGAAATCTGCATGGCCTGCTCTGTCTGCAGTCAGTGCCAACATTTTGCAAATAAAATGCATTTGTAATGGAAAAATTGCAAGCAGAGGAAACACTGGGGTCTTCTTCCACTGGAGCACCTAAAATTTCTACTGAGCTTTAGTTGCTCCACAGGATTCAGAATCAGTCCTTGCATGAATATGAATAAAAGTTTAATTATGATATTTGGTTTCTAATGAAAAGTGATTGCAAGAAAAGCTATTGCTATTCATTAGACTGGTTGTCTAATATCTAGAACATTTTTGCTTTCACTTTAACATGACTTACTCATAGAAAAAAGTGCACAAATTAAAAATACTTAATCCTAGAAAGAATACCTAGTAAAAGTTGTTCACAGTAACTGTCAAGTAAGTTCAGATGCCAACACTTTAACTGCTGTCAGATTTCATATATGAAAATAGCTGGCATGTAATTTTAGTGTTTTAAGTAAAGATTATTCATCATTTTAGAAGTATTCATGAAAAAAAAACCAAAACACAAATGGGCTTTCAAGAGCAGTAAAAACTATGGGAAGAACATCCATAGGAAAATAACACATTGTATAATTGATTACACAGTTGGCTTTCCTCAGTTATGGATAAAAAAATTTAACAAATTTGAATGATTTATAACTCAAAAATCAAAGTTCTGTAATGGCAAACTTGACTTTAAAGTAACAGGTCCCTAAAGGAAAGTATAACCTGAAGGTCAACATCAGTGTGGTTACAATGAATAAAAGGCATCTGAAGACATTGGTGAAGATGTACAGACACACCACTGCACATGGGTTCTAACCTGTCCTAAGCACAGTCACAGGTCTGGTGTAGCTTTGGCATATTGCTGAGTTTTTCAGACTTGATGTGATCTTGCGTCTGCTGAGAAGTGCCTTCTTCTTCCTCCCACATCTCACAAGAGTAGTGTTGGGGTGTGTGATAACAACCACGTTCCCCCCCATATGCAGAGGAGCAGAGAAGGAAAAGCCTTGCCTCTGGTTGGGCCACTGGATTTAGCAACTCCCTACCAGTCTAGAATCAGTCATGAAAATATTTGTCCTGAAAGGCAGGACATATTTATCAATGTGTAGGCTTTTGGCAGGAAAGAAGTACCCGTTCTTGACAGCCAGAGAGATACCAAACAAGCAGGTGAAGACTCAGGGATCCCATCACTGTGTGGCTGTCATGTAGGGGATGACAGATCCATCTATTCACCATACTTTCCTACATAGAAAAAAAGAAGGGAGGTGGATTAGTAAAGCAATGTGGTGGCCAAGTGATAGAACTAAGTGGGGTCTTCTACCTGGGAATTCTGAAGCTTCTGGGGGAGGAAAAACTTTCCCACTGGACAGGGTTAAACATGTATTAAAAGGTCATCACGATACCCTGCTCAGGAGTGGATTAACAGTATCTAAATTATTCTTATTCAGTGTTTGTGCAGTCTGTTTTTAAATACAGCAGTGCTGAATTTCCCTGGGGATTTGTCCTCTTACCCAACTCTCTCTACTGTTAGAAAGCTTTTCTTACATCTCAGCAGCAGGAGTCAGAATGAGGTTTTATTCATTCCACTACCACAAGGGTGTATGGAGATTTTTAAGCCCACAGAGAAAAATAGAAGTATTTATTTTGACCTATCCTTGTATTTCTACCTTCTGTATGAAGTATGGATGTTAAAGGGAATGCAGCAGGGCATCCCTCAAAAAAACATCTTAGAAAATGCAATTGTTCCTCCTCCAGACATGCCATAGACCAGACCTACCTGAGCAAAACCCACGGCTGAACTGGCCAGGACTGTAGTCATTTATGTTGGGATAAGTAACTCCCATGTCTAAGCCAGGGAAACAAATGGTAGGAGTCTGCTTAACAAGAAAGAGGAAATGTGAAGTTAGGAGATGTGAGCTATAAAACTCTTTTAAATCAAATTTCCTTTAATAATTTTTGGATTTTATTATATAATAAAGAAGAGTTTCAGGAAAAAACCTCAAACAAACAACACAGACTATCACATTGCAGCCAAACCTTTTTTGATATCTTTGAGGAAAACATAAACATCTTCCCTGAAATCATAAATTTACTGTGGAAATATAATATTTGATAGAAAACCCATCAAAACATTTTGAGTTAAAATTGTTGGCGTACTGCGAGTGAATCCTCTCCAGTCAGCACCCCTTGTATCAGCAGCCACCTCCCAGAATAATCACAACTTCTTCTATGTCTCCCCTCTAATGAGCCTCACTGAAGGCCTCTCTCATCTGTACTTAGCAGTCAAGTATTTCGAGTGCTCTCTTTCTTTACACTAGCAACAGTATTCGATATCATTTCCGCGCCACTGATTGTCACAGAAACCAGAAGTTTAGGCTTAGCACGTATACCTCCTGAAAATAGATATCTGGGGACTAACACATACAGCAGTAGCCAGTGAGAGTTGAGCTAAAAATAATGACTTCCTTTCAAAAAGAAATTAATTCTAAGGCCCTAGCTCTCTGCTGTGCCTAAGGCTGTGCCAAGCAAAACTTAACTTAAGCATGTGTTTGGCTTTAAGCAAACACTTCCAATGGATTTGCAGAATGAGACTGGATTTCAGTTTAAACACAAGCTGAAGTGCTTTGCTGAACCAGGGTCCAAATGCCTCAGCCACTAACCTGCTGTTACTGGTTAGTCTTGGCATCTGTGTTGTAATTTTGAAGATACACAGGGGTAAGTGGAAATACTGAGGTCGCTTTGCTCATCTTAGGTTTAACGGCAAACATTAAAGTCACATTTATAGCATAAACCAGTAGGCTTTACTGGCAGCAACCATCTTTCCCAGTTATTTGGTACATTCTAAATGTGTGGCTCATCACATGGCATAAAATATTTCCTCTCCACCAGTATGCAGTGGAAGGGGAATTAGACACAAGAAGAGCATTCAAAAGATAGCAAGTGTTTAATTGAGACAACCAAGGAGAAGCTTTCATGGTGCAGCCATTCAGAATGACACTGGACATGTGACTGATTGGCACAGCGTTACTTATTTTTTTCACTTTGATCATAAAATTACTAGGAAAGGCTTAATGGAGTTATAAATATCTTGTTTCCATGAGAGTCCTGGGAAGATAATTATAGCACTGAAGTCTTTACAAAGATAGAGCATTTATAAAATGATATTATCTGAGGACTCCAATGGATAACGCAGGGAATTCTGCACTCTATTCCCAGCTCTCCTATTGACTCACGGTGCTTTTTGGGTGAATCACTTCATCCCTCAGTGACTCAATTTCCTCATCTAGACATTGGGGTAATAATGATAATTGCCCACTGCTGCAAAGTCCATATGGATTAAAAGCTGTAAGTATTGCTCATACTCATCGGAGCACTCAAGCCTGCTTATTGATGGTAAGGGATGTCTGTAAGACTTTGGGTAAACTATGTGCTGTCCTGAATTGGAACTGTCATATTTGTGTTACTGGTAAATGACATTGTAGAGTTACGGTCAAAATATTCAGAAGAAATATTTTAAATCTCTTAGTTCACACTTTTTAAGATGCTGTACCCCAGACTCTTCAGAAGTCTGTGCAAAGCGTGGAATTTAAAGACTATGGACAAGTTTCTTATTGAGTAAAAATACAATGTCTTTTCATAAAGCAACCACTCCGGAGGAGCATTACCTAGAGGGTTGCTAGCAGCTACCTGTGAGATAGGAACTACATCTATGCTCTAGGTTTCCAAAGGTGTACCAGGCTTTTTCACTCATGTACTGCTTTTACTGCATTAGAAACTTGATACCTCAGCTTTCCCAAGTACTACTTGGTCCCAAGGACTACCAAGCAGAGCACTGGAGCATGAAGCATCAAAAGAGCTTAATATCCAGGTACAGTGCAATTATTGCTGTTAAATCTTTGCAGCTTTGAAAAGGACAAGTGAGGAAGGAGTCACGGCAAATGAGCAAACAACCAGGCCCAAGCTCCAGTGGGATACTGTGCCTGAAGGGGATAACATGGATTTTGGATGTGAAAACGAGAACTTCCATGCTGGACAGGAGATACTACATCTCACACTGATAGCACTGTAACTGCCCTGGCTGTGACTCCAAAAGGCTGCTGATAAAATTTGAGAGACATCAGAGCTGCATCAGAAAGTTGATGAAAATGTTGCTAAGCCTGGAAAGCCTTGGAGTTGATCTGGTTAGCTTAAGGAAGGGAATTCCGGCTCAGAAGTGACTTGAGCACCAGCTGAGCCTACCAAAGTTCAGTATGGATGGGCATTTGGAGCTTACTGTACCTTTCTGCAGTGGACTGAAGAGAAAACAAGTGGATTTCCACCTGAAGTGAGGTTTTTACCTCATTCTGAAAATGCAGATCAGGAAATGGAATTTCCAGACTCCTCTAGCTGTGAAGTCTTGCATTGATAAAGTGTGCTCCAGGCTGAAGACAGAGTTCTGTCATTCTTTCTCATGTCAAAGGTCTCAATCATAGCTAGACTTGACTCTTCCAGATTAAACACAAAAGTTTCAGCGGATTCATAGTGTTGGTCTTTGTTACTACTGACACAGATCCAGAGGCAATTTCAAGGCATTGGCCTTTTATCTGGCCTTTATTCTGAAAACCATTATTGCTCAGAAAAGCATTAAGTGTGTTCTTTTGTTTGCTTGATACCAAAGGAAAATCAAGTGCTTTCCAGTACCGTGATGTGGCTGCCTGAGTGTGATTCCCAGGTTAAAAATTAATAGATGAGCAGTGCAAGATACTTAAAGAGTTCTACTCCTTAAGTAATTCAAGCTCAAGGTACTGCCCAAATCATAGTATTATCATCTACTATATTAAGCTTGTTTATACAACTGGAATAAGACACAGATAAAACAGGATGATTACAGGGGTGTTTTCAGGCATTAAACCTGAGGTTTGAATTTCATTTTTCTGAAAAAGTAAACCAAAGAATGTTTTACCATCTGAAAACCTGGCAACTGGTCTTTGCTTACCATGAACTGAAATCAAGCACCACTTTGTTAAAAGCCAGTCTCATCACAATGATCTGGTTGTTTCTTAAAATAACAAAAAGACCTGCATCAGCAGGAGATGGTTATATTCTGTCCTTTGGATATTCATCAACATATTCAGCTTTGCTAAATTTTTCTTACAGACTCTGGACTTGCAGTGTGCATCAGAGGTTGTTTGGACATGAATGGTTTGCACATGTAGGCACATGGATCTGTAGGAACAAACTGGGTAATGAGTTCTCGACATACCCACAAGCCAGGAAAAATCCAAGTGACAGAACATAGCAAAAGTTGCAATCACTAAAGCATCCTGAGCTACCACACCTGCCAGCACTGATCTGCACATGACAAGATACATTTATCCCTCCGCATGGAGATGTGCCAGTGTTGGCATCTTTGTACAGGGGTCAAAGATGGAGGCTGGGCAAAAGATGGGAGCTGGGGCTGTCTGTCCTTCTGCACTGAGCACCTCACAACCTGGTGCTGTGCCACTGCATGTCCTGACGGGCTGGTTGTCTGAACAGGACATCTCTAGCACGAGCACTTTCTGCAAACAGATTTACATAATGAACTCACAGCACAGCAGGCTTCCTCCAGAGGTGGCACTGGAGCAGCCCAAGAGCAGAATCTAGACCAGAGGTCCCATTTCTTCTCTCCTTTCCTTTTTAACTTCCCTTTACGGTTCCTATCCTCTCTGTGAACTTCACTAATGCCCTTTTCCCCCTTCCCAGCTCAGCTGTAAACCCAGTGCACTCTCTCTGTCAGGATCTTCAGATATCCAGGCTGCCCAGTATCTGGAAAGCTTAAAGTTGGAGTGCAGTGTTGGAAGAGTATGATTGGCAGATCGATGCTTAGTCAGGACATAATGCCTGGATGGACTAGCTATCTCTTTTGGAGCTCTGTCACACTGCTGAGAAAGCGGGAGGAAGGGGTAGAGACTTCCCTCTGGCTGATGTGGAAGAAGGACGCTCTTCAGAGGTTGTTCTGCCACAATGACTCAGTGTCGTGGAAGCTATGACTGACCAAGAATATCTGTGTCACAAAGACCATTTCCATTTTACCATCTCCAGTGTCCACCTTGCGCAAGGGCTGGCAGTTTGTAGGCACCGGCACCATCTAGGGGCCAACTGTCAATCACTGATGTACTAGAAGATCAGTGCCATAACATATAAAAATAACACTATATATAAGCATACTAATATATAGTATATATATTATATATATGTAATAGAATGTGTCTAAACATAATGTGTCTAAACAAAACATGTCATAGTAGAAGTGCTGAAAAAGGCTGTGTGTGTAAGTTTTTACTTCTAGGCATAACTCAGGCACAAAAATACAGTCTCAGTTGTTACTTACCTACTTGAGCTGCTTTTTTTCTATTAACTGAATGTGCATATGATGTCATGTGCTGACCAGTAACTCATCATGCACAATCATAGAATCATAGAATTGTTTGGGTTGGAAGAGATTGTCAAAGGTCGTCTAGTCCAGCCCCATGCAATGAGTAGGGACATCTTCAACTATATCAGGTCCTCTGCTTCCGATGATATTCCAGTCATGCCTTCAACAGTCACCTAAAAGTGTCAAAATAATGGAATGAGGATCTCAGGAAGGAAAGAAAAACACAAAAACCCTTAAGACCATGGATGGATCACACTTTAAGAGGATGAAACATATAAATGATTTTTAAGTTCTCTCTATATAAACAAAACTTCTCAATCTGACATTTTTAAAAGCATTGCTGTGTCAATCTCTATAATTATGGATAAAGATTACTAAAAGGCAAGGATGTAGTACAATGGACTTCTCAATCAAAACTGTCTAGCTCTGCTCCAGAACTAAGGCTCCTAAATTCTGCTTCTCAACAATTAATAAACAATAATTTCCATACTATTAACTTTATAGGAGTAAATTGTTTCTCACAGTTAATTACACTCTGTGGCTTCCTAAATAGCACATCTAAAAATAGTATTTGTAGTACCTTTTTTTTCTTAGTTTTTTTACATTCTGAAGCATATTAAATAACAAATTCAGCAGCTCAGTCTGTATTTAGATGCCTACATAAGCATCTTGATTTTCCAGAGCACCTACAACTCTCAGAGTTGCACAGTGCTTCTGAAAACCAGGCCATTTATTTAGGCGTCTATATTTAGGTCCATGAGTTTGAAGCGTTTGGCTTGAGGTCACGTAGCTATGGCTCGTTGCATTTTTTTTTATTTCCATTTGGGTCACAATGAGCAAGTCACTTCTAATAATTCTCATCACAAATCTAAGAAATAGCAAGAGAGGTGGTAAGAATTACTTGCTAAATACCATCATGATGCTCAGCAATTCCTCAAATACACGTTTCCTGCCTGGAGAATTTCAGTCTAAAAAAATGAAGAAATCAGTGCATCAGAAAGGTGACACAGTATGTTCAGAGGCTGAACTTATGTTCTGGTTAAACTGTGCTCATTTCCTGGATTTTACTTGTCTGGCATCTTTGTCATTCCCTCTATAACCTTATGATCATTTTGACAAGTCAGATGTTTTAGCTTCCTGTATTTTGATTAGGTGGATCCTAGAAACCAAGTGCTTCTACCTGTTAACATGTGGCAACAAACCACAGTTCATTCTTGAGGAATCTGAGCTAACATTAGCAGTCACGCTGTTGAATTGTGACTATATGTCCGAGACTGCTTTTGAATTTGCATAGTAGCTTGCACAGGCCTTGACCTTAGTGAAGCAGTTACAACAGTTTGAGACTCTGCAGAGAGAAGATCTGCAGAATCTCAAAGGACATCAAGAGGAAAGAAAGACATCAAGCGGAAAAAATAATCTTCTAAAGAAACAAGGAAATCAGTTTCCTTAACATCCCACCTCTGCAGTTTGTCATCCCTCTTCTCCCCAACATGAGATGCTCGCAGCTTTGGGAGCAGGTATGTACACAGAGATGCATGCAACACTGCCTTCATTTTGTGTAGGGATAATGATAACTGAGAAAAAACAGGCAGCCCATAAGTGAAAACAGTAATCTTAAATACCTTGTGTATTTCAACAAAATTAAAATCTCCGCATCTTCCAGCATCCTCATTCAAATGGGAGAATATAAATCTGGCCATGACGTTTCAGATTTGAGAGAACTGTACTTGTGCTTAAGGATGTTATCTGTTACAGAACAAAAGGCTTTTGTTTTTTTTTAATTTCTTTCTTGAAATAGAGGTTGTTTTAAAAGTCAATGAAACCCATTTTCCCCCCTCAATCTATCATGCATCTAGGCTAAAAAAAATCTCTGTTAAAAATATTCCTTAATCAGAAATTGGGACGTGGCATTTTTGTTGTCTTCAAAACTGAAGGTTAGCTGTAAGATAATAAAGCTCTATTTTGTGACACTTTATATTAGATATGAAATTTTTGTGATGTCAAGTCAAAAAGACTTTCTTTGCAGGCAATTCTCACTCTCAGTAGTGGATGGAAAATGTGAAGACTCTTTGTTCCTCTTCTCATTGGCTTAAAAGACATGAGCCTCCTGTCTGACCCTGAAGAGGCTCGGGAACAACAGGGTTATACCAGAGAAAGGGTTTAGGGAGCAACAGAGTCAAGTGCAGGGGCTTCGCATTGCAAAGCTGGGTGCTCGGGGGTTCCCAGAGTGGTATCACAGGTTCTCCCCACTTGCCTGACCCCCACATACCAGATTCAGAGAGAACCAGCATCTCTGTGCAGAGCTAAAGCCTGTGCTCCTCTGCATCTCCAAACCCCCAAAGAAGGAAACAGCCCTGCTACAGTATAAACCTGCTCATGGAGTATCATGTGCAAGGGCATTACAGGCAGTGCAATTTTACAGCAAGCAATTCCTATCTGCAGCATTTTTGCATTTGTGCAATTATTATTATTGTACCCAAAACTGTAAAATGCTCTGTAGAGAAATGAAAAAGGAAAAAAAAAGGGGGGGAGGGGTGAGAAGAGGCAGCCTTTGCTTTGCGCATTTTTACTTAAACATCTGCAATACGTTGTATCTAAGCTGCTTTGCAGTTGCTATATGCATACAGGATAGAACTGAAGAGGTGTCGAGGCAATGCTGTCTCACTGTACTGAGTGACTGGGTGATAAAATAGCAGATGAAATTCAGCGGTGATAAGTGCAAAGTAATGTACATGGGAAAAAATAACCCTAGCTCTGCACACATAGACACTGGTTCAAGCTATCACTTTGCTGCAGGAGATCTGGAGGTTGAAGTGGAAAGCTCGCTAAAAATGTCTGTGTGGGGCTAGTAAAAGTGGTCAAAAAGGGGAATGGAACGCTCAGAATTAGTAGCTCCACTCTTAGGTGACAAGGGGACCCCCAAAGTCATCAGACTCATATGCTCAGAGTTCTTCTGAGTCCCTCAGCCACACAGCTCTTGCCTATTCCAGATCCACCAAAATTCAATAGTCATTTTAGTAGAATCAAAAGTTTTAAAGAAAGTAGTGTTTTCTAGTAAAATCAGAAAGGATAGAGAGGATAGTGATAAAGTTTCACACTGGAAATAGAGAAAAATGCATCAGCTTGAAAGAGGAATAGCTGAAGGGAAATCCAGTTGAAGTCTGGAAAATAATGATAGCGAGAAGGTCAAAAAGAGAAATTTCATTTACTGCCTCTACAACAAAAAAACCCCTTAATAAAACAATTGTGAAGACTTGAAAATGTTCTTACACAATGAAGAATTATCAAAGCACACTGAGGAAAGCAAAACCACAAACAGGCTCAAAAAGACTTAAACTCCTAGAGAACAGGACCACTATTAGCTACTAAGCTTAGTAGCTTAGGTACAACCCTGAATTCCAGACTTCCCTACCTCACTAGTTGCTGGAAAATTATCAGGTAAATAGGAGAAGAATACATTGTCTTTTTTTTTACACTGTTTTACTAAGCATCTAGTCTTGGCTGCTGGAGATAAGATACAGAGTAGAGGGATCCAACAGTACTGTTATATTCTAAAAAAGTAACTGAAACAATCGAGGGTATGCTAATGCTGATAAAGTCAACACTAATTTTACTTGCTTTATCTACTCTAATCTCCAGATTCAGACATTTGCAAGAAATCATCATCCATATCTGGCCAAAGAATTTGGGATTATCCCAGTGAGCACAAATACAAAAGCAGCAGCATTCACTTCGTGAGAATCTACAGATTTTGAGATATTACTTACTCCTTTCTGCTGAAAAGAGAAAGCTCTTGTCACCAAAGCTCCTGCAAAGGCTGCAGGACTGAGTCAGTGTTTGTATTTTGATGATGAGAAATCAGCATAACACAGAGGGGCAAAATATTTTGTTTGCAGTACTTCAGTTGTGTTGAAATTCACCGTGGTTACTTCAGCACATTTGAGAGGCCACTTTTGCTTACAGATTCAATCTGGAGATAAGAAGCAGGTGCAGAGTGAAGATAATGAGCAGCTCAGGGTTTGGATGAGATGGGCTAAGCCTGTGCTCTGAGGTATCAGTAACAAAACTCCTACTCAGTTCTGTGGGAGCAGGACTACGGCACTGCTTGCAAATCTTGCAAGTAGCAGCTGTTTTATCACCTCCTGTGGTATTCTTTCCAGAATTTCAGCTTCCTACAGATTTTGGCACTCTACAACCACTTGGGTCGTGGGACGATGCCCACAGCATTTAGGAAGCACAGGGTGCCCACTCGGGCTGCATGGCCTGAATAGCACTGGGGCCTAAGAGAGTAAATGGTGCGACTCCAAAGAGGACAGTCTCTTAGATGCTCTTACTCTCTTATTTTTGCAATGCCACTTTTCCATGTCTAAATAATGTATTATTTTGTGACCTTTCCCAATAGTAATCTTTAATGCTTGCAACAGAGGATATTAAAGCCCCTGCAATTGTTGCCGTTCTCATTATTATCTAATCTGAAGGGAATTTTTACTGCAGGTGGTGGAATTTGTTTTTTTCCCCCTTCATCTTAGCAATAATGTCTGGATGCATATAAAAGCCAAAGTACTGAGTTAGGCATTGCTGATTTTTCGTGTACATGGATTAGCTTGTTTCCATAACTGTAGAGATTCCCATTTTACTACAAGGAAAGCATACAGTAGGGCAATATCATCACAATGAAAATATTCTTCCCAATATGAAAATATGAAAAAGAATAAAACGTGAGACTGGCTACTGTAAACAAGACACAGTTAAGAGGTAGGGGGATAAGAAGACACAAGGAAATTGTAGAACAGAATGTGGGACAGTAAAAGCACAGTGGATGCTCTTCCTACTCAGAATATTAAAATAAGACATTATGCAAAAGGAACACATGTAAATGGAGACAAAGGAAGATATCCTACCAGCTTTAATTCCTAAAACAAAACCCAAAACGATACGCATATCGTTTGATTTAAAAGCTGATTAGTTTGTATTGTGACATCTTTGGTTCTATAGCTTGCTTTATCTTCTGCACAGTGCCTAAAGCAATAACATCATGGTCAGGGATTCACATTTTAGGCACAAGGATAAAACAAGAAATAATAACTACTACTATCAGTTACCTATTATGTATTAAAAAATAAAAGCAGAACCAAAGAAGAAAGCCTGGAAGGTGTCTAAACTAGTTATGCGTCAAGGTATAAGTCAGTCCTGAGTTAATGAGACCAGGAAGAAATTCTTCTGTTGCAAATACAACAACCTACAATGCATTGCTCTTATGTATATGCAGAGATCAGGTGGGATACACTATTGATCTCATTCATTACAACAGTTATTTTGTGCTATTATTGGAAAATGCTGCTATAAATGGCATACCTCTTTTTATATATTTTTAACTAACGGAGAATTATTCCTTGCATGGATCTTTTATAGGGTATTTAATAATTATATGGGAATCTTCTAGTTCTCCATTATATTGTATAGATTTTCAAAGCTATCTTTACAAAAACCTATTTAGATTTCTGTATCACCCTATTGATTAAATCCCTCTCTTTTACTCCGAAGTGAAGACTGCAGAAAATCAGCATTAGCCTCTGATGCTTAGTAGTCTGGAACACACAGCTAGAAGAGAAAATAGTCCTTCCTTTAATAAAGCATGCCTTGAGGGCATCTGAATGCTTTCTCTTCTTTTTAAAATCATAAGCGTGATGAGCCTTTTTCCACTGTAACTGTGATGTTCCTTGCGAGTCCTACAAATGCACATTCTGGCTTCATCTGTAAGGGAGAGGTACACCTTATTTACCTTAACCTGAACAAGACATGAACAACTGGACCCATTCCAGATGGAGCTCACTTCTAGGGCTAGTTTCCTTGTTGGTGGTCAGAGGTGGGAATGGTGCTTGTGAGCTCCATCCCTCAAAGGCAATTAGGCACCTGTAAAATCACCACAGGACATTCGGAGGTTTGTCACCATGTCGAGGTGCGCTGACATTGTGTGAGCATCCATCCCACCTCTTCTTTCTGTAACCCACCATACCTCTCCCCATCCCGTTCTGTCCCATCCCACATGTCCCTCCCTTGCTGCACCCCACATCTCCCTGCCCCATCCCACCTAACTTTGCTCTATCATGGAGTGGTTTGGGTTGGAAGGGACCTTCAAGGACTCATCCAGTTCCAACCCCCTGCCATGGGTCAACCTTCCGCTAGACGAGGTTGCTCCAAGCCCTGTCCAGCCTGGCCTCGAACACTGCCAGGGATGGGGCAGCCACAGCGTCTCTGGGCAACCTGTGCCAGCGCCTCAGCACCCTCACACGGAAGAACTTCTGCCTAATATCTCATCTAAACCTATCCCACCCTTCTCACACCCATTCCACATCTCCCCACTGCACCTCACCTCACCTCTCATCACCTCAGGGCAGGGGGACCGACACCCTGAGGGAAGGAAGCTTTGCCACGCACTGCTAACAGGACACAAGCCGCTGCCGGGTTCCCGCCACTCGCTGTGTGCTGGGGCCGCCGTGAAGCCCCCACCCGGGCTCCCCTGTCCCCTCACGGAGCGGGGAACGCCACCGCCTCCCACAGCCATCGGCAACCGAGACCCGGTGCGAAGCGGTGGGAGGTGAGGGGCGTGGCCAGGGGATGGAGGAGGCGGAGCCAGTCTGCTCCTCGCATTCTTATTGGTGGTTCCCCTCTGCCCGTTTGGGCTGAGGGGTTTATTGATTGGTTTGTGGCGTCCCCTTACTCCTCCCGCCTCGTCCTCCACCTTTGCCTTAGCGGCGCGGGTAGCGAGGGGTGCGCGGCGCGCGCTGAGGAGCCGGCGGCGCGGTCTGGTCCGGTCCTCGGGGCTGAGGGGAGACGGGCGGGGAGGCGCAGGACGAGCGAGCCGCAGCAGGTAAGGGCAGGGCCGCTGCCGCGCGGGGGCTCCGGTTGCTGCCCTGCCCCGCCGACCTGGCGCTGTGCGCCCGCCGTGGTGGAGTTATGTAACCGCCCCGCCGGCTCTCCCTGCGGCGCCCGCCGTCCTGCCCCCTCCCCGGGACCCGCGCTTACCCCGGGGCTCCCTTCACCGGCGGCCTTTCGGGTGCGGGGGGCTGCGGGGCGAGCTCCGGGCTTCCCCGCGGGCGACTGGGATGGGCGGGGGGGAGCCGTGCGCTGAGGAGGGGTGTCCGGCCGGTGCGAGTACGGAGCAGCCTGGCGAGGTGCGGGAGCACCCCCCGTGGGGGACAGGCGCGAAGGGGGTCGCGGCTGTGCGGGAAGCGCTGGGTGCCGGCTCGGGGCAGGTGGGTGCTCGCAGCGGTGCGGACCTGTCCCAGCTGTTTGTACACCTTAAGGCTGGGGTGCATGCAGCGAAGCCCCTATCCCCGAGGAAGAATCTTCTTGGGCTGCTTTAAAGTTGTCCAGCATCCCACACCGGTTATGTTTGATGCTTATACGACAGGTAGCTCTGCGAAGTTGGTGGCTTGTTTTTTTACACACCTCTCCTAGATTCTTTTCTATCCCTTTAAAGTATTTTGTCCCTTTACTGCTTGAGTTTGGAGTTTAATCTAGTTTCCTGAAAGGAAAATGCATGATAGGTTTATACAGCTGAGAGAAATCATAGAAGTGAGAATTGTAGTTTAATCAGGGGTTATGCTTTACGTGAGCTGCTGTGTTAAGCTTTCAAGTTCTGCACTTACAAATCTGTTTGCTCGGTGTTGTTTACCTATTTAGAATGGTTACTCTGTGGAAAAGGAAAGCTCTTCTTCTATGGAAATACATAATTACTGTAAAACTCTGCTGCCTTTATTCTTGCAGTAAAACTAAATTATATGGTTGCACATCATTCCTGAACAGATGGAAGTCTGAATACTGTGAGAGTATAAATCAGAAAAACTACAAACACATAACAGTAAAAAAGTCAGAAGGCTATTTTATGGAGATTACTAAATTTGTTAGCTAGTAAGTGTTACTTTTCTTGTCCTGTTCTCTAAATTTCTGAGAAAAAGTTGCCAGCTGTGTGATGTAGTTTCTCTGCCTTCTTCCAAATATTATAATGTTTACTCGGATTCAGTGGCTTGGTTTGTCATAGTTTGTCTTGAAAATACTTGTCATTGCATTGGTGTCCTTAGTGGGTTTTTTTTTAAGTTATAAATTACATGTGTGTACCAGCAGAAAATCCTTTTCAAGGAAACAATGACATTTTATTCCAAGTCGTCAGTGTTCAGTATCTTCTAGGAGTTAAACACTGTGAACAGCTCCTGTTGCATGTAGTACTGACATACAGGGTTTCTTCCTTTTTCTGTCCTCCCAGCAGGAAAAGGGGAAGTGGGTCTTAGTAGGAATTGGAGTGTAGTTATGAATTTCACATTACAAGCTAGAGGGCTATTAAATGTGTTCCACTGACCTTTGTGTGAGGTGACAGGTCTGGCTGCAGGCCAGCAATGTTGTATTGCTGTGTGTCCCTTATAAAACTGGCTCGCTTTAAATAGAGTAGCATAGAGGCCAAGTGAAGGTAATCCAAAAGCTTGTTCTGGTTTCTTTGGTTTGGGGATTTTTGTTCTTTGAATGCCTTAATGTTACCGTGGTAACTATAGTGGTCAATTCATCATGGCTCAGCTTCTTGACCGTAAGAACAGCACGTAAAATCTTCATGCCTGGCATTGGTTGCTCAAAGTATCATCTTCCTATTGTGGAATGGTGCTGGAGTCTTGGCTTAGTAGGGTTGAGCACCAGTGTCTGCTGGCTTGTTTTCTCCAGGGCTGGAGGTACAGATTACTTGGCAAGCCAAGGCCAGTGGAGTTCCTTTACTAGTCATAGGATACATCCTTGGCATGGGAGGCACAGCAATAGGCAGGTCTTGAACTGCTTGAGCTGGCCAGCCCTGCTTTAGATGAATAAAACTGAATAGTCCCTTTGGATGCTAAAAGCTTCCAAAAATAGTTACAAAGTCTCAGCTAAATTTAATATGACTAGAATGTCAATGGAAAGGATTAGAACGTTTGGGATTTGCACCGGTTAGTGTTTGAAAAAATAATAATAAAATCCTCTTCCTCGTATGTGCCACTTCTGTGAGAGGAATAAGGAAGATTGAGATTATTTTTGTGTCGTGCTAAGCAAATTGGAGTTAAAAATGCGAGTGGGCTCCACTATACCAGTAATTTTTATTGCTCTAAGGGGAATAGTCAGTGTCCAGGTGGGAGATGCAAAGGTGCAGGTTGAGGGAAGGTGTGACTATAGTCTGTATTGCTTTTGAGACTGCAACAGCTCATTAATCCCGTCACATGAGGCCCTGTTCTGCTCTAAGTAAAATGTCTCAATTTAAGTACATGGGAGCTTTCCACAGTGAAGAATTACCACCATGTAAAAATAATACTGATCTCCCTTGTTAATTTTGCAGAATGGAATGAAATTTTGATAGGCTGCTATTATCTGAACTACCCTGATATATTTGTGCCTTCTGCCAAAGTCTTCACTGTGAGTCCACTTGCTTCAGCAGTTGCTGCATCCTTAGGCTAACATGACAGGAATTGGTGACTCTGCTGTCACTAATTCAGTGAATATTTAAAGTGAAGACTGACCTCACCCAGTGGGTTTGATTCCTACCCCCCTTCAAATTATGGTAAAACTTGCTGTTTGGTTTTGTTTTTTCAGTAGGAACCAGTTGTAGAATCCCTACACCTTTTCTGGACCCTTCTAGAAAAACAACTGCAACTTTTCTTGCTTTTTTTCCCCAAAATTTTCTTAATTCCTGTAGATGATGGTTTCCAGGTTTGCACTTGAGACTCAATAATACTTTTAGTTTATAGTGATTATATTTAAAGCTTCTATTTGTAACATTTTGTTTGCTTTATTCTATTTTTAGTCATGTTGTTTGTCATGGCAAGCAGTGTTTAATAAAAAAAAGTAAAGTTTCCTAGCAATTTCAAAAGATTTGTGCCTGTTTCTTGATGTCCCTCAGGGACTCTTCTTAAAACCTCTTAAAACCAGAAAATGGTCACCAAGGAAATGCCTTATTAGTTTCCATAAAAACAGTGGATAAATCTGTACATGCTTGGTGTTAGGTAAGGCATTGGTCAGTTCAGATGCTTTATGTGCCAAAGTTGTCTTAATTAAGCAAAATTTCAGCTGCAGTTCTTTGCTCTGTAGGGGTCTAACTCCATAACAAGATGTACATCTTTGCCTTCTTGGTTTTACACTGAAAAAGCAATACTTCTTGATAACAATTTTCAGTAAGCTATTTGCCAGTGAATATAATTTTCTGCTGGTCTCAATTTTAATTAGAGGTGTAGCATGTCTAAAAATAGTGAGGTGGCAGAGTGAATGCTTAGCTCCCACCTGGAATGTCTACAGAGCTTTTGGTTATAGTATCTATAGGGTTGCACACTGACATGACCTAATTGTTCCCCCGGGAAGGGTGTTTGCTTCATGGCTTGAACTGTCACAAATTTCAAGCACTTGCACCTGTTGATCACAGGTGGAAACACTTGAAATAACTGAGTATTTTTCTGATGTGAAAGTTTAGGGTCAAAACTCTACACCAAATACAGAAATAACATAGAAACACAGATTGCATGTGGGTGAACTATGTTTAAAGTGGATAAATGGATGTGGCAAACAATCAGCATTGGGTTACATGGACTTGGGCTCAGGTTTGTCTATATCTTGATCTTCTAAGGGGAATAATCCTGCTATGGAGTTTACTATTGTGGTCCCAATTAAGATCTTGGTGAATGAATTTCGCATCAGTATTGGTGCTGGATGATGCCTTAGTGTTGCTGTATTATTTGGTTATGGTGTTGCTACTTCTTTTGAAATTTTGGATGACAACTTCTGGTGTCTTAAGTGTTTAAAAATGTCCTGACTTGGGAAGGGAGAAGCAAATACACAACTCAGTTTGAAGTCATTACATTTTAAAAGTAAGATCAACATGGTTTACTCTTATTTGGATGTCTGTTTGGTTTTTTCTATTTTAATAATATAAAAGAGACCACAGGAGGGGGGGGGGGTTATTTTGTCAGAAGCTGTGGAAAGGAGCTTTAATGTAAATGGGAATGTGATTACATGATTGTATTATAGTTATATAAAAGATGACTTGTAATTGGGTTTATTTTATGATAATACAGTTCATGGATTATACATGATTTGGAATTAATAATTTTAAGAGATTTGAAATGTAAATTCTTTTGTTCTAAATTAGTAGAATAATCAGAATATTTTTTGACAGTGGCTAAGTAAATTCCAAGAAGCTACAAAATGCTACCAACAAAAAAATACCTGAGCTTTAAGGTGTTTCACAGACATTTGTTTTATATATATGTGTAGAGTTATTTATAATGCAGAAAAAGGTAAGATTTCCAGTTCTTAACTGGCTGAAGATAATGTGTGATATGTGACTTACTATGAAGTTCATTCAGAGCTATGAAAACTCAGATTATAGTTTCATTAATGCTTTAAGTAGGTTAGTTGCTGAAAAGTACAATTCCAACCTTTGCCGTTGTCTCTCTCTTCCCAAACTTGGCCCAAGTTGGTTGCTACGAATATCCACGCAGCTATAAAGTGGATCAGGTCAGTTGCCTACCTTACACATAGAGTTAAACATGAACCTTTTTTCCTTAGGCCTGGTGTTTCAAGTGAATCAGTTTGGTTGCGTCATGAATCAGAGCAGGAGATGCTTTCTCCACTACAAAAGGTGGTGCGGGGCCCTTCTCTGTGTAGGGAAATGACTGGTGTTGGGGGTGAGAAGTGCCTGAAGTACATGACAGATTATGTTGCATCTTTTGGCCCAAGTTCTGGTTTGTCCATTCAGTCTGAATTTACAGCCCAAGGCTTTGAAGTGTGCTAACAAATGTTGCTGATTCAAGTATCTTTGTCCCCTCTGATTGTCATTGAGCTCAGGCTCACAGGCAGTTTATTTCTCTTAGGGAACATGTATGTCTTTTGTTAGATTTTTATTTTAATTGTGGTGCTGTGCTTAATATTGTGCAGCACGTGGCCCTTTGATAGCAAAGTAAAATTTGTGAAACAATAGTTATTCCATACAAATGTCCTTAGCTGCACAGGTCCCATCTTAAACTGGGCAGAGGATTTAATAATCAAGGTACTGTAAATTGACTTGCTAGTGGAGGTAACACTGGCTAGAATTCTGAGTATATATTGAGTGTGGAAGAGACATGCGCATGTATACACACTTACCTACAAGTCTTAAAAGAAGAGTTGGTCAAAGGCATGTGAGCCAGTGACTTTCTCAAGAAGACTTGGCCAATACCCATGTCCCAGTGAGCAAATCTGTCTCAAGAATTGCCTGAAAAAAGGAGCAAGCTTTACTTGATAAAGAGCTCTAGCAGAGCAAAACTACTGCCACATAATGTAATTAATTTGTTAATTTTTAATCTCATTTGAGTTTCATCTCAGATGGAACTATATATTGTAGGATTTCTTGCTGTAGTGTATGCTTATTCCCTTATTGCCAACTAAGGTAGTTAAAAACCTGAACTTCATGGTTATAACTCAAAATCCTGTTCTGTTTTGTTGCTTGTCATAGTGGTTTTGCTTAATTCTTAACTTAAAAGCCTCCTTTCCTATCTAGGACCTTATAACATGGGGAAAACAATAAAACCCCAACAGTTTAGTGAAGAAATCTGGAGACCTTTCTGACTTCTTCTCTGCACACCCTAATAGCTTTTTATGCAATGGGGAACAGGATAGATGAAACTTGTTACCTGTCATGAGGTTATTTTTAACATTACTGTCATACTTCACAGTGGAAGTTAAGCTTATTTATTAGACTAAGAAGTGTATTTTAAGATATCAGTTAATATAAATAGTTGTGTATGGAAAACAAATCAATGTATTGTATTGCCTCTATTGCTCTGTTTTGACTCTAAGTTCCATTCAACCAGCAGATCCCTCTTTCATTATATCCTAGGACATTCTTGTAGGTCCTAGACTTCATTATTCCTAGTTCAGTTTAATCTCCCCTCTTCTCACTAGAATCCTTATTGAGTGTTAATTCATAATCCAAATTCCTTCAACTTTTGAGTATCAGCTTGCGTCATCTTTATCCTTTTGAGTCTGTTGTGTAAAGCTGGCTTTGAAACATTCCCCTCTGCTGACTGGACTCCTGCAGCCTAATGCTTGTGTGGGGGGAAGGTTCTTAGCCAGTGTGACTCTAAAATAGTCAGTATCTTCACTGACTGCAAGAATGTTGCCTGTTGTGAATGAAATACTTCATAGTCCCTGGCATGTAAACTTCAGTTTGTAACATATTGGGCTTGAAGTTTATTTTCATAAACCTAGAAGCAATGAATCTCAACACATGCTAGACATGATGGTAAGCATGTTTAGAGATTGTGTTTGGAGTGGATGATCTATTAATATTCTCTGCTAGAGTGGTGATGCATTCTGAATTTAAGTATCTTCCCCACTAGTGGCTGCTGTGAATTTGGGGTTTTTTTATGGTACTTGGGTATATTTACATGGAAATGTACGGTAATACTAGGCTCAAGTGAGTTGGCTCAATTACCAGAGGCCGTATTGCTGTGACACTGAGTTGCTACTACACTTATGTATACTGCTGAAGCTGTAGCCATCTCTTCTGCCACTTGTTCAGGCTTCCTTTTCAGTTAGAATTGAATTCCTAAATGGAAATTTTTGGAGATGCTTCTGCTAATACCAAACTGAGCTGGTGAAGTTACTGGTGTGCATTTGATAGTCTAAAAACCTGTCTTCAGGTTGACACAGTAAAAACAGGTAATTGGCTTGAAGCTTTCATACTATACCTGCTTCCTTACAGCACTGCACCCTTGCTTGTTTTAAACTCCTCCCTCGTAAATCACATGCATGGAATACAGGACTAGAAAACTATTCTGTTTTTAGCTGTGTAACATACTTTGGTACCTGGAAAAGGAGAACAGTTAAGATCCTGTGACCTACCAGCTCTCTGCAGATCACTACATGCGCTATGAGTGGTATCGCTGTACAACACTTACCTCTGGATAAGGTCCTGAATTACTCTGATCTGACCTTGTGGTTTGGACTAGATGACCTGTCCAGGCCCCTTCCGGCCTTAGTTGCTCTGAGCAATACTGGCTGGTAAATCTGTCTCTATTTGTGATTTGAGAGCGTGGTAAGTGTGGACTCTCTGCTCCTGACACTTGTGAGCATGACTTCAGCTTGTTTTCTTGAGAATTTCCATCATTAGCTCTGAGACCTCAGCAATAACAATTACTGACACTTCTGTAACCTTACGTCATGGAATGATGTGCCCTGTCATCAGCCAGATATCATTTCAGAGCAGCAGCAGCAGAAATGAAGTTATATGAAAGGCATAGGCATGGCAGACTAGGTCCATAGAATTGTGGGGGTTTGAAAAGACTTTTAAGATCATCGAGTCCCAACCATTCGCCTAGCCCTGCCAAGGGCTAGCATGGCTTTGGTGATGTGGTGGTACCAGTGTGGTTCTTAGCCTCTCTGCCTTAGCCCTGGCAGCAAGAGGTTATTTCTTTCCCTTTGCAGCTGCCTTTTGGGGTGCAAAGATTGCTGCCGTGTCTCCTCCAATCTTATTTGGCTAAATTTATCATGTTCATAAATGAGCAGAATGTCAAAACAATGCCCTACTCCTCCAAGAAAATCATTACTCTAGCACAGCTGCACAAGCACTGATTAAGAAAACAGGTTTTGGTAGGTTTCGATTCAAAAGACATTAACAATGACTTAAGATTCCTGTGTCTTTCTATTCAGTTTTTAATTTTCAGAAACAAGTCTTCTGTATTAGTCTCTTAAATATGACCTGATTAGGCCTTGATCCCATGACCTCTTATATGAATGGATCAAGCTTTGATCTAATTTAGCTTTGCTTTACTGAGATTAAGTGTAATAAGCCCATAGGGTTTAATTTTGGACACTAGTCCTAAATAGTGTATTTGAACTAATATTTACAACTATTTATAGATAATAGCAAGTATGCAGTAGAGCAAATCAGAAACAGATGAGCATGCTGTTTATGTAATTCTTTAACTCATTCTGCGGAGGAAAAGCAGCCAATGATTACATACTGTGATTAGAAGAAGCAAAAATGTCAGGGGTTTTGTTATGCTTCTCCACAGCTTCTAGTCAGCTTATTGGAGCTCTGTAGAGGTTATAGGCTGATGTGTAATACACCTGTACTGAGGATTGATAAGTACCTGAATTTATGCTAATTAACACACTGATAATTAATTAGATCTTTAGTTATTCCACTTGGCTGGTACGAAGTTTACTGTTGTTATCAACAGTAGGGATAGTGTTTGATGTATGGGCTTGTTACTTCTGTGTGTCATAAAATTACCTTTCTACTGTGATAGAGTTGGGGTAAAGGCTCCAAAGTCAGCAGGATTTTCCTAAAGGGTGCTGAGAATCATCTCTTTGAGTCCACTCTTCCCTTAGCTTGCCTTTTTTTTTTTTTTTTTTTTTTTTTTTTGGTGGTGGTGGGTTTGGTTTTTTGGTGTTTTGTTTTTCTTTTCGCCTTTTTTCCCTTTGAATTGATGCCTGGTATAATTCTCAAAGTTATTTTCACTTTCATCTTACACAGCACATTACACTTTCTCTCTAAGCTGCCTATGAACTCAGAAGCACCAGCCTGCCTTCCCAGCAGCAAACATGACTCTCTTCAACCTAAATACAACACAATATTTTCTTTCAGGGCAAGGGCGCTGAAAAAATGCTTTGCTTCTGGTTGTGTTCAGCAACTCGTGCTGGTATGCTTAGGTCTTTTCTGGGCTAATAAATAAAACTAAAGCAAAGCCCCTGTGTGAACTTTGAAACTAGTTTTAGTGGCCTGCTTCAGAAGCCAAATGTTGCCTTAAAATAGTATGAAATACACTTTCTACAAACTAACCCCCCAAACTAAGGACTTCTGGGTTAACTTGTGTATATGGTATTTTTGAAGTGTAGTGTAACTGTGTCTCTCATCTCCATGTTGCCAGGGATGAGGGGAGACTCATACTTCTTTGGAATGCGTGGCCTGGGTCACTATGGCTGCATCCCGGAGGATGGAGGACAGTTCTTGCTCTACTCTATAAATGGAGACAACGATTTAAAGAGATGTTTTGCGGAGGAAGATTTTCATGAAATAATTGACTTCAACGATCTCCCGAATTCTCTCTTTGCTTGTAATGTTCACCAGTCTGTGTTTGAAGATGAGGACAGCAAGGTACAGTGTTCTTTCCATATTTTCAATACAAGGGAAACGTATGCCTAATGTTTGTATTTACTGCAGTTTCAATGAAACAGTTTAATCTGTCTTGTACAAAGAAAATGGATCAAAACTATGATTTCTTTCTAAGGTGACAATACTCTGCCATGACATCTATTTCAATAGCTTAAAGAGCTTTTCTTATCAACTGTGATGAGAAAATATGTTCTTTTGTTCGGATTTGCAGAATACTGAAATGTGGGTACAGGTCTTCAGAGCAATTGTAGCTCCAGTTGCGATGGAGGTGGCAAAGTTAAACATGTGAAAGTTTCTCCCACTTGCTGATCATATACCAATGTGATGGGAGGCTGCTGTTCGTGTATCTTACAGGATCTTTTAGGTTGGAAAAGACCTCCAAGATTGAGTCCAACTGTTAATTCAGCACTGCCAATTCCACCACTAAATCATGTCTCTAAGTGCCACATCTTTTACGTACCTCCAGGGATGGTAACTCCACCACTTCCCTGGCTAGCCTGTTCCAATGCATGACAACCCTCTGGGTGAAGAAACTTTTCCTAATATCCAATCTAAACCTCCTCTGGTGCAACTTGAGGCCATTTCTCCTTGTCCTATCACTTGTTTCCTGGGAGAGGAAACCAACCCCCACCTTACTACAACCTCCTTTCAGGCAGTTGTATAGAGTGATAGGGTCTGAAATGTTTTAAGTTATCTGAAATACTGTTTTATTTGGAAAATGTAAAATGAGTGATAGTGAGAATAAAGACAAGAAGAACTATGTGATGACACTTTTAACTCTGTAGTTTAACTAAAACAATGTTGAAAACAATATCTTAACATAAAAATAATTTAAAAAAATAAACTTTTTCAGGAAGTGTTCAGTTCCTATTTCTTAACCTAGTATTCTTCCTGGTGGAGATGCCAGGAATGTAAAACTCATAGCTTGGTGCTTTATTGTCTGATGAAATAGTCTAGGCTAATTGTTATAGGCACATCTGCACTTTTATTGTGCCATTTTGTGGAATTTCAAAACCATTTGGTAATGGACTTCATTTAAGTTGAAGGGGTTTGAAAATACAGTTTTAAAGGAAGAAAACAGAAGTGTGCCTAGAACTAGAGAATCTCTTTGTCTCCTGCAGAGATTCTATCACCACTTGCTCCTGAGCTTTGTTCTCTGAGAGCTCTATGCTGGCATTTAGCTGGTGGCTTAGTTAGAAAATGGGGTGGGTGATTATGTAAGTACGTGGGATAGCAATCCCCAAAGACTTGCAGGACTTAAGGATGTGTCTTAAGAATAGCAGCTGGGTTGTGGAGGTGGATATTCTGTTCCATGCGCATATCTGTAAACTATCTGTCAATGACATGGATTGAACAGCTCTGTTGGCAGGTAAGTAGTTACCTCCGTAAGTCTATATTTAACTAGATGGGATTACTTTCAGATTTCTCATTAAATCCAAGGACCTGGGGAGCTGATTATGATTTTTATTATTCCTGTAGAACATGTACTTGTGTTCCCAGTTGATTAATACTTGTAATCCTTTCTATTATTAACTGTTGCTGCAGGATAAGAGCATACATGAATTCAGTATAAAATATTGTCAAGTTACTAAGCTGAAGTTTAAAATCTCACACAATAAATGCTGCTGACAATCATATCTTCAGTTACATATTGATCCTATGTATATGTAGTGGTACACTAAGCTTTTTAGAGAATGTACTACAGTAATGGTTGTATTTGTGGTAGTTTCATTGTTATCCATCCTACAGAAAGTAATGGTTTTGCAGCGTATCTTTTGTCTCTTACTCCTGACCTATGCTTTTAGGAGGAAAATGGAGGTATGATTGGTTTGGAAGTTACAAGTTAGCTGGTAAAGAAAGCCAGAGAAACCTGTCGTTTGGAAAGGTTGTTTAGATTTGGTGTGTGAATGTGCTGTATAAATGATACTTAAATATATAAGCTTCCAAGTGGCTCTGGCATGCAGCAATATTAAAGTTATGTTGCCTGAAGTATCTTAGAGGCTGAAATGTCAAATTCAAACTTTGAATATGCAAATATCTAAGCAATACACTCAAGATAGGTTTTAAAAGCCAATGCCTTAACTATTTGATGTTTTAATTTGAAGACATTTAACTAATCTGTGGCAGATACAGGATAAGTTCCAGTTTGTGCTTGAGAAGGGGCTGGCAGTAGCGGGGGGAACACTTACCTACATGTACACCAGCACTGTGGATAAGCTGATTCGCATTGTCTGTTGTTACTGCTTTCTTTTATCATCTATACACTTTCACCAGTATCAAATGGCTGTACAGCACTTCTTGTAAAGGATTCAGTGTTGCCTATTAAGGCTGACTATGGCATCTGTAGGAAGCCTGAGTTTTGGACCTTTGTTTTCTGAAGATGAGGAATTCTTGCAGCAGAAGGCCATGTTCTTTATAGATAAAGAAATTCTATCAGGCCAGGCTTGAGTCTTCTCCTGGCTGGCACTCTGAGGTCTCAACACAGAGTGAGTCTGAAGAGTTGTGGGCCCTGAATCTGAAGATGTGTTGCCATCTGCTGTAAAGGAAGCTCCTCAGGAGCGACTGCCTGATCCTAAACACTGGCAGAAGAAAGGGGAAGTATAAATTTGTATTGGCTACATGTATCTGATTTTGCTACAGTAAGAGAGTGTCTGGTTAAAAAATACTTCCTTGCTTTCAGACCTGTGTTCAGGTCAGGAGAATGCCCTGGCTATCTGGGTCAATGATATGGTCATTTGAGGATTTGCCACAGGATGGCTTAGCTTCAATATATTATCAGCTTGCTACAACTGAAGGGGGGTGGTTTTGCTTATCTCCACTCCCATCATGGACAGCCTGCTCCTTTGTATAGAAAATGAAATTGTACCTTCTTTACAATGCGAACAGAAGATACTGAGCTTTTTAGCTTTGAAGAACAAAGGTGTGGAGAAGTAGATTATCCAACAACCCTGTTGCAAAGCTGGGGTTCCATTCAGCTGTGTCCCACTGCTGTCCTGTGTTACCATTTATTTTAGCATATAACCTGTTAATGGTAAGGGCAGGCTCTTTGGAGTGTACAGCACTGGCTTTGTTGGGTCATGGAAGTCCTACGGTAAAGAAACTAAATAGAAGATACTCCTAAACCCTGAGAATTGCCACATGTCTCTTGGAAAAACTGCTGAGACTACTTATGTGAGCAAGATATGGCAAAATTTAGACTGTTATTTTTGGCTGATGGTGTGACTGAATGGGAGGCGCTGCTCCTTTTATCTTTCCTGAAAAAGCAACTGTGGTGGGGAGCCAAAGGGCATGACTGATTATTTGTAAGGGTGAATGCATGTGTGTGTGTTAACAGTTAGTTGCTACACGTAGCCCTTGGGCTTTCTGGATAGTAACCTTTCTGTTGTGAATTTGTTATGCATATATCACTGTTTTGTGAAACCATCCTTTTTCTGTAATGTGACTGTAATTTCCTTCAGGCCGAAACTGGTAAGCACACTGTCAAAGTGAAGCATCTTTGTCTCTTAAGATGGTTTCTTCAGATGCTGTAATGCCTCAGGAGATGCTTACACAAAACTGTCATTATTAGAATATGCTTACGTGAGGGAAGGATGTGTTTCCTCAAGCTGTTTAGAGGCTGTGTGCTCTTCCTTTTGCCACTATTTTGACTCAAATTGGGAGGAGTACCTATTAAACTTAATAGCTGCATTTCAGATAAAGAATGATAAATCAGTTTCTGAGCATTCTAGTTATGGTGAAGTTGCCTAGGAAATGATAGCCAAAGTCCATTAAGTGCTTTTTCTTGCTAATTTAGTTAAAACCAATAGGAGAGATTATTAATAATAATTATTAAATTATTATTTCTGCGTGAGAAAATGGTGACCAGACATGTCCAGTTCTGGATTTCTCAATACTGGAGACACGAACATACTGGTGAGTGTCCAGTGAAGGGCCACTTAGATAATGAAGGGGCTGAAGCACCTCTCCTATGAGGAAAGGCTGAGAGAGCTGGGAGAGTTCAGCCTGGAGAAGAGAAAGCTCAGAGGGATCTTATCAGTGTGTATTAACACCTAAAGGGAGGGTGCAAAGAAAATAGAGCCAGGCTCTCTTCAGTGGTGCCCAGTGATAGGACCAGAGGCCATGGGCACAAGCTGAAACATCAGGAAACCCTTTTTTACTGTGAGAGTCACTGAGCACTGGCACAGGTTGCCCAGGGTGGTGGTGTGGTCTCCTTCCACAGATATATTCAAAAGCCTCTGGGCATGGTCCTGAGCAGCTGGCTTTAACAGGGGGGTTGGACAAGATGACCTTCAGAGGTCTCTTCTGACCTCCACTGGTTTGTGATTCTTTGAACATATGTTGAAGTGTATCCTAAAAAATTCTTCTGAAGAGGAGGGTCATTATGTGAATGCAAGGTTGGGGAATGAAGGTGGTTAATGCATTTCGTGAGCAGTGAGATTAAGGGAGGTGGAGCGGGGAAGGGAGGACAAAAGAGGTCAAATTAACAAATCAATGGAAAAGATAATCCTGGTTTAATGGTCTTTATTACAAAACCAGTTACTACTTTCATGAGGAGTTCTTTCACATATACTGGATGACTACTTGCTTTTACTACAGAAGCCTAAGTTAGACTACCTTTTTTTTTTTTTTTTTAAAGGCATATTATTGAGCTTGGGCATTGAAAAACATTTAAGGCTACCTCAGGTGAGTGCTGGAATATTTGTCCAAGGATGATGCTTTAAGAGAACTCTGTAGCATTACTTGGAAAGGCTTTTTTCCTTTGTACTTGAATTTAGCTTTCTCAACAAAGCACATGTGCATGCTGCTATTTTTATTTTTAAAGTGCTGTAAAAGACACTGGACTGTTCAGTGGTCTGCTGTGTTGCCTTTAACTTTTCACTTCCAGGATTAACACAAACTTTCTACTGATGCTTCGACTCTGAAGCATGTAATTGAAATGTGTCTGTTCAGTGCTCCAACAAAGTGGAGCCGGTGTGTCTGCTGCCATGGTTGAAATGTTTCTTTGGTTCCCTTTTCCTACAGGCTAATTCAAGAAGATGCTCTAGGAGGCACTCTTTATTTCTGCAAGGGAAGATCTGTTCCTTTTGCCTTCACTTTTAAAAATCTAGATTACGACCAAAGAGGTTCTGACTTCACATTACATCACTGGAGCCTCTAGGTGTTGAGTCATCATTATATTTAGATGGTGGCATACTTCTTTTTAGTCTAATATTAGTATTCAAGCCTGGTCCCAGTGGAAGGTCACCCTAGCAAAGATGAAGTCACCACTCCAAGGCTGGAAAGGAATGCAGGCTTCATTCTGCCTTCCTGGTACACTTGCTGCTGCTTTGTTTTACTTTCAGTTTTTCTACCTTTTAAGGCTGTCATCTGTTGATATGATAACATTATCAGAAACTGCCACTTGAAGCAGACTGTGCCTTGAGCTGTGGAATCTCTACCCACTGTCGTTTGTTCTGCTTTATAAGTGGATGAGTGTTATTCCCTGTCATTCTGGAAAAAATTAAGTGTCTCTTTACTATACACTGTATATGCATCTAATAAAATAAAAATACAAAGGAAGGTTGCAGGAGTAGTGTCCTTCAGCACTTCATGAGTTGTAGCTGCTCTTTGGGAATCCTGTCTTGTACTCTTCCGTGGGTGGTTGTTTACTGACATGTAAGAACTAAGCTATATAGGAGGCTGTTCTTGCTCTGAGAAGTATGCACTTCCATGGCATTTATATTTTATTCCGTAACTAAGTTCAAATACTTTTGGTAGAAACCATCTCAGTCCAATACAATATTTCTACTGATGACACCTATGATCTCTCATGCTTGGCATCTGATATCCCATCTGACTGTTGGAGTGATAATCCCAGGTTTTTCAGCACCGTTATGCAAGTCATCTCCACAACCTAACAGAACTGTTGATATTTCATAGAATGGTTTGGGTTGGAAGGGAACTTAAAGCTCATCTAGTTTCAACCCCCTGCCACAGGCAGCGACACCTTCCACTAGACCAGGTTGCTCCAAGTCTCATCCAGCCTGGCCTTGAACACTGCCAGGGATGGGGCAGCCACAGCTTCTCTGGGCAACCTGTGCCGGGGCCTCAGGACCCTCACAGGAGAAAACTTCTTACTAATAAATAAGGACAGTAGCAAAGGTAACTTTAATTGACCTTTGGGATCTATTTGAGTGTTCTTTCTGGTTGGGAGGAGGAAAATTAATTTTGCTTGGTGTGGTTTGTGTATTCAGAATTTTAATACGTATTTATAAGGAGATTATTTAAGGTTACTCTTGTTACTGTTAACAAGACAACTTGCATTTATGTGTTTATAAAGGGTCTGACACTAATTTTCTCTGAGGTGATCTGCAGAATTTCTAATGGAACTGTAAGGAGTTGTTAGCCTAGTCTGGTTTAGTCATTCCTTCCATCTTCTTCCTTAGGTGGTTCTGACTGTTACTGAAGGGCTTCAGCATTTGTATTGCCTTTCTGGGAAGGTGCATAAGCTTTGTGATTTGATAGCCTTTGAAGAAACACAAAGGGTACACTGAGATTGTGCAGCTGTAACGGTATGGTCAGGTTGAACCTGTGCATCTGTCCGTTTCATCCCATGCAAGTAGAAGGTGTATGTGGACTTGATGATCTAGGAGTTACAAAGCTCCAAATATTCTTCAATTCAATCAATGTTCAATTCCTGCTCTGAGGATGTGTGTGAAAATGTGTTTAAAACAATAAGAAAACTCAAGCAACCTACCAAAAAAGAAAAAAAGAAGCAAGTATTTCTGGGCCTGAAACACCACTGTCTGTAATGTGGATGCTGTCTAATAATTTATACAATACTTGGGGTTATTTTCCCATCCTTGCACAGGGTGCTTGGTAGCACAAATGCCCTTGTTTCGATGGAAGAAAGTGCCTGGCAAAAGACCAACTGGGTTAAAGGTAGGCCTGTATTCCTTGCAGCTGAAATTTGCAGCAGTGCTTCAAAGCATCTAGCTATACTAGTTGTTTGTAAATTACAAAAATAAACTGATTAATATTCTTTCCAGGACACACAAGACAGCAGTTACTGTCTGCTTTTTAAATTTGGAAATGTACTTTTCTCCTTAAGAGCAACTATGGAAAAATTCTTTAAGCATTGGCTTTCTGTGCTCATGCTCTACTCTGCAGTCTAGAGGGAATGCGTTAGCTCAAGAAACCAGGGTGGGTGGGAAATCTTTCCTGGGAAAGGACATTCAGGGTAAATTTTTTTTTAATAGGAATACAATTTCCTTACCAGTTCTGCTAAGATAGACAAAATGTTGAATAATAAGATATTTTAACAAAGGTGTTGGTAAATCCATGTCAAAATTTGAGAACTGTCAGTTGTGGCATGAGAAAACACAGCCTCTGGGAGCCAGAGAGAATTGCAAGGTCTTACCTGTAAGTCAGTTTCTCAAGCAGAATGGACATTGTAGGATAAACTGTGGGAAGGTCTAATTTAGTTACTTCTAAACACTGTACAAATCTAGATTTAAAGTTCCACTTTGCACTCGTCTGTCTCCTCTGATAAGTTGAACTAACTTCCTGGGCTCAAATGCCTTTTGATCTTTGAGGAAGTTGAGATCTGGCCTGGAACTCTGAGGCTAGTATGTCTTTCCTCCAGACTCTCTACCACTGTTAACTGGCATGTGGAGTTCAACCAAGGACTTTTGCTGACAGAGGAGTTTTGTTGGCGGTGTTTTTTGCCTGATTATCCTGCTTGAAAATGTTTGCGAGTTTGACTGCATATACATGGAATACTGAGCCTCTTTTTCCCCAGGGTGATAGCAGGGTGTGTTGCTTTCTGGGATGATAAGCAAGAGAACCTAGCAGCAATATTTCCATTCAGTTTTTTCCTATTTTGTGTCTACCAAGTTTGAGAGAGTTGGATTTATTGTAACAGGTGATACTTGTTATTCTTGACCAGTGTTACTCCGGATTGTGTTTTTTGCCTTTTTACTTGTCAGGCAATCTAAGGTGTAATGTGTTTTTGTAAAGCAATAGAAAGGCAGGTTACACTTGGAATAAACCCCAGCACTGATTTCTACAAGAACTTCCATGCTTTGAAGTGAAACATATCTTGGCACAGTGTGTATTAAAGCAAGTCAACCCTTCTGATACCTGCTGACGCAAGCAAGAGCTACATCTTTAAAAGGGAAAAGCTGCTTTTATGCAGTTTATAGAAAAGTCTTTGGTTTGTTCCACTAAGTAGTTCTTATCGGCTGCTATCTGCTAATAATCAAACATAGTTTTGCCCTTCTCCCTCCAGCAAGCTGTCATTCTGAAGTCAACAAAAATACTGTTTTTGTAGCTGATAGTAATCAAAAAGTGCAGTAAAGCCATTCTAATGTGGTTAGGGCAGCAGCTGTTCCTTATTTTAATACCATCAGAGGTCCTAATCCATCCACAAGTACTGATATCAGTTTTCTGGTCCAAGGAAAAGGCTTCTAAATGAAGGTCAGCCTTCATTACCAATGCATAAAGATATTGCAGTTACAGAAGCTATATTCTGGCTTGATGACATTCAAAACAGTAAATTTGCAACTTTACCAGTTATTTAAGTGAATTTCTCAAATGTTTCATACAAAATCTATGTTAACAACACTGCACCAAAGTCTAATGTAATTAATATATCAGTGCTTAATAGGGGTGGAAATGTTGTCTGAAAATGAGGGGTACTTGGAGGTGATTTGAGGTAATACAGAGTGGAAAAGAGTGAGACAGCACCTTTAGGGTTGTGGCATTGGTTAAGCCAAGTTCCGCCACAGATTTGAGCACAAAGGTGAGAGACCATATTCAGAGTTGAATCAAGGTGAAATGAATCATTGGTTACTTCTGTACATTTGAAAACACATTTTCTTCTGTGCCAGATTAATTCATGCTTCTTTGCAGTTGACGGAAGTTTGGCATTTGCTGCAGTAGCGCAAGGATTTCTCCATGGCTGTGTTCTCAGGTCCGCTCCTCAGGCAGCAGATCTGCTGATGAACTTTACCATTCTGCCAGCTGAGGAGTTCATTTGAATCCTTAGTTTCCTGTGTAGTATGAGTGTGTGAATGGCTTTAAAAATAATGTATCTTTTACTTTACTAACTTGCTTTAATGTGATCGCTTTTAACTGTAGGCTCACTTGCTCTAATTTGTTTGCGTTTTATGGGCGCTTTATGCTGCTTAAATTACGTGACTTTCGATCCAGGCTTTGAAACTTAATACAGAAGCAGAGGCATTGCAGCTATGGTAGATGTTATGTGTGTGTGTCTCGGAGGGATAAGAGCAAACCTTTTCCATGTGATAGAGACTAATGAGCTGAAAGTTAAGATGATAGTAGTATGGGAAAAAGAAATTACAGTATCCCTGGCAAGAGTTGTAATGAAGGCATCTATTACACTGCAGCAGGCGGATTCAAATTGGTATGTGTTGTCTTTTAATTGGTTTTGTAGTTAGTCTAAAAAGCATAAAGACATTGTAAGACTGTGGCATGCGATCACTTAGGAATTTTGTGTTTAATGTTACTGGGACTAGTATTAGAGAGAAATACGATCACTTCTTCCCTGCATTTTCAGTGATTGGCTGGCTTACAAGGGAAGGACAGAGCTGAGAGCTTCAGAAGATGCTGAGGAAATGAGGTCTCAGCCATGACTGAGAGGGAGTTCTTCCCCTTTTTAAGGCCTTGGTAACAGGCTGATGTGCACCATGGGGCTAACTTCCAAACACCATGATAGTCAAGCAATACGTCTCTTCCATTTTTATTCTTCATGACTCTTCTTTATGCAGACTGTTTATCTATTTTTCAAGATATTTCTTCTTGAAAGCTTTGGGCTTTTTTTAATGCTTGGAGTCCATGGTATCCCTGACTGAAAATACAGTCCTCAAGAGGGGAGATTTAGATTAGCTATAGGGAAGAAATTCTTGCCTGTGAGGGTGATGAGGCCCTGGCACAGGTTGCCGAGAGAAGCTGTGGCTGCCCCATCCCTGGCAGTGTTCAAGGCCAGGCTGGACGGGGCTTGGAGCAACCTGGTCTAGTGGAAGGTGTCCCTGCCCATAGCAGCAGGGTTGGAACTTAAATGAGCTTTAAGGTCCCTTCCAACTCTATTCATTCTATGATTCTGTGATCTGAAGGGTGGGGAGGAGAGTCCAAATGCAAGCATTAAGAGTCACTGGATTCTCAGAAAATTCTTCATAAGCTGAAAGTCATGTGAGGACAGTGGTTTAGGATTTTGTGTTTTATGTATTGCAGAGAGGTGGTATATGGTTTCTGGATAGGCCGATTCCTGGAAATATTTGGTACCTATCTTGCTTTTTCTTCTAATTCTGCATTAACAGTTAATGCCTTCTTTACCTTTCATTGCTTTTGAAGGACCTTAATCTATCCTTGTAGTATCTGGACTGCTGTTAACCTCAGACCTGTAATACGTGGGTTGTAGTTATTTCATGATACTGATTTTTAGGAAAGCTCTAGATTCCTGTTAATGCCTTTTGTGGTTTTGTGTTTTATAGTACATGTCAACCACCATCTGTATGTATGTGGGCTATTTGTTGGGTTTTGTTTCGGTTTCTTGAGGTCATATCTTAGGTGTGTGTTGGGTGGGGTGCAAGAGAGTGTTTGGAACTGGGATTCTCACACAGATGCATCACTTCTGAAAACTGGGTAAAAACACCAGTATTGTAGAATTTGACATTAAAATGATGTAAATGAAAAGCAGTATTCCACTTCTTTCTGATCTCTTCTTGCACCTAATAATCGTGCAGCAAGTCACCTTGATAGTGACGATAAATTTAATTTATACCCACTTAGACTGTTTACCCTATATAATGGAAAATCCTGGTACAGAAAACATCCCACACTTTCTGTGAGGAGTCTACTGTATGTGAACGAAAAGACATCAGAATGTGTGTGCTTTGGTTGTATCGAGTGCCATGGGTGCCATCTGCTGACCCGTTCGGGTACCACACAGCTCTTCAGCTGTGGGAAGACTGAAAGATAACACGTAGTAAGGAATGTCATTTTAAATACTCTGACACTTGAATATTAAATACAAACTACAGTTTTTAATCCTTGCTGGGCTTGTGCAATATGAACAGCACTGTTCACCCTGAATGTATTTGAGTTTCATTTTAGACCTGCAAAATAGTTTTACAGAGTAATTATTACTGTCAGTGTTCTTTCGCAGTGTTTTTGCTTATAGTGAACCTAGATCTGAATTTTTGCAGTGTACTGCGGCTCACTGTCTGAACTCAGCTTCTAGACATGCACTTTTTTAGCTTTCAACCTCTTTACATTTCTGAACTCTTTACTTATTCCCCATCATAGAATCCCAGATTGGAACGCACCTCCAAGGATCACCTGGTCCAGCCTTTCTAGGCAAAGCATGACCTCAACTAGATGTCCCAGCACCCTGTTCAGCCAGATCGTAGTGTCCAGCACTGGGGAGTTCACCACTTCCCCAGGGAGATTATTCCAATGGCTGATTGATCTCCTTGTGAAAAATTTTCCTCTTGTGTCTAACCAGAATCTCCCCAGGAATAACTTGTGCCCATCACCCCTTGTCTTCTCCATGGGACTTATTGGAAAAAGGAAGACTTCATCTTCTTTGTAGCCACCCTTTACATAGTGGAACGTGATGATAAGGTCTCCCTGAGCCTTATTTTCTCAACCAAACCCAGTTCTCTCAGCCTTTCCTTACATGGCTGCCCAATCCTTGTATCATCCTCATGGCCCTTCTTTCTGGACCTTCTCCAGCCTGACCACATCTTTTTTTTTTTATATAGCGGGCCCAAAACTGAACACAGTATTCCAGGTATGGCCTGACTTTGTTATATTCTATCTGTGGTATCCTGTATATAGCTAGGAAGTGAGCTTGAAATAATTTCTTCATTGTGCTTGCTTGCAGACCTGGTAAAATAGATTCCTTTGTCCTCACTGAACATACTGGCAATGTTACCAGATAAGGTGGTATAAATAGTTGGCTATACCTGATTTAGTAACAAAGCTGAGAGAATGGGAAAGCTGAAGGAGTACAGTTTAGCTAGACCCTAGGGCAGTTTATAGCCTATATATTAAATAGGTTTTAAAGGGAAACTTCTGTTTTGTCTGGCTTGTCATAGTTTCCTTTAAAACTTAAATTGACGTATTGCTTTGGGTCACTCTACTGAATATCAGTGAGTATCTACTGAGAAGAAATTCAATCCTAATAAACATGAAAGTGTAATATCTAATGTTATAGTCTTAGGCTGTGTTGCTGCTGTAAATCAAATAATGTTCTGGCAAGGATTCCAGCACTATAATGCAAGATAATGTTTTCAATCAATTTGTTAAATTGGTCCATGACACACTTTTGGCTGAGGACAAACAGTACTTTCCATAACAACTTCCGGGCAGAGTTTGGAAGTCTCCACGTTGTCAGCTCTGATTCCCAACAGCCATTTCAGACCGGTTTCCTTGAAATAATTTAATTATCACCTAATAACATATGTGCAGCCAGCACATGGTGGTTTGTGTCACCCGCAGGCTTCAGTTGCTGTGACCAATCTCACCCCCTGCTTATTGGTCCAGGAGCTCCACTTAAGCTCAGGATGGAGCCTTTATTCCTGGCCTGAACAATTACATAGGTCTACCTGTCTCAAGTCTTGTCTTTGGACAGGCATTGTAGCCTTGGACTTACGTTGCAGCCTTTCTGGTTTTAGCTCTGGTCCCATCTCTCCCTTCTCCTGACTCTCTGGATAGACCTGGACCTGTTACCTGTTTCCATTGCTTTCTGTGTCCGGGGCTGGTGATGTTCATCATGCTTGAAGTCTGCCCCATGTATGTGCATGTTTGTTGTCTTATTTGTCAAAGCCCTACTGAAGTACATAGGATTACTTGGAAAGCAAGGTGATGCATAAGATGGATACAGTTTTAGCCTGGCTTAGAGGAATGGGATCAGCTGAAACATGCAGTAGTCAATTATTGAAATAAACTAGCGGTATGCTTTGAACACAATGTGAAGATTGAGTACTTGTGCTGTTCATAGCTCAGCCAAATCCATGTCTCTCCAGTTTAGAGACAGTGGTGTTGTGTGGGACAGTGTCAAATGCTTTGCACAAGTCCAGGTACATGATCTTCCCTTACGCACCAGTGCTGTGATCCCGTTGTAGAAGGCCACCAAATTTGTCAGGCATGGTTTGCCCTTAGTGAAGCTGTGATCAGGATTCTGCTGGTTCTTGTTTGTCCACACTTAAATTTATCATTGCAGACCAGTTAATTTAAAATGATCAATTGCTGGTACTGATTTAAGTTGTTAGAATAATTTTATCGCACAGATTTGGGCACTTCTTCAACTGGCCCTTCTTGAAGTTTTTTGCTCAAATTAAAATCAGGCTCTGTGGAAGTAAAATAGCTTCCAGTGTGATCTTAGTTTAGGTTATTAATGAGCTCCTCTCAGATTTGGGTTTGACACTGTATTCCCAATGTACTGATAAGACATAACCCATTGTTGTTCTGTGCTTCATTGTCTCTCCTGGTAGGAACCCTCTTTAAGTTGCCTTAGATCGTTTGGTTTTCTTCACCTGACTTCAGTCATCAGCTCAAAAGCTGGAGTTGATTCAGCCTCCCAATTCTTATCTGGCTCCTTAAATCCAGCTGGCCCATTTTAATGGACAGTTACGTGTACTTTGCTGGCAATGTAGAAACTTGAATGAGTGAAACCAAATTCCTGTTCCTTTTCTGACGTCTTTTTTGTTCTTTTACGCCAAATATGTCGCAATCTATGTCCTGATTCCAGGTGGCAGACCAAGACAATCTAATTTTATCCATGCTCAGCAAACTTTAAGAACTCTGCTTTCTCCCTGCTTCTATGGCTGAAGGAATGTATCAGCCATAATGGTCTCTTAGCTGAGCTTGAGTTTCACAACTCCCACACTTTCTCCCATGCTGTTTCATTATTGAATGTTGCTGTTAAGCTTCTTCCTTTATGAATCATTGTGACCACGATCCTGAACTAGCAGATGATGCAGAATAATGTGAAATAAGAGTATGCCCAGGCTTCTTTTCTCCTCTCTCCAGCACTGACACTCTTAGGTATTCATGCCACTATTTTATGGTTCCATTTCAAGTTTATCACCACCTTTGCTCTGCATTTCTTCTCTCCTACACTTAACTTAAAAATCTTTAAAATTACTCTTGTCCTTTTCTTTCCAACAGCAATGGCAGTCATGCTGTCCAGTTAGCATTCCCACAGACATCTTAGAGCTTGTTATTTAACGACAAGTGTGTATTTGTTTGGTATACCACTGTCATCTTTTATCTGTCTCTTTAAACTGTACTGAGTGTTGAGCTGGGTTGAAGTGACACGATTTTCTTTATTACCTGGAAGTATCCTGTTGAGACATGGGATTGTGTTGGCTTTTTCCAAGTGCTAGTGATGTTTCGTTACCCATGCTGCTGGTCTGTGATAAATTTGTAGTCCCAATCTTGATCTTTCTGGGCTTTGAAGACTTTAAGCCACTGGCAGTTTTGTTAGTGCTTGTCTGTTGCATGGCTTGTGTGTGGGTTGGCATTAATATGCTAGATAAAATTACTGCTAATAATCCATTTCAATGGAAGCTGTATTAATAGCCTTTTCCTGGAGTGGTACTTCCTCTGTTGGCACTGAATGTATTGCTGTCCTCTTCCACACTTAGCAGTTCCTATACCAATCCCATCTTCTCTGCATTAACAATTTGTTGTCCAGTACTGCATCAGATGACTTATTAAATATTTGATCCCCAATTTCTCAGAAATCAAGCATGCTAGACAAAAATCTTCTAAAGATTCTCTTCAAAAGGAGACTAGCTTTAAACTTTTTCTGCCTTTTTTAGCATTTGAGTGTGTGGATTACTATGATCTCTTTGAAAATATCTTCCAAAAATCTCTTGAAGTTGTGTAGGCTTGTGCTCGTCAACTGAAATTCTACCTATATTTAAGAAAGCTGTGATTATTCTTGGCTAATCATGTGTTTTTATGACTTGGTGACACAACCCCAAATCGATCAAATCTGTGGTTGATCTAACCCCCCTGTCTTTTATTTGAGGTGAGAGTTTCAGATGTCTTTATTAGAGTTTGTAAATGATGCACCAAACCAAGAAAACACTCAAATAATGAGATCCCAAAAGTAACGTAAGAGACAAGATGAAGCAGTTAGAAAACTTTACGCTGCAAAAACAGGCTGTAGAGGGAACACAGGAGACTCTTTTTCCAATTCAGGCATTTTCAGTGGCTTCCTGGGTTGCAGCAGATTCTGTACAATCATAAATAGAGAAGATCTGGGATAGTGGAAAGAAAGAAGCTTGGGTTTGGTTCTCTGTGTCTGCTGTTTGAAAACCGAAATATCTGTCAGAGATCTGCTTCTGTTCTTTCATTTGAATTTAAACCTACATGGACTTCAGATCACTTGTATAAATAAAAGCCCTTCTGCTGTGTTCTGTTACTTAACAAATTCAAGTTGAAAATAACAGCACCTATAGCTTCCCATTCACCAAAGGAAGTAATACTTCAATTCCAGACAAAGCAAATTCTGCATAACTGAATTCTCCATCACTTTTACATATAAAATTATACAGTCAGAAATGTAAATTAAAAAAACATTATTCTGTTAGTTGCAGCATGCAAAATCACTGTTTGAGGGTACTGATTTTTAAATGGTGGGAAAGCATCATTCTTTTTCTGTCCTTTTAAATTTTGCTTTAAAAAGTAGTATTTATTTGCTCAGCTTTTGCTCTAGAAGTAGTGCTAAAATAGTTCTTAACTTGTAATCCGTTCTACATTTAGCTGCAGAGGAACTACTTTTGATTTTTGTACATTAAGTTTGCATAAATATTTTGCTTCCAGAAACTTGTATGGTAGTAAATCAGTAAAAGTAATTATTCATGTTTATATTAATAAACTGAAGAATTTATTTAGCAAATTGAAATACAGCAGTTGTCGTAACTAGGGAATGGTTCAAAGGCGTTAGAAGAAAAGTTAAAGATGCAGACTGTTAAAATAATTTTTCCAGATTTTAAATTGATGTTTTAAAACCCCACTCAACTCCAAACCTGTCAATGCCTTGAAGACTCTTCATGGTATCATCTTGTACTTCTCTGCCTTCCAGAAAAGCTTTTATCTCTGTTTTCAAAATACCATGAGATATTTGCCCCATCCCTGGCAGCGTTCAAGGCCAGGTTGGAAGGGGCTTTGAGCAACCTGCCTAGTGGAAGGTGTCCCTGTCTGTGGCAGGAGGTTGGAAGTGGATGAGCTTTAAGGTCCCTTCCAACCCAGACCATTCTATGATCTTCACAGAATCAGGGCAGCAAGTTGGGACTATTTTTATAGATGTTGGAGTATGTGTCTTTATGAATTAATCTCTTTGGTTTATGTTGCTGCTCAGGTGGGATCCATGTAAAACTGACTGTACCTTGTCCCTGTCTCACAACCACTGTGCTTCCTGGCTCGTGTTCTGTTGGTAGACTGGTATGAGTGTCTTTCAGTGGTTAGCAAGATGCTCTTTAAATTTTTTATGTGCAAATATTTTATATCCTGGTTATCACTACAGTGAATGTGATGCCTTGAAGACTTCAGTGGCCTTCTCTAAGGACTCTCTAATATGGGTCAGACTGCCCTGCAATAATCTGCAACTTGATATAGGAATTGTTTCACTGGGGAATTTCTTCTTATTTTAAGATCTGCTTACTGTATATGGTCTGGTGCACGTCCCCTCAGAAATTTGGCTGCACTCATTGGTGTATGTAAAATATTTTGTAAATAGCAACCAGACATTACAATAATATTTTAAGATGCTAAAAGAACATTGACAGAACAGGAAATATGTAACTTTTTCAGTTGCGTTGTCCAAAAGATAAGAAACTGGTTTTTGTTCAAGTTCTAATTCAGTTATCTTCAAGGAATGTTCCTTGGCTTATGACTGTCTTCAATTACTTCCTTGTGTCACAGAAACATAAACATACTTGAGAGATACACTTAGTAATTTAGAATAGGAATAAATCTGTGTTAGCCACAGAGCATAGCCTTTCCATGAGTAGTTGCTGTCATTTGATACCATCCAATGCTAGAATACTTTTTAGCAGTCTTTTAATAGCTAATTTAAAGAGTTGTGACCTTCCTCTTATGCACATTTTGGACCATGATTTTCTTCTCATTCAAGTTGATGAAACTAGTGCCATGGAATGAAAGAAAGTAGTTTCAAGGGATCCTTTGAGAGGAGGATGTACACCCAAGTTACCTCTTGCTACGTGTTGTAATACTTGAGCCTAATTTTATCTCTGTGGCCTGAGGAAATTGTAATGCAATTGGTGATATCTCAAGTGAAACAAAGTCAAGTTTTGCTTGTCCATCTAAAGTTGAAGGGTATGAAGTTCTGTATTGACTGAAAAACCTCAACCTATGGCTAAAATTTATAGATAATACTATTTTAAAGTTGCATGTTAAATTACAAATTAATACTTTGTCTTTTTAACAATGAGGAAAGAACCACCTTTCTACAAGCCCTACTTGCTTTATGCTGCCTTCCTTTACAGAGGAAAGTTATGAAACCAATAGTCACCTCCAAACTAATATTATCTCCAGTTCATATTTTATGGTAAACATCAGTATGGAGCGCCTTGCATCAAAGGGCACAGGGTGGAGAACAGTGGGGTTTTAGTGAGACCTTTTTTCCCCCGAAACTGGGATCCTGTGCATATATGAAAATTCAGGCTATTGTATTAACTCTTACCAGTTTGAATTTTTTGAGTGCTTCTGTGCTGGCATTCTTTCTCTTTATAGCTTACTTACATTGTTCTAATTAAATTGACTAAAGAGAAAAATAAGTGATGTACTGCTATGTGATAAATTCTAATTCCCTGTATAAGGAGAAGCTGTAGATTCTGCGTCAAAACTTAGAGTATTCTTGGTAGACTTAGCTTACTGCTGTAACTGCAGGTACGATTTGGGAGTCAGTCATAGGTGCCACTTAAATTTTCAAAAAATTAAGCAGCATATTCCCAAATTCAGACAAGTTCATAAAGAGTAAAGCAACCAGAAGACCATAAGAAGCTATAAAATAAAGAAATCTGAGGCTGAGAAAGTGTCTTGTTTCCAAGAAAACAAGAATCTTCACAGAACTTCATAGAAACAGTTGTTTCTGTTTTTCCAAGTTTTTACAGAGGCTCCTGAATAAAACTGTTACTTAAAGTTAAATGGAGGAAAAAAAAAACCAACCCACCGCAAACCAATCCCAAAAGCTAAGGTAACATCTGAACTGCTTTAGGTTATTTGGAGCCACTATTTGGGCTGGCCCCTCCTGCATTTGGAAAAAGCTCTTGAGAAGTCATTGCTGCCTAGGCTTTTCTGTGCAATTAGGAAGCTTTACAAGGTAAGGTGACAAGGAAAAACATACATGCCTCAGGTGTTCTCTTTAACTGAAAGTTGGCATCTACCACAGACTTCGTATGGCACATGCAGAACTGCTGCCTCAACTGCAAGTATGGCTGATACCATTGTTTGAAAGTGGGAAAAATCTGCACTAGTAGACATGGAGGGTTTTGCTATATTTGGCATCATAGTGGTAGCTCCAATTTGGCCAGAATATGCTTCAGGTCAGAAATACTTCAGGTTTTCTTCCTGAAGACTAGAATTTTTGTATGGTAATGTTCCTCTACTAGAAAAATATGTTGGTTTGTGTAATAGCATTGTTTGCAGCTCCATGTTTCAGATGGAAACTAATTGTTTAAATATACATAGGTTGCTTTGAAATGAGACCAGTTTTGTCACTCGTATTTTTAATGTATCTGCTATTTAATTACTATCAATTTAATATTGACAATGCATTGTAATGCCCTTTTTTTTTTTAAAGTAAACCAATATATAAAATGACTAAATTATTTACAATTGTATTAAATACACATCTTCTGAAACCACTGTACTGATGCTTCATGTGTGAGATGACTGTATGGGAACTAGCTCTTTTATTTTCATTTTATTTTAGTTAATATCTGTTCAGAGCTGTATCACACTTCATAAAACTACTAAGATATTGAGTAAACTGAGAGTGCAAAACAGAAGAATGAAGAGTGGTTTTGGTCCTTTCCTGGTTTGGGTCAATGAAATGTCTGTTTCTCAAGTTCTAGTTGGGAAACTAAGTCTGTTTTTAGGGAGAGGAGAAGGGAGAAACTAAATCTGCTCTGCTACATCTTTGTGTAAGATACAGGCTCTTAAATGTGCATCGTGGTCTCTTTCTTCTGCTTGTGAAATCATGAAATCAGCCTTATGGGGAGGGACTTAGATAAAGCCATTTTATAAATACATTGCAAGTTCACCAATTTTTATTTATTTATTATTCCAAATTATTGGGTACATGCTGTAGGGGGAAAAACCACAACTTCCTTAACAAATTTCACATTTCACTTGAGAGCCACCGAAGAAGCTTTGTATCTGATTTTTGGGTCCCTGTTACCTAATCTCAATCTGTCCTTTGAACATAAATAACAAAGTAATAGCAGAGAATTTATCAGAACAGAAGACAGTGTCTTCTGTCTGTAATGAAGACAAGAATGGGTATTTTTATATGGTAAATTTCAAGTATCAACACTTTTTTTTTTTTTTTTTTTCTTGTCTGCAGTTGGATCAGAGAATTAACAGATCAAGAGACTATGTGGTTTAAAGTGTTGCAGTAAAATAAATACCTACCCTATAATATCAGGATAAAATAGCAATTGCGTAAGAAATCTATTATTCATCGCTTCATTATTTGCTGGCTGCATGCTGCTTGACATTTTACTCCTTTTTTTTTTTTTTTTTTTCTTTTTCTTTTTCCTTTGAACTCAACTGCTTTTGCTGGCTTGGCAGTAAGCACTGTTTTCTCTCAGCACAGCCATTAAATCTCTCACCTGCATGTCCTGTGCAGAGCTGCAGCTGAGAGATAAGGTTGGTCTCTCACAGCAGTGAGCATTCCAGGCTCTTCCTTCAAGGGCATTTTGCTGTGATTAAGTGTCTGAAATGACAAGGAAGACATACAAGCATGTTAAATACCCTTGCTAGTCTAAGGCAAGTGAGAGTAAATGGAAATGATTTAAAAATACATTTTGAAACTGCTAACAGAGTTCATGGATAACTGTAAATCATGGGGTTTTTTTAGGCGGGAGTATTACAGGCCTATTCCAAGCAGCATCATCCATTAAAAAAACATCTAATAATGGAGAGTACCTGTCTTGCCCAGCTTACACGTAAAATCCAAATAAAGCACGAGGGCTCTGAGCTCTTCTGAATATGTGTTCCTGCATGTTCTTCATCCAAGGTCACAAAGGTAGTTTGTGAAGTATTGAATCTATCTCTTCAGCATCTTGCTCTGGTGCCAGCCTGTGAGCACCTCCATCTTCCCAGTGTGAAATGAGAAGGTGCCTGAGATTTCAAGTTTCTTGCAGCCCTCAGAGCACTGGCCTGGCATAAAAATCTATTGATTAGAAATCTGGTTCAGACATACTCATTAACATTGCTGTACATCTACACAGTACATAAGTATCACCATTCCTATCTTGCTGTTGAAAAAATCAAGGCACAGTGGTAACATTATGTGTAGGACTCAATTAAAGATCAACGCTTTTTAAATACCATCTTTTACACATGTACATATGCATTATATGTTTAAGTTTCTGTAGTAGTTGCTGGCACTCTAGCAATCAGTGAAGGTTAGAGAGTGATGCAACTCCTCCTAAACTATGCATCAAGTGACTGGTCAGCAAAATTCCACTCTAGAGTCCATTGAGTGTATAAGAGGCATTCAGTTGCCTGAATGCCTGAATTAGTGCTAATTAAATATCTTAAAGAATCTCTTGGGGCCTCTGGCTGATGGTTTGGAAGAGAAGAGTCGTCCAGGGGTCCTTTATTACATTTGTCAACCCCGTGCATGGATCCTCTAAGGCATCTTATGTTACACTAGCCCTCCTTGCTGAAGCAATGGAATTAAGTCCCAAATCTGTCGCTTACAGTGGCAACGTATATACCAGGATGTGGAGATCAATGTTTAGTTCTCTTAATTTAAAACTGAAACCTGTGCAATTTATCTATGATACTATGCAGATAGACTGCAAATAAATTTAGCTTACGCTGCAGGGTTACGATCTTATTCTCTTACCAGCGATTCCTGCCTGTGTTATGTATTCTGTGGGTGGTCATCTGTTCACGAAATGAATCAAGGATGTCCTGACTTCTGAACTGTGGCAGCTCATTTTAAGAGTTGGGAACCAGAACGGTTCTTCTCCTGTGTGGATCTGGCCCAGGGAATGATTTGTAACCGCTTCCAGCAGACAGAAGACACATGCACTGATTTCCACCCCCTCACGCCTCCCAGCGTATACTTGGAAGCTGAGGACTATGAATGATACTGCTACATTAAAAGTAATTGAATGCTTCTGACTCAGAGTCGAAACTCGTGTGTAGCTAAATGAGACAGCAAAATGATGTTGCCTAAACGACACAGTCATTTATTCAGACAATGAAGTATTCTCACATCAGCGTATGTGGGTCTTTGAGGTGCTTGATATTATCTTTATTAAAGGAGGGAGATATCCTTCATAATGTTTATGATTTGTTTTATTTTCTGACCCTTGGACCCTCAGATTCTGAGATCTAGAAGTGTGACTAACAAAAAGTTATTGCCTACAGAAACACAAAATATCACTTACAATGCAGAAAAGTTACCTTTCCAAAAATCGAGGCCAGCCAAGGCATGGTTCAGCTAGGGTTTTTCTCTGCATGCATGAGGAATTTATTGATTTAGTGTAATTCTAAGTTTAATTAAACTTCCATTTTCTTTTTTTCTATGGCAAAAATTCTGTGTCTTTAAAAATCTTCAAACTGTAGGAATGATTATTTGTTATGAGAAGGGGTGAATCCAAGTCCTTTTTTGCCACAGTGGTTGCCAATTTAGGATTTACAGAAACTTCAGCTCGGGGGTCAAACTCAACTTGGAAAAATCAGTGCTTTTGTAGCTGTTGGATAGTTCATTGTTCCTAATTTATTGTAAAGGCCAGTTAAATTTTCTATCTAAAATATTTTGTTTAATGTATAGTTCATCTTCAGAGGGTGGGAGGTTCAAAGATGCTGTAGGTGCCTTATTTTATATCTTTGATACTGCTGTGTCCCATGGCCTCTGAAAATTCATAAAGTTTTGATAGTAATTTAGAACCTAGGAACAAGTAAGTTGGGGCAGATAGGCTTCTTCTGCGTTAACACACTATTGTTTCAGCTGTTGACTCTGCTCTTGGAAATTTGCTAGTGGACATTAATGGAATCTCAGGCTTTTCCATGTGTTAAAAAGGGTATACCTCAAGTTAAAATCCTCACAACATTGTTAAAAGAGGCATAATTTAACAAAATAATGTTTAGTGGTGGTTCTGTTTGAGAATAAAGAGTGGGAATATTATTTCTAGGTAACAGTGTATTTATCTAGCATGGTGATGCTAGCTCATGGCATCGAATAATGTGTTTTATCTCATTTGCTTTCACAGCTACCTCATTTGCCTTCAGACATCTCTCTTTGAATTGTGTCTTCAAAGTGCCAATCTTTCACCCTTCAATAAATGCAAAACATAATCTGCAGGGTGGCTAGAGACAAGGGTACCTCCTCCCCTCAGTTCCCAGTTCTTGGCCCAGCAGTCTGATGTGCTGCTGGTAGGTTCCTCTGGCTGGATTTATCTGTTACTTCCATCCTTTTGAGGATAATCTACTTTAGCATGAGTTAATGCTCACTGTCATAAGAAAAGAAATAGTTATGTATGTTCTTTTTCCTTCTGTGGCTGAGCTGAACCCTACTCAGTCTTCAGTACTTCATTTTCTTTTAATGTCTTTATGAAAGACCTCTTTGAAGGAGCTAACTTTGCTCCTGAAGAATGTATCTGGCTGGCCTTTCTTATCTTCTGCTGCAGACAGAGAAATTGGAAGAACTTTTTTCCTGGGCTTTTTTCAGGCCTGTCTCTTATGTTACTAAGTTTTTATGGGTTTTTAGAAGTATTTATCCTCCATAATTCTGTTAAAAAATAGGATTGTATTTGTAAAAGTGTGTTAGCAACCAGTCTATAAGGGAGCTTGGTCTGAATACTTCTGACTTGTGTAGTAGGCTGAATGAGATCAGTTAAGCTGCACACAGAATCATAGAATAGACTAGTTAGGGTTGGAAAGGACCTTAAGATCATCTAGTTCCAACCCCCCTGCCATGGGCAGGGACACCAAGCACTAAACCATGTCGCCTAAGACTCCGTCCAGCCTGGCCTTGAACACCGCCAGGGATGGAGCATTCACAACTTCCTTGAGCAACCCATTCCAGCGCCTCACCACCTTCACAGTAAAGAACTTCTTCCTTATATCTAGTCTAAACTTCCCCTGTTCAAGTTTAAACCCATTCATCCCCACATCATTAAAAACATCTGAGTCGGACATAATGTGGAGCCATTCATAGTGTTCCATTCAAGTGTCAAAGGGTCAACGATGTGGAGGTTCTTTTTATTGCCGGATTTATACAGCCCTTTAATATGTTTTGTGCCTGCAAGCAGAGCTGCTATGGAAATAATCCCTCTATTACTAGTCATGATGAGCACAAGCTTCAAGTGAGCAAAAAATGTTGCATTTGCTTCTGAATTAAGGAAATATTTTTGGTTACAATGTGGCTGACGTTACTGCTAGGTCTAGACGCAGTGAAGTTTCCCTAAGGCTAAGTCAGCAGTCATTTGCTTGCAAAAGGCAGGTCAGGATTTTGCACAGGCTAATGACTTGACAGTTGAGCTTGAAAAGTCTTAAATCTGTAGTACTATTTATATGTATCAAGCTGAGACACAGCTGTAACTATATTAACACTGTAGAAAAGCAAAAACTCCATGCACTGGGGTAAAGGTTATAGATTAATACTGTGTTATCCCAGGCACTGTACAAATCCAGAATGCAAGATTGTCCCTGGCTGGAACAACATGACATATTTTCCTTCTGATTTGGGAAACTTTTTGTCTTTTTGAAAGGGATGGCTGATTCAAGTATAAGACGTTATCATCAATGTAGATCATCAGAGAGTCAAGTGATGCTATGGGATTACTTTGGTTCTTGTGAAGGAGCAAGAGTGAATACCACCAGGAGTTATGTTTAATCAGTATTATTCCAAGTTCTACCCTACTTGATGGCTATACATGGCACCGTAAAAACTTGTTATTTCCATACTCAGCCTACATATGCAAGTGGGTCTCAATTGCTCTTAAATTTGCTCCCCTGCAATATTCGTCCATAGTGAATAAAGCCCTTTTAATTCTGTGCACAGTTGTTACTGTGGACAAAACCTGAAATGAATTGGGAAACTTCTGAATGACTGTTCAAAACTCTCTGCTCTCTCTCATTCTCAGAACTAAGTGGTCATGGTCTTAAGCCCAATATAAAATTGGTAGGGGACAGCAAAAGAATTACACACTTTTGGATGTACTTATATTAGCATTCTAGTTCAGGTAATTTTCTTCTGAAACAGCCTTCTACCATCTGTGCTTTGGCTCACATCGCAGAGTGCTCTGTATGTAGGTTCCCTTCAGAAGAACCTAAACCAGAGGATACCTCTGGCACTGCTGCTGCTGGGTGCCAGTCCACAGGGCTTACTAGAACTAGCCTAAAATAATTCCTCTTGAAATAGGTATACTGTTGATGTCAGGTCCTCAGCACCAACTGTTTTCTTGAAAGAAAAATACCTGCTTGTACTGGTCAGTATTAATATTCCATATATTGTCCAGCCTTTCACTTCCAGGTGAAGCCGTAAGGTGATCCACAAATGTGATCCACAAATCCTCTGGCTTAGCACGTGCCAAAAAGAGCGTGGCTTTCCTATGCACGTTAGTACAAAAGCTGTGATTAGCAGCAGTTTCTGATCTGGAGAACCTACTGAAATGAATGTGTTCTATGCGTATGTTGAAGTGCATATGTGTCTATAGCAATTTCTATTTATTGAATGTGATACTTTAAAATACGCATGAAATATGGCTTTATTTTTTCTTGCAAATTGGGTGAATTGAATTTAGCAAGACCATATAGAACCTGATTTGAGATTTTTTTAAAAGAAATTGAAAGAATCTTTCTTTAAATTTGATTGAAAACCAAGTCTCGTGATGTGGAGAAAGCAGTCAATATTAATCAATTGTAAATTATCATAGAATCATAGAATGGTTTGGGTTGGAAGGAACCTTCAAGATCATCTAGTTCCAACCCCCTGCCATGGGCAGGGACACCTTCCGCTAGAGCAGGTTGCTCCAAGCCCCGTCCAACCTGGCCTTGAACACTGCCAGGGATGGGGCAGCCACAGCTTCTCTGGGCAACCTGTGCCAGCGCCTCACCAGCCTTGCAGTGAAAAACTTATTATCTGATATTATTCTTTCTATTAACCTTAGATGACACTATAGGAATTGTAGAGTGCTCTGATAAAAAGTCTCACATAGGATTATGTCTTGATTTCAAATGAGAAGTGAGTAGTAATAAACAGAATATGATGTATATTGAAAGACATAAATTGAAGTACTCAAACACTCTGTAGAGTTCTTCTGCTAGGTAACCATTGTTTTCAAGAAGGAAAACCAAATAGGTTGTCTAAAATACCCTAGTGAGCTCGGGAAATAATAGGTTGTGCTTAGGAACTGGCAAGAAGAAACAAGAAATGAAAAGTAATTGTGATCTCAGTATGGTTTCCTTACTCAGATGGAGTGGGAAAATTGCAATGTTTCTGTTTTGAAGATGAAAGTAGACGTGCAAGAATAATGATGAAGTGGAACAGATCAGTTCGCATACCACATGCCAGTTTTCATAAGAAGGTTAAGGAGATGGGCAATTGAAATTGATAGGTGACAGTTTTAAAAATGAAAAAAGGAAATAAATTATTATGGAACTGTCCAGTGTAGCTCTGTACTCTAAGATCTTTTTTCCATCACTGCTATGAAACCACGCTCAGGACAAGCATCACTTTCACTTCAGATGGTGTTCTAGACCTTAAGTGATCCCCACCATCTCATTCTTGATCCTTTCCTTTCTCAAACATTTGTTTCAGCTTTCTGTCCTGTTGGTCCATTACTGCTAAAACTTTCATTAGGTTCAGATATACCTGACTTGTCTTTGCTTTCAGCGTTTCCTTCCAGGTCTTTGATAACTGCTTACTAACTTCTCCTGAAAAATCTCATGATTTTTCCAATCCTTCCCATTTAGAACTTCAATCAGGCATCTTTAGGGCTTTTTTTCTATAATATCACATATATATGATATTCAAATATTGCTGACCAAAGGACTAGGAAGCCTGCTGTATGAGGAAAGGCTGAGAGAGCTGAGTTTGGTCAGCCTTGAGAAAAGAAGGCTTAGGGGAGACCTTGTCACCATGTTCCAGTATTTAAAGGATGGCTACAAAGAAGATGAAGACTCCCTTTTTCAAACGAGTCCCATGGAGAAGACGAGAGGTGATGGGCACAAGTTACTCCTGGGGAGATTCTGGTTAGACACAAGAGGAAAATTTTTCACAATGAGAACAATCAGCCATTGGAATAATCTCCCCAGGGAAGTGGTGGATTCTCTAATGTTAGACACTTTAAAGATTCAGCTGGACAGGGTGCTGGGACATCTAGTTGATGTCATGCTTTGCCGAGGAAGATTGGATCAGATGATTTTGAGGTGCCTTACAGTGTGGGATTCTATGATTCAAATATACGAACAGAAGTTCCTCTAAACATGCAAAAAAAAGGTAACTTAAAATTTCTTTATTTTCCTGTGGTTTATGAAAAAGCTTGACAGTGATTAAGTTGCTGGTGTGCAAAATGGGTGATTATCATGACAAACCATATTGCTTAATCTGTTTGTAACATCTTTAGTCCTGGGATATGTTTGTGTCCTGATTCTGGATCTTAGTTTGTGATTACTGCTGAGGGGACTATTACAAATGCAAGTTAAAAAGTGGGCAAATCATTTAATAGAACTTGGAAAAGTGTGTTCTGATAAGAGATCTCAGACTTTCTGTATCAGCATCTAACCCTACTGCCAGCTCGCAGGGGTGAAGGGTGGGTTAGTAGGCAAAGGTTGTTCTGTTATCACCTAATCTGGAATTCCCCACACTTATCAGTTACAGTGCTGGCAAAAGAGTAAGGTAGGAAGCTGGATGGCTTGAGTCTAATCTGGAGCCACTTCTGCTTTTAGACGTCAGGATGTAAAGAACAGTTTTGGTGCAAAGAACTTGATGTATTTTCCCCAGGTGTTTTAATTTTGAATTTCATTAAGGGTATGGTAGTTGGCAGCCCAGACTGATCACAGTTCAGCATACATATCTCAGATAGTTTTAGACAACCTAGTTTAAGTACCAGTAGCAAACTATGTGCAGCATCGCAGAACATGGTAAAAGCTGCAGTATCTATCAGTGAAACGGAGTTGAGCAAAACAGCCTCTCACATTGAGCTATGTGCTGCAGCTAGGTTTGTGTCAATAGTTAAATATTTTAATTCTGCCTGTTAATCTGACTTAGCAAATAATGTCATCTCTAGGCGTGCAACAATTAAAAGTAATTTATGGATCACATTAGAACTCTGTGGCCCCCAACACAAGAGGGACGTGGACCTGCTTGTGCGAGTCCAGAGGAGGCCACAAAGCTGCTCCGAGGGCTGGAGCACCTCTGCTCTGGAGACAGGCTGAGAGAGCTGGGCTTGTTCAGCCTGGAGAAGAGAAGGCTCCAGGGACACCTTAGAGCAGCTGCCAGTGCCTAAAGGGGCTACAAGAAATCTGGAGAGGGGCTTTTGACAAGGGCCTGTAGTGACAGGACAAGGGGGAATGGCTTTAACCTGACAGAGGGGAGATTTAGATGAGATCTTAGGCAGAAGTTCTTCCCTGTGAGGGTGGTGAGGCCCTGGCACAGGTTGCCCAGAGAAGCTGTGGCTGCCCCATCCCTGGCAGTGTTCAAGGCCAGGCTGGACGGGGCTTGGAGCAACCTGGTGTAGTGGAAGGCATACCTGCCTGTGGCAGGGGGCTGGAACTAGATGGTATTGAAGTATTGGGTATCCAACCCAAACCATTCTATGATTCTGTGCTTCTGGGAAAAATAGTGGTGAAGTCTGGGATAAAGATCAACTTTATAAGTCCCGAATTTGTAGATGTTTTATTTCTATCATTAAAAAATAAAATGGCAAAGTATAAACAGACCACTGAGTCAGCAGGTGTAAAACATCTTCCCTTTCTTAAATCTATTTCTTTCAGTTGAATACTGTTACCTTTGTGAAGGAGCAGCCCTAAGGACAGATGGTAGAAAGGTTTGCCTAGTGCAAAGTCCTATTTTCTAGGGAAATTTTCATGTTCTGTTCTTTGAAGGGCTATTGACTTCCAAATCACACGCATACATGCCTCTGATCTTTCTAAAGATGAGTCACAGTGCAACTTGTGTATCTAAGCAGTGGGATCACATTTGCAGTATGTTGATCACTCCTGATGATAGGACTATGATGATCTCATGTGTGGGGTTATATAGCATGCATTACTAAAAAAGAGGAGTTAGAGCTATTAAAAAGAGAACGCTGAGGGTTTTGCTGGTTGGTTGTTTGAGGGGTTTTTATTAGTATGCTGCTGTAGGTTTTAAAGTATAATAAAGTAACAAACATTACCTTGAGCTTAGTGGCTCTAAATGCTGGGTTAATTTACACTCAGAGCGGACCTTTCAGTGTCAGGCAATCGTTTTTGCCAACATAAGCACTCAGCTGAAACAACAGCTATGACTCAGTTGCCAGTGAACGCTGCTTGAATTGATTTAGTCCGAGTTCAGATTTAGCACATAATCATGTTCAATTTGATCCACTGTGCTGCCTAGAGATAAAAGGGTTGAAAAAAATAGATTTAGCTTATGTCAGTCTTTGTGGTGATGTCATTGCCATGAGAGATGGAATAGCGCTGTTACTATGCTGTGCCTGCTCAGTTGGTGGGTGTACGGGGGAAAAGCAAGGAGCAACTCAGTTAAGTGCAAAGAGCTTGTGTCGGAAGCTTGCAGTTCTTGTCAGCATTGAAACAGAATCTTGGACTGTTCAACTGCAATACTGAATTGAAGATTTGTTTTTTTCCTTCTAATCGTTTGTTACTCCAAGGTTGCCTAACTCTGTGTACAACAGAGGGGGATGCCAGCCCGTAGCATGGACTGTGATGTCTCCACTCTGGTTGCCTGTGGGGTTGATGTGGAGGTTTTTGCCAACCAGGAGGTTAAGGTATGCGCCTACAGTTCTTTTGTTACAGATGCTGCTTAGAAAATCCTTTGGGAGCAATAGGCATTTGTATGTAGCAATTCAGACTAAGGAGGCAGATGAGATTCTGCTGCAGTAGTAAAAGTCATGCAGTTAAAAAATCTGTTAATTAGGGGAGAAGAATATGAGAGAGAAATGTGCCTGCTTTTTACTGTGTTTTCATAAGCTCAAAGAATAGGCTGGTGTTTACTCTTTAATGATATAAGAAATGGGTTATATAACTGACATCTGTGCATATGCATGTTTCATACTCACAACAAATCATTCATTGTTACTTTTGGTGAGATATTTTTAGCCCAGTGTCAGCCTTGCCATTGATGTTAATTATCGATGTTCATAATCTTCACATATCTTTACTCAGTTGAACAGAAGCTGTTTCTTTCCTTCTGATCCAAATCATGCGTACAAGCATAAATTTTTTGTGAAGGGTTAAAAGTTTGTAGCCAGTATTTTGGTGCATCTGCAATATAACAGAATACAAAAAGTTGTGTATCTTGCATATCATGTGAATACCTCGGAATCAATGCTTAAATCGAAGGCTTGATATGGTGGGCTCTTAATTGTCTCTTAATTAGACAATTGCTGTAGAAAAATCATTGTGTGTAATTGCATACTGTTGAAATCAATTATCTTCTTTTATTCTCATATTGCTGCAAGAAAATCACTGCAAATTAAGTTTGAAAGAGGAATATTAAGTATGCTTTTCACAGATCATCTGAAAGAGCTCATAGGCGTAATACAGTGATATCCAGCAGTTTATTTAAAGGACAAAGGTACAGGCAACAGTAGTTCCTAATCTGATTGTTCTTAGTATTGAAAAAATGGAACAGGGAAGAAAAGGATTTAATTGGAGGTCAAATTTTGAACCCCTGTGCTGTTTAATTCTGAGTCAAACATTGAAGCCAATGGAAATATCTGGAAATAAAACCACTTTTATTTGCAAGAGGTTATTATGGGGTTTATTTCCCTGTTAATTTGCTACCAGGTGATATCATGTGTACTTTGTACAGATGCTTTTGTGTTGCCAGCAAGAGATGCTTCTTCATTTAAAAAGCTTTTTCTTAACAGTTTAAAACTGGGTTTAGAGATGAAATAGCGAGTAATTCAGAGGAATGGTTCAGGTGAGCAGACTTGCCTGCAGTGGGACATGTTTTCTGTAGCGTTTTGAAGGAGTAAAATGTTTGTCTGCTTATTCCTTTTTTTTCCCCTTATTTTTTACTTAAGAATTTTTTTCCTTTTTTTTTTTGTTTAGGAATTACAGCTGTGTTGAGATGAGTTTGTACCTGGAGCAACTGTCTTTTAGTGACAGGTCCACATTCAACATAAGACTATGCCAGATATTCGAGCTGTAGTGATCTCTTGTATCCTTATTCACGACAGCAGCAATGAAAAAGCAAAGTTTTGGTTTCCATAAAATCAGCAGAAAGCTTTCCATTGACTTTGGTAAGACCTAGATGAGCCTGATTTAAGCTGCAGCATCTGGAAAGTGTGGCCCAGGAACATGGGATAAAAGAGAAGAAAGGGTTATGGAGACATTACAGGAATTGTAATCCTTTTCATGTTACTTGTAGTTCTAAGTGCCTTTATATTTTTCTTTTTTCCCTGGTGTCTGAATTAAAATGTTGAGTGCAAACATTTGGGTACATTTCCAATGGGGACTGCACTGCAGATTGCACTGCAGCTTAGAAACGCAAAGTCTATTTTGAAGTTGTCTGGCTTAGGTGCTGGAAGCAGCCTGTCCTCGGTGACCCACTGCTCACTGCAGACTAATTTTCACTTAGTTGTGCCCAAACTCAGCTGTGGGAGGCTGCGTGCAGTGCTGCCGCAGCGCGCCTGCTGCCCGTGCCTCGCCAGCCCTGCGCTCAGCCCCGGTCGCTACACAGCAGGCTGCAGTGTAGCATCCTCTCTGTCAAAGTTTCAGCACTCCTGATAATTCAAAGGCGGAGACATCTGCTGCTCTTTGCTCACTCCCAGGAGAATTGCAGTAAAATAAAATAAGTATGGTTTTATTTGACTGCAGAAGGGCTTCACTTCAAGGTGTTGGCTTTTTGTTGACAGAATGGTCACAGTCAATATGAAAATGTTTATGTTGACTTTGATAGGATAGGGGGAACATCAGGCTTTAAGTTTAAAAAGGAAGGAGGCTGTTTCTGAGAAGAGATGGATGTGGAAGCTGAAGTAAAAAAGCAAAAGCAAGCACAGCAATCCTGCCATCTCCCTTTCCCTTGTTCTCCCATGAGATTTGGGCAACATGGTCTGGTGTGAGGCGTCCCTGCCCATGGCAGGAGGGTTGGAACTAGATGATCTTGAGGTCCTTCCCAACGCTAACCATTCTGTGATTCTATGAGTACTGCTCTGCCCAGCCCTTCTGCAGGCCAACTGGGAGGCACAAGTAGTACTTAAAACTGCAGTCTAGGCTGTTGTCCTTCCAGTTTTCTTCTGCTGTAGAGCTTTTCATGCAGGTGAAAGTTGTTTTTTTTTATGGAACCTTCTGGCTGTGCAAAGGAAATGTTCCTTCAGTAGAACATATATTTTAAAGATTTCATGATACATATGGTGCTTGGTGAGATTTCCTAAAATGAGCTATTAGTCCCGTAGAAGTACTTTTCTAGTGTCAGCAAGGATTGTGGTTTAGGTTTGTCTGCAGCATACCTGGCTTTCATTTCGATTTAGGTTTAAAACTGAAGTGAGGCTCCGCAGAAGGATGCTGGCTGTACTGAGCCACCATTGTCCTACTTGCGCTGGGTGGCTGGAGGCTGGAGAGGAGCTTCCCCATTTGCCAGGCCTGTACTTGAAGAGCAGGGTTTGTGTTGGGGCTGTGGAGCAGGAGCTCTCGCAGCAGGCGGCAATGGTCACTCCTTGTAGTTGCTGCTTCTCAAGAGCCGCGGCCCTTCAGTGCTGGGGAATTCTCACACAGAGAGGCAAGACCTGCTGCTTGGCGCAGGGCTTGGGGCAGAGTTGAGCAGCTTGTCTTATCACTGCTTTTCCACCTGTGGAGGTGACCTTATTCTGTAGGCTCTTAGCATCTGGCAGACAGCTCGAAAATACTCTCTTTTCCATTTGGCCTGTGGAACAGGAGAGCGATTACTTAGTACTGAAGGCAAAGCTTTTTAGTTTCAGCACTGGGAATGGCTCATCCTTTCAACAAACAGAGGCTTGTTTGGATGCCCTGAAACTGGCAGCTGGCCCACAGCACTGACACCGTTGATTTACCATCCATGAATTCATCCAACAGGCCTTTCAGTTTTGATCAGCTGCTACTTTGAATTGTCTTTTATAATCTCAAAATTGGGTCAGGCTAATCAACATGCTACTAACTGTACCGGGCCTGTGTATCAGGAACTAGCAGAGGTGAGAAGGCAACCATAGAACTCACAAAGTGCAGTTCTGCTTTGAAGTTCACCTGGATAATTACAATTCTTCTGTCAGTGCCTCTAGGTGATAATTCTGTGTAATGATCTTTGTTACATAAGCAATCAATTAATGAATATCTTGTTTATTTCTAGTAGAGAAATTACAGGCATCACTGAAACAGTGGAAGAGAATTTAAACTCATACTTCTTACTCTAAGCAAGATAGTCATATATTATTCATAATTTGTGTTCTTTCTTCAGTTATGTTCATATGCACCGTTCCACTTGGCTTCAAGGTATGACTGGGGCAACAAGGCACTACTGTAACAGAGAAGAAATATTTATGATCCAGACTGATTGAATTTGTATCTGAAGAGAGTAATATAATGTGGATAGGACTATTATCTTAATGCAGGGGAAAAAACAATATGGTCATGAGCCAGGCAGCAAAAGGGAATAGGAGAAATAGTTTCACTGTGTTGACCGTATTGCTTTGGAGGATTAATCCCAGTTGGAGTGGGATGTCTGTCAATCTGTAAACTCATTATTCAGTTCAGATGCTCCAGTGAGCACAGTGCTAATGCTAGTTGTTTGGGATGGATGGTTTGGAGATCAGTCATTGCCCTGCAGTTGCCTTTGAGAGGTTTAACAGGCTGATACTGTATCTAAGCTTCTGAGTCTAGAGGGCAAAAGCATGCTAGGTTCTTGTGGGTTTTGCTCTACACTTATAAAATTCTCCAATTTGGAAAAGTGGCTCATTCACAAAGATGTTCTGAGGTATAAAGTTCAAGTGCTCTAAAATTAGAGTCAAGTGAAACAAGCTGGAGGAGAGTTGCTGCCCCTCTGGACACTGCCAGCTGCCCAGTGACAGAAATCACTTGCTGGGAAAGTTTCAGGGTTTCTTTTCTTCAAATTCTTCTCCTTAGTCACATGAGCTTGATTGTGGGAAGACTGTTGCGCAGTCATAAGACTCCACAGACTAGGGGCATAAGGAGGAAACCAAACAGCAGCATGACTATGAAAAATACCCTGATGGCTTGAAAGGACTGCTTTAAAACTTCTGTTAGTATTTCCTGCACTTGATAGTTCTTTCTATTTGCAAATAATGTTGCATCTGTGAAATCTTCAAGATCCAGTAGTTCTGCTTGAGAAATGGTATTTCTCAAGCTACAGGTTGGGCAGAGAAGAGATTCAGAGCACCCTGTGGAGAAAGACTTGGGGGTATTGGTTGATGAGAAGCTTAACATGAGCCGGCAGTGTGCACTCGCAGCCCAGAAACCAACCGTATCCTGGGCTGCATCAAAAGAAGCGTGACCAGCAGGTCGAAGGAGGTGATCCTGCCCCTCTACTCTGCTCTTGTGAGACCCCACTTGGAGTACTGTGTACAGTTCTGGTGTCCTCAACATAAAACGGACATGGAGCTGTTGGAGCAAGTCCAGAGGAGGGCCACGAGGATGATAAGGGGGCTGGAGCACCTCCCATATGAAGACAGGCTGAGAAAGTTGGGGCTGTTCAGCCTGGAGAAGAGAAGGCTGCGTGGAGACCTCAGGGCAGCCTTCCAGTATCTGAAGGGGGCCTATAAGGATGCTGGGGAGGGACTCTTCATTAGGGACTGTAGTGATAGGACAAGGGGTAACGGGTTCAAACTTAAACAGGGGAAGTTTAGATTAGATATAAGGAAGAAGTTCTTTACAGTGAGGGTGGTGAAGCACTGGAATGGGTTGCCCAAGGAAGTTGTGAATGCTCCATCCCTGGCGGTGTTCAAGGCCAGGCTGTCTGGAGTCTTGGGCAACATGGTTTAGTGCGAGGTGTCCCTGCCCGTGGCAGGGGGGTTGGAACTAGATGATCTTAAGGTCCTTTCCAACCCTAGCTATTCTATGATTCTAATCTATGATTCTGTGTCTTTTGGTCTCTGCTTACTGTCTGTCTTCATCTAGAGTAAGTAACAAAAAGAAAGAATTAAAACATTTAGCTTTCTTGCTCATTTAGTCCATCTGTAATAATGCTTTTAAAATAGGAGTGTTTGGTCCGATTTTAGAAGTACAACCTCTTTTTATAGTGTTCACAAAGTTGTACAACCTCTTTTTATAGTGTTTAGATCAGATACAACTGATGTACAATAAGGGTGTTAAAAAAAGATGTCACGTTTGTTTTAAGAGGTTTGTAATTTCTCTATTTTATATATATATCATAGTAGTTGCTATGTTATAAATATGAAAAAAAATTCAAAAGCAACAGAAATATTTAGCACCTAAATAAGCAGGTACATGTCCAGAGAGATACTTTCTGCTTTCAGTATCATGGTAGCCCTGTTCTCTCTGTTTTTCAAAGCTTCCCAGAAGATGTAGTGCTGTTTCTAGCACATAGACCCTGCTGTATGGCTTCGGTGTCAGAGACTCTGAGCCAGCAAATCTGGGACTCGTGCACCCAGTGCTGCTGCAGACTAAGGCACTGCTGGGAACCAGTGTAACAGAAATAGGTTGGGCTTTGTCTTTGTCCTTCTAACAGCCCTATGTGAAGGCAAGTGAGCTCCTTAAGAAATTTCCAAAGAAGTGATACAGTTGTAAGACTTCTAAGGATCATGGTGTGCCCTTTAGGCTTACCTGCAGTTATTTGTATTTGCCTTTTTAACCTTCAGTGATTTGTATTTGGTTTTTTTAACCTTCAATTATTGGTATTTGTTGTTTGTTTTTTTTTTTTACCTTCAGTGATTTGTATTTGCTTTTTTCTTGATTCAGAAGAAGGGAATGCTGCTGTTTCACCGGAGGTCGGTTGCAGCTGCAGGTGCTTACACACCTGTGAATATGGCATGCTTTCTGTTTCTCATTCTTCACCCTTTTAATACTAACAGAGTGAGCAGCAGAACAAGTCAGAGGATTTTATATTCTTTTTTAGCCTCCTTTCTGTTGGAAGTCACATGAAGATGTTTCCTTTTCATAGGGATAACAAGACAATAAGCAATTTGTCATCAAATGAAAATAAATAACAGCTAGAATGCATTGCTAGAACATGCAACGTTAATCCAAGGCAGGTAATAAGGTAAGAGGGAGCTTGCAATTATACTGATAAATGGCCCAGCCTATGAGAGGAGCAATGAAGAGATGATGATTTTCTTCAGCAGATTTGAGGAATTAATCAGTACAGCTATAGATTGAGGTACTTTTAATACACATGCAAGTGTAATACTGATTGTTTTAGATAATTATTTTGATTAGAATTCCCAGAAAAACCTAGAGAGGTGAAATACCCAAATTCTTTGTGGTTTTCTCAAAAAAAGCTTTTCAGAGACATGTTTTCATGTCTATGGTGGCAAGTTTCATTCATCTCTGCAGGTAATGTGTATGTGTACTGTTTTGTCTCAAGGTTTGCTGATACTGTTTGCTGCTTCATAGCATGATCTAAGCTTTGATACCGAGAGAAGTTACAGGTTTTGAGGCAGGGTTCTGCACCAACCTAATTGTGTGTATATCTCTTTAATACATTATTTTGCACATGGACTAATGGCTATGCTTTGTGATTGGCCAGTTCTTTAATATTTTCTAGGAATGATTCTGCCAAAGGCATTAAATAATCTACTTAGTTTTGATCGTTCATGTGCTAAACAGCATATTTGCTTTGGAAGGTATTATCTGATCATATGCTAGAATGCGAACAACCATGACAGGGTGATCTTGAGCAGTGAATTCTTCCTTGGCGAAGAGATGCTGAACAAGAAGAGTGCCGCAGTTTATCAAACCCTTGGCTAACACGCAAGCTGCCAAGGTCCAGAAAGTTGCCGAGCTCAGCCTTTAGTCAGTGCTCAGTTGCTGCAGGATTCTGTGTTTTCCTTCCACATATTTATAGTGGTGCCAGGACTCTGTGCATGGACTTCTGAAATTTTCCCCATTGACATGGATGTCAATATGCACCCTCTTCTAAATACCAACAGAATTAAGATTTTCGCTATGGGAGACTTCTGGGACTCTACTGTCTAACCCTCCTTAAAGTAACTGTACTTATTGACTTCCTAGTGTTGAGTCATGACTCTTGTTTGGTGTAGATCATAGAGATGAGCCTCAGTTGCTGCTTCCAATATCTGAAGGGGAGTTGGAACTAGACGATCTTAAGGTCCTTTCCAACCCTAACTATTCTATGATTCTATGACAGCTTAGCTGCCCTCAGTAGAGGATATTATACATGCAAGTTTTTTCTGGCCAAATATAAACTTCTCCCTTTCTTTTTTTTCCTCATTGACGACACTTCTAAAATGCACATGCAGCCATTGAGTTTGTTTCCAGCCTATGCTTCCCATCTAAAATTCAGGCTGATTTCTGCTTTGTTCATGTTAATTCCTGAAAGCACAGGTCACCTTCTCACAGCATCAGTGTTCTCATGATGCATTTAACTGCCCCCATTTGGAATTTCTGTTGGTGCTGAATCAAGGAGAAGCCTTTGGTTGTTGCAGCCCTGAAGGAGTCAACAGCCCCATTGTCCTTGTGGGACCTCTGTGCAGCAAACTGTAGAGCTGGGTGGTGTACAGCAGCATTTCTATGGCAATCTGTCTGTTCTGTACTCCCAGAGTTGCTGAAAAACTTCAAAGTGGTGTTATACATAGAAAGTTCGAAGTGTTCTCATTTGCAGATGGAGAACTAAGGAACCAGGAAGTAAGTTTTCTGATTAGAAAAGTGGATTAGAATGTATGAGGTTCTGTAGATGTTCAATTTCAAATGCTGTTTGAGCTCCAGACATTTGCCAGACAGCAAGGAGCTTTGCTTAGTTACTGTCTGGTTTGGGAAGGGGGAGAGGGAGGTTGAAATTAGTCCAACCTTGCTACCTTTCAGAATCTGCCTGAGATTCTGACAGCATCTGGATGGAGAGATGGACTTTATCTTGCAGCATGGCTTTGTATTTGGCAGGAGAAATGTAGTGCAGTATGAAAGAGCCTCCAGTTTTGCAGCGCCAGATAGTCCTATCTGTTGAAATAACAATCATTGAGCTGAGAAACACAGTGAATCTATTGTGCTCAGAGCAGGATCAGCAGGCAGCTGTATGCAGTAATTTTTTCAGCTCAATTTGTCACTTGCAGAGGTATCTGTCTGCTTCATGTATTGTGGTAAGTAATCTTGATACGCTGGCCATAAAAAGTGGAGGCACTCAAAGAGCTGAATCAAGCTGGTGAGTTCTGCTGTGTTATACCCATGTCATGGCCAGAGAAGTGGTAACCTTGCATAAATCTCATTTGTCCTTTTTATTCATGTAGGTCAGATGTGCTGGTGTGCAGGCAGATGAACAAACTACAGCAAAAGAACTGCTGATCCTCTCATGAAATTAAATTCCATTTATGGAGGAGATAAGATTATGATTGTTTCATTTGCTGTATAAGTCTTATTCCAAGTTTACTAGCCACAAGTATTCATCATCCTTTGCTGTGTATTCTTTCACCTGGGAACATTCAGTATTGGTTACTTTTCCATGTTTCTCAGAGAAAACCAATAACTAAACCAATAAGAATACGATTTTTTTCGTTGTCTAAATAGCTAGAACTGTGCTGGGAAATGTGTTTTAGCCACCACTTCTCTGTAGCTGCTGTTTTGACATGGATCCTTTTTACTTGGGTTTTGTTTGTATGTGTGTTTTGTTTTGTTTGGAACATTATTATTTTATTTGCTTGTGCTGATTAAAAAAATGAGCAAAACAATCAAAAACCCAAACCCAAAATCAACCCACCATCAGAAATGGCCTTCTCCCTCAAAGAGGAACATTAAGAGAAGCAAGTATCTTTAAGGAGCAGGTCATAGATGGAAGTCCTCTGAGCTGTGGTTTTAACCTGAGGAAGGAGGAAAGCAGTTGGTCATTAAAAAAGGTGGCTGAAATGAGGAAGGGGTTTCAGAGGAGGGAAGTCAGTCTGAGGATAGGGCTTTTTTTTTCCCCATCAGAAGTGCCTCTGTGGTGCAAGACCAAGAATGGAGAAAACTCTTGTGGAGGTTGGGGCAGGGAGGTGGGTTGTGGCAGGCCTTCTGATTGAGTGGTGGCAAGTGCTGAGAAGTTAGGATGGAGGGAGAATTGATGAAAGCAAATATGATCAATAGAAGACCAAGGTAAGAACACATGACTTCAACTTCTCGTGGAATAGTGGAATGATGTAAGGACTTTGAGAGCAGAAGCTGACACAAGATGCTGACAAAACCCAGTGATGGTCTAAAAAAGGAGAACTTTGTGACAAAAGGTTTCACCAAGCAGGTGTTAGCATCATTGAAACCTTAGGTACATTAATCTTGACAGCTTCCTGCTGTCCTGAAAGCATCTTCCACAGGCTTCCATTCTGCCTCCATGTAACAAAATCCCTTTGTCAACTGTTACTGTGGGTTGCTGCTGTTCTCAACTTCCTCCTCAAAACTTTTTGCTGTTGTATGTCTTACAAGGAATTAAATGAATGAATGTGGCTAGACTCAGCTGCATATGCATGTGTAGGACAGAAAATATTTTTTAAACCCTCATTTCTACCTTATCATAGAATCATGACCTTCTCTGTCTTCCTTTCAACTTGATCCTTCTAGAGTGCAAGAAGGAATTGTATTCTTTCCCTTGTTGTTTTTGTCCAGTTTGGTAGATAATACTAGAAGTAAATAACAATAATTTCTAAATTGTTGGAAGTACCCAAACAGAAAGGGGTACAGTAGGACATGGTATGTTGAATTATGAGCTTGTTTTGGGCATGCTCCTTTCAGCAAGTGGGGGTAGGTAATTTGTATTTGATTTTTGATTTTGATCTTGGCAATTAAGAAAGGAATTAATAATGTCAAGTGCTTTTGACGAAAGTTATTTTGAAGTAAGCTTTTGAAATGAAGAGAGTCCGAGATCAGATGAACAAGAAAAATTATGTTTTAAGAAGTCATTTTCAGCAACTTTATGAAGCTGGTAAATAGTGTCTCCTAAGAAGATTATCTGAGATTGAGGAGTGCATGGGAATTAGCAGTTAAGGAGGCACTTTTAAATGCATAATGGAGATCATCTGTCCTGATGCAAAGGACAAATGGGACGTACATTAAAAGACTGTTGTGGCTGGATCAGATACAATTTTTGCTTTATAGCAGTTTAAGGATTTATATATAAAGTGAAAACCAAGTGTGCAAAATTACAAAATTGATTTCAATTAGCTGAGGATTTAAATAGGAGCAAGGAAAGTCTGGTGATGCATAAAAAGTAAGAGGAAAACAATGTGCAAATCCATTAAAAGCAAGATGCATAATGAACAGTGTATTATACAAAGTGCTTGACAAATAATCAGCTAAATGAATAGAAAAAAACAACCCTAATAGTGGCCAGAGCAGAGATAAACTGCTAAAAATACAGAGGTAAGACAGTTACTCAAGTGTACAGGACCTGATAAAATCTAACGAAGAATGCTTTAGGATACAGTTGGAATAATCTTGCTACTATTTGAAATTATCTTTGAGAGTTCATAGGTTACAGAGAGACTGCTGATAGAAAGAAATAGCATTTCTGTTTGAATGGAGGAGGGGAAGAAGGGTCTGGATAATTACAGATATTTTTATCTAACTTGAATTTTGGAAATAAGTTTGTAAGTACTTTGGAAGTTCCAGCCCTCTGATCATCTTCTTGGCCTCCTCTGGACTCGCTACAATAGGTCCATGTCCCTCTTGTGCTGAAACCCCCAGAGCTGGATGCAGTACTGCGGGTGGGATCTCATGAGGGCAGAATAGAGGGGGAGAATCACCTCCCTCGACCTGCTGCTTTTGATGGAGCCCAGGATATGGTTCCCTACCTGTAACTTCCGAACATATGGAAGACAGAGCATTTCACTTATTCTCTCCTTTTGATCCATTGATGCTGGACTACCATAGCTAGTTTTCAGTGTGCTCTAAAGCAAATGCAGACAACTGGAGAGAGCATGGCAAAGAACCTCAGAAGCTTAGCAATGAGGTCAGGATGGCAGTGCTTTGATGGTGCCATTACAGCGCTTACACTCTCCTGTTATAGCCAGTTATGGTGGTGGTGGGGTTATTATGCTTCTTAAAGTCATTACAGAGCCTGGGTTTGTGGAATAAAACTCCTGTCCCACTTGGTGCTTGGATAGTGATTTGCAAGAGGCAGGTACTTTCTGACTCTGTGTCAAGCTGACTGAAAGCTCTCAAGTTGTGGATATCGTTGTGGTTTCTTGGGCACATTAATTCTGTTGAGTGGTGGTTTCTTGGTTTGGGTTCTGTGCTAATGTGGCTGTGGGTCAGTTTAAGTAAGCTGGCCACTGCAGGCACGCCGTTTGTCTCTTGAGGCTGGTTAGACTTTACAGATGCACGTTTTTTGTCTAAAAATGAGATTTCATGTTGCTATCTTGTTTACAGATCCTAAGAAGAAAACCACTGAAGTGTGGAAGATAGTACCTTTATCTTTAGAAACCGCTGATTATATTAGAGGAATTCCAGGGCTGTGCGACCAGGCAGCTTTCTGCAGGCGACTGCTAGTCCTTGAACCATAATCTGAGAATCATTGAACTAAACAAAATTCTTATTAATCACAACAGCTGGGAACAATGCCAAATGCTGGGCCATAACAGTAATAAGTATGCTGCTTATGCTAGCAGTAAATTATTGGCATACTTAAAGTTTTAGAGGTTTGGGAAGTTGATGCATTTTAATCTGAATTCTTTAAATGAATAAAGAGGGAAGATGCTCAGGTATCTATTTCTTGCTTTTGTAGCAGATAACTAGACTGAAACCACTGATAAAACTGTAGTGATTTAAGCTACCTGCCTACAACTTTAATTCCCAAAGTAGTGATATTTCTTGAGGTAGTGGAAGGAGCTTGGTATCACTAAGTGCTGCTGAATAAAAACATTTGCTTGGCATAGAGTGGCAGTCCCAAAACAGGAGAGTGCTCAATGTGGAAACAATAATACAGAATATTTTTTAATGTCATTGGCTCAGTGTTGCTAAAATTTCTGCTAAACTTTAACTATATTATATTGTTTTATAGTTTATATAGTTTTATAGTGTAACAGAAGCAGAGCAAATGGACATTAAAAATTTTATAAAGAAAAGTTCTTGGATAAGGAGACTTTACTTTGGGAATAAGTAATTGGTATAAGTGTGGTAAACTGATAATTAATAGGAAGGTGCACCGGTGTCTAAAATTAAGTGTGTGGCTGATAATAGCTGCAGGTTGGTATATATTGAAAAACCATATTTTGAGACCACTTATCTATAAGAAGGTACCCTTGCTCTCAACCTCTTTTGAATTCTTCTTCCCTAAATGTTTTCCATTGAATTTAAGGTTTATATATATAAGAAGTCCATATCTACTGTATTTCTGATTTGAGTATCCCTTAGAGAGAATCATTTTAGATTTAGGTAGATTTATATTAGATATAAGGAAGTTCTTCCCTGTGAGGGTGGTGAGGCCCTGGCACAGGTTGCTCAGAGAAGCTGTTGCTGCGCCATCCCTGCGCTATGACTTAGAATCTATTTGCACCAACCTTCAGTGCTTTGAAAGCTCATTGACCTCAAAGCCAGACTCTTCGAGTCTACACAGTTGCCTCCAACACTGCAGATAGACACATTATAGACTTACATCCTGGCATTCGCAAGGCACGCACCGTTCTTCTGCACAGAGGCAGCGTGAAACAGTGCCACAGGGCAAGAAACGGGACTCTGGGGGGTCCTAATTATTTTTATGTGTCCTACTTTTTTACTTTTTGTTCATAAAATGAGTAAAAATTCATTCAGTTACCACTCTGCTCGCCAGACACTGGGCTTGTTGCCTTCTTACCGTTTGCTCTGGATACCAGCTTCTATGATGAGCAGCTTCAGTTTCATAACACCAGTCCAGTATCTTTTTAATATCATGCTGTTACTGATGTATTTTCCAGATCAGGAAATGAAAATGATTTTGATGAAGAGCAGTGCTGTTTTTAGCTGTAAGATAGGATTAGTCTATTTTCCAGTTCTTGTTTCTAAACAAAATCTGTGCCAACTGGAAATTATCCAGTTGGTTGAAAAATGACATGGGAGCAGTTTGGTCAGGAATATTTGCTTTTTCACCCTGGGGTTTCTTCCATCTGCCTAATAAAACAATTATATCACTGTAAAACTGAAATTCCTTCGCCTGTGTCCTGTCTGGTAGTGGACAGTACTAGTGGCTGTTGAGGCAGATAGAAACTGTTGCTTCTTTTTCTGCCCTTATGTACCTGATACAGAGACTGGGTCTATCCTCTCAGCAACCCTTTCTTGGTGCTGGGACGCTGCTTACGAAGTCAACCCAAAACCCCTCTTCTGGCCTACACAAGCCCAGTTTTCTGAAAATTGCTAAATTCATTAGGTACTATAACACTGTAAAGTTCTAGAGGCTAATTAAGCTTTGTGGTATATACTAGAAATGAAAATATGCTGGATTTTTAATTAGGCAGGTAGACTACTGTATGGCATTTCTTTGATGCTTAGGATCCTGGAGTCCTCTAAAGACTGTGACCTCTGATGAGGGAGACAACAGCCTCTCTTAAGTGTAAGAATATTTCAAGCACATTTTTGGTCACAGAAGTTGATTCAAACTGGAAAGCATCTTCAGTATTTTGTAGGACAGTGCCGAAATGAGTGTTACAGTGACAATACAGAAGCAGCATGGAGGGATGAGTGTATTATCTCTCTTTATGCAGATACTTTCCATCCCTTTTCTGCCATGATCTGCAAAATCAAGTTCACAGTTCAACTCTTCAGAGTGATAACAGCATTAAGAGCAATTGTACCCAGCAGATTATAGCTCCTCTGAGGGCACCAAATCAGTGAGTGTGGGAGAATGATATACTTGCAGTCTTTTATAGTGGCCTCTTTCAGTGCAAGGTATAAATAGGATCATTTTAGTCTATGGAAGTTCTGCCATTTGAAGTTAGGAGGAACACACTGTTACCTGTAGTTATCCTCTTTTTTAAATATATATATATAAGTATATACACTTACTGATGTCTTTCTATTTTTGATAGCACAACTCCTGTTGTGAGGAAAGTCTATATCCTTTGTGATAATAAAAAAAAAGATTTTTTTCCTCCTCAAATAAATGCATCAAGCTCAAATGTTTTCTTGTAAACAATGAAGGAAGGACTACAAAGAGCAGAACAGTATGAAAAGAAAATATACATACAGAGTTGATGATGAAGGTGGGTTTTCACTGGCAAGCTGCAGAACGAGGCTTTCATGAATCATAAAAGCCTTTTCTGGAAATAATTTTGCTTAAGATATTGCAGCAATTCAACACTTTTTTTTCTGGATCTCTCAGTTTAAAAAAGGTGTCGTAGTTTCTGAACTATGTTTTAAGGTTGTTTATTTCACCTTATTTTCCTTTTCCTTTATATTTTTTTTTCCCACTTAGACCACTTCTCTATTTTAAAATGAAATTAGAAACTAGAACAAGTTAATGTCTATTAAGAAAACTATATTGATCTCTGTTGTTTAGTGGGATGTGAAGGGCTTTGCTGTATTAACCAAGGGCAAAATGCAGAAAGCTGTGCTGTGGTATAAGCATCTCTTGTGTGACCCTGCACCCTCAAATCGTTATGCAGCCATCAGTGTAAAATTTGAGTTGTATGTGTCATCCATTCAGTTCTTGTGTGTTGCAGTGTGACCAGTGTGCTCCTATTCCATCACCTACGCTGAGCTGGATCAAGTTTATGTAGGTTTGCAACAGACTCCATTCAGTCGCTCAACTGGAGATCACGTATCACTGACCTTGATGTATCCTTGTGCAGAGAGGCTCCAATCTTACAGGCTGTAGCTTCTATGAGCTGTTCAAATGTAGACAGACAACAGACCTGCTTGAGTAATTTGCAAATGAAGTGTAAGACAGCGAATGACAGATGGTCGAGACAGACTGGCAAGAATAAGAAACAGTCAAATAGTACAACCAAAGCGTTAGACAGTGGTCACAGTACTGCAGACTCTGCCCACTGACTGTGGGCTGCAATGGCAGAGAGAAAGCAAGAGCTCTTTATTTTATGTTTTAGAGCAGAGGAGCTGTTGCAAAATGAGTGGTTTAGGGCTGCTTAAAGAATGACCATCAAAGGTATTAGCAAGAGCAGTTTTAATATGATTTATAAAGGCACGACTTAACAGAATTTGATGGCAAGGTTCACTCTGTTACTTATGGATGAAGCATACAAAGGAAAATTGAAGTAAAATCAAGCTAAAGATGATTGATACAGAGACCGAAGGCACCAAGGGTAAGGGAGACCCTCCCTCCTCTCAGACTCAGTCAATAGTTTGTGTTTAAATATATAAAGGATAATCGAGGTAGAATCAAGCTAAAATGATTTGTATAGAGATCAAAAGTGAAAAGGGTAAACCAGACCCTCCCATTGAGGCACAAGGTTCAGATTGGATGTCCTTGCTTTCTAAACTCCTGACGGAGCCTAGGTGTGGCTGAATCCAGTCTTAGTCTTAGACTGGGACAATGGTTTATGTCTAATGGAAGAAATACAGGGAATAAGGAATTCCTCCCATTGAATTGCAAGGTTCAGAATAGACCCCCTTGTTTTCTAAACTCCTGACTGAGCCTAGGTGAGGCTGGAACTAGTCTTGGTCTCAGACTTGGTCAGTGGTATTCATCTAAAGGGCTACAAGTGTCATTTAGCAGCAGCACCTTGAGTGAAAACTGACTTCTACATTTTTGTCTCCAGGTAGGCAGTTTTCCTTTGTATTTGAGGCTACCTTTCAGCGGTGATTTTTGTACTAAACTTCTGAGAATGTGTCTTGGTGGGTTAATAGTTTTCCCTCATGCCTTATTTCATCGGTTAAATAACATTTCTTGAGGAGCATGAGATTAGATTCTGTTCTGCTCTCTGACTTGTTTTTATTTTAATAGTCACTTTGAAAATTGTCAGTGTCCTTTCTAAACCTAAGCAAGTTTGTTTCTAGTCATGTTAGTGCAGTCTGCAGTTGTTGAGGGAGAGGGAAGAGAAAAGCATTCCCCATGACCGTGATGAGAAACAGCTGAAATGCTATAAATGTTGATCACTGTAGGCGAAATAGTACATCAGGAATGGGCAAAGCAAGCATTTTATTTGTTTAAACTGTCCCATGGCCTTTTCTTGTTGATTTTTCTAGTTTAACTGAGTTGAGATAGAAACAGGGAATGAATAGTATGTATTTATGGTTGGCTTACAACATTACAGCTCCAAGAGTATAAATAACACAAAGTTTCTCAGCTCAGTGTTCTCTTTATTGTATTTCATTCTTGCATTTAGAATTCCATTCAGTGAGGTCCCACTTCTGCGTCACTGACAGCAACAAAGGTGTCCCCTGACACTTCAACAGGCTCAATAAACAGATTTTTAAGAGGTTGAGCTTTCTAGATGCTCTGACTGGGGTTTTGTATGTTTATAGAAGTAAAACGCTTCTGAATGAGTTACAGAAACACTGGTTCTGCTCCCGTGGTTGCCTGTAAGTGGGCACTGTGACTATGAGCGAGTCTGTCCTCTCCTCAGTGTCACCACGCACAGGAGGAGAGTGGTATACCTCAGGAGGATTAAGGAGATGAAATTTAAGTTGTCAAAGGTTAGCGAAAAACAGTGTAATAAGAAGATGGATTTTTACGTGGCTTTTATTACATTCCGTAAGTAATGTACAGTTAGCATGAATATTTTTCACACAGCTAATGTGTAATTAGCTCGTTCCCTGCACAAGTTTGACTACCAGTCCCTTATTTATTCTTGTCCCTAGCACTTCAGTTTGGTTGGGGGTTTTTTGGCTTTTCCAGGAGTGCCAGCTGACTTTTCTGATGAGAGATACTGGATTGCATCTACATTAGCTTTTTTAGTCTGAGCTGGGGATTCTCATGAGGCAACTTTCCTGTTGATCTCCATAAACTGTGCTTTTTGTCCACATCACAGAGCAGATCATCAACTGGATATCTTTCAGATGAAATTAATATAGAAGATGCACTCCAGTAATGTGCCTAATATGTTCCAGCTGCTAATGGGCATTCAGTCCATGGCACCTGGTCAGAAAGTCCTCAGCACCAAATGTTTTGCTGTAGAGATCTGCTCCTTGGAACACCCTTATTGACAGAAACATAGCAGATACTGGTAAAAACTAATTAAGGTTGGTTTTCTTCCTTAGTTTTGTTTGCCAAATTACGATAATAGGAACTTTAGGAATTATTGGAACAGGCTAAACATATACACAGTAATTTGTTCCTTGTGCTACCAATTAATTGATGGGCTTAAATGTTTGCAGCAACAAGACAAAATCGATACTATGGACATTCTTAAATCCAATGCAGATGAGCTCCTTGGAGCTCACTAAATACATTATCTATGCAGTTACTGTGTGAATTCTTAAACATAAAAAGGCTTTTTTTCAAGACATTCTGAGTATTTTCCTCATGTTTGTTATGAGCATTATTTTTATCATTCTTAAGCCAAAATGTAAGGCTGCTATTTGGAAAACAGAAATTGCATTAAATCCTTCACAGACCTTTGTTCTTGCTTTTTTTACGCTGCCAGATACGATGCAAAAGAGAAGAAAACAAGGAAGTATCTAGTGATGTTGCACAAAATGCTAGCCTGTACAGAAATCAAAAGTAGCTTCTCCGAGAACAAAGAATGATGTCTCTATAGAACACTCCCTAGCACTGGGGGCGAAACTAATAGATCTAGTCATATAATGTGCATTTGGCCAGCTGGTTTGAAAGAGCACTTCCAACGTTTCAGTGAGCTAATGCGGCATCTGGAACTGGAGTACTTCAAATATGGAATGCTCAGAAAAGCTGTTTCTGGTGATACAGTAAAATAGCAGTGCTCCTATAAAGAAGAAATGTAAAGTGTGGATTTTTCTTTTAGCTCAGTCGTTGGGTGTGAAATTGAATTGAGAAGCCTCCAAACTATATTAAATCACCCCCTTGGCATTGCCACAGGAACAATTTATTTCATCTTGAAGGAGCCTTTGGTTTCCAGATCAGTGGAGCTAAGCAGGAGGAATGTGCGTCACATTGAGGTAAACAGAGATGTGAGCTGGTTAAAAACAGAAAAGGCAACGCAGCAAAATTCCGTGCCCTGACATTTGTCAGCCTCTTCTGAAATGTGAATGCCGTTTCCATTAAGCTTTGGGGCAGATATTATCTCTGTACCTTTTGTTGTGCTGGTGAGTTGGAAGCTAAACAGGAATTTATTTAGTTCAGCTGATTTTTCAAGAGGCAAGTCTGTCTTGTTTTGTTCACCAGGAGGTTTGCAGTGCTACTGCAGTGCTATCATGCCTTGGTGGACTTGTCCTTATGCAGGAGGACTGGTAGTGAGGGGTGGCTAATACCGCCTCAGTCCTGGTGTGAGGTAAAACTACCAAGCTTCTTCCCATTTCCTATCTATTTTTGTCATCACAAGTTTTTGTGAGATGATGAATTACAAATGTCTACACCACACTGTGTAATGTCTGTTACACTTTCTCAAAGTCTCTCTCTGGAACAAGACACCATATCTGTAAGCAGTAAGCGTTATATCAAACATTTCTGCTCTCAGAATGATTTTGGCACAAAATGATGGTGCAAAACCCTGGTTGCAGCTTTCAGGATCTAAAAGTTTTGTGCAGGTGCCTCCAAAGCAGCCCATATAACATGACAACACATATGAGCCGTGGGGCAGGGCTGTGTGCAGGCACCTTTTGTGGTCACTGTGTTTCTGTGTAGGGTTGATTCACTGCAAAGAGCAGAGCAACAAGGTCACTTAGCATCACTTCTGGAATACAAAATGTGTATTCTTTAAATAGTAAAACTAAAAGGACCCCCATTAACATTAGCAGGATTGCAGTGGTGCAAGCAAATCAGTCTTGATATAACCAAAGGCAGCAAGATTTAATGTATTTTTTAATCTATTCCTCTCAAAGTTCAACCTCAAAATTTATTTTGGCTTATACTGTTTTATTTAATCTTTGGCTCATAATTTACCTGACTCTTCACCCCTTAAAACTAACAGAAAGCCAAGCACAGAACAACAAACTGCATGAACTGAGGTAGCAAATCTGGGTTTATTTGTTTGTGTACTGAGACTATTGTGCAATTTTGGAAGTGCTATGCATAATATAAACAAATAAACCCAAGCTCTATTCACCCCTATCTCAATGCTCTAATCCAATTTCATGAAGAGATGAGCAGAACATTGCACGAAGTACCAAGGTGAGAAACACTTTTCCCCCCCCTTTCAAAATTTCTCACATGTAGAAATGTTACCATCTTAAAATGTATCCTGATGAATGATAGGTGGAAGGACACAGTTTTTTATTGCATTTTTTGTTGCTGTTTCCACCTATGGGATTGTATGAGACATCCCCTTTGATAACAGAAGGAACTTTCTTGAAACCAGCATTCAGATAGTAGTATTCAGTCTGAATATTTTCTTCAAAGAATATCCTGTCCCACTGGTAAGGAGGGAGTAGGAAGATCTCACACTCTTGGCTACAGCTACCTTCAGTGAAAAGTAAAATAAAAAGCTAGGACCTGGAGACCTGTGTCTTAATATCCCTGGATGATAAATTTTTAATTTATTCTCCTGCTATTTCATAAAGGCATAAGGACAAGACCATGGGAGCTCTTTATTGATCATCTATTTTATGATCATTATAATCCTTTTAAAATATTTCCTCCCTTTTCAGCGCTCCTGGAATGTTAACTGTAAATCAATAGTGCTTTTCCATATGTGCTTCCAAAGTTTCCTATTTTACCTTTTGAGAAGCAGTGAATTTAATCGTTGATTAGGCTGTTGTTTACACTGGCTACTTGCAGGAGGTCTTGCCATTTAAGATGTTTTCACATGTGAGTTATATAAAGCTGCTTGCTTGGTTTCTATGGCTCATGAAAGAATTGTTAAAAGCCCTTGAGGTGAACCCAATTCTTTAAAATTCTGGTTAGACAAATCAGAGTCCCTTTTTCTTTTCTTTGTTTAATTTTTTATTTCAGAACTACAGAAATGCATACTGCTGTCCTGTAATCTTTCCTTCCTATCCCTTTCATGAAAGTAATCATCCTTTTTGCTACTCCTGGGCCAATGGCATTTTGAAATTTTACAGGTCTAATGCTAAATAACCTCAGTTGGAGCCTGAATGTTTTAATGAGAAGTCTTTGTTTCATACCAGTGCTGTTGGTTATTTTAATTCAGATAATCCACTTCCTTACACTTCATCTGCTGCTTTCCTTATACTCAGATGTAGCAGGAAACACATCGTACCTTACTTATTGTTTTCCAAGGCAAGATCACTTACTTTTACTTCCCATGATGTGCTCACCACTTCTCTAACCATCCTTGCAGTCTTCTTCCATTGCTTTTCCAGCTTGCCTCTATCTCCCTTAATCCTGGATGAGAAGAGCCATACACAATACCCAGACCAGGTCATTACAATACCCTTCATGTAGCATTGACACATCCCAATCCTGAAGTTACTTTCAGCTGATGTTTTCTAGGTTTCTGTATTTTTATTTTTTTTAATTTTAGTGTGCACTGCTTTAGTGACTCCTTTATCCCCTCTAGAATGAACTGGTATGTCTGTCCTCTTTAGTGATCTGTTGGTGGAATGTTTTTGCTACTAGACTTTTCACTGCATGGCCTCCATACATTCTATCAAGCTCCATCTTTCTTCTTGTGCCACATAAGGGATCTACACTATTTCACCAACATGGCTATGTGGAAACAGAAAACATTCCACTCTGAGATACGAGTTTATTTCTTAAAGGCGAATTCATATATGGTACAGAGGTAGTTTCAGGAAAAACATATTTCATGGTCTAGGGCGAGGTGTCCCTGCCCATGGCAGGGGTTTGGAACTAGATGATCTTAAGGTCCTTTCCAACCCTAACTATTCTATGATGCTATAACTGTAAATTATGACTCAGTTTCCCTATTGTATACATTTAGTTCCTTGGGTTATCTTTCATATAAATGAACAGGAAAAACCAAAATGGGAAAAATGCTTGCAGTATTTGCTTGCAAAAACTCGAGGAAAGTTTTAAATCACAGCCATTTCCTAAATCAAATGTGTAACAAGGGTGATAATGGGTGTAAACACACTGAATAATAAAATGTAATTTGTGTTCTGAGTTATAGGGCTCTAATCCAAAGCTCGCTGATGTCTGTGGAAAGACTTCCATTGAATTGAATTAGGCCTTGGCTTTTGTCCTGAATGAACACAATACGAGTGGAGCTATTCATGAAAGAAATGTTTGGAAATAAATCACAGGAACTTGCTGTGTCAGAACCCAATTCACTTGCTAATTCAGGCAGTCATGTTTTACAATGCTTGTTGTGGTGATACTTTGTCATAGTCCCTCACATCAACTATCCAAATTCAATCTCTAGAAAAAATCATTTGCCACTGCTGCTGCAATTGGGAGTTTGTTTTTGGATCATTCATGTTTGAAATCTTCTTTAACTTCTGGGCTACACCTATTTATGCCAATTGTTTCCACTTGATTTATGCCAACATAGTCTCCTAGTCTGTACTCTGTACGGTATACTTTGTCTTTATTCTGTACAGTTCTGGTAAACTACTGATGATTGTCCCATCTCCTTTCAGGCTTTGCTTTGTTTTGCTAAATAAGCCAAACATTTTCATTTCTTATTCAGCAAGTCTTTAATTCCCTGTAGCCTTTATCTATTCCTGTTTGGCTTAATCTATCTGGGGTACGGGGAACAAAACCTGCATTTTTAATAATATGTAATAGTGCTCTATACAATGTGGTTGATAGCTTCCTTGCTTTACTGGAAATATTTTTCCAGATACATTCAGTGCTTTGTTTGCCTCCCTGTGGCTGCGTTTCACTGATGACTTTTATCATGTGACTGACAGGATCTTGGATCCCAGGTGACCTCTCATTTAGTAGTACCAATAGTTTTTAGTCCAGTAGTGCATAGCTTTGCCCTTGTATTCTGAGGTTTTTAGCTCATGTCTATCACACCAGTGCTCATTTCTTCCTTGGATGGTGCTCTGTTTGTCCTTTGCATTGGCTGTCATAAATGGTAACAATCAAGCTTGAGTAACCAGCAGCCTTAATTAGTGTGTGGCTACTTCGTGCTAGTGCTGTTAATGAAAAAATTAAAAGAACTTTAGAAACTGCTAGAGGTGGTGAATGATGGGTGATGCGAGCTGACGTAAGGTGACAGGGAAGAATGGGGAAAGGTGCCTGGTGTTGGGCAAAGGAATAGCAAGAGGATGGGAGGGCTCGGATCCTATGAGAGAGAAAACTTCTGCAGAATTGGTCAACTGAAAACTACTCACATTTGCCAGAGCAAATCAGGTCTCACAGAGACATACTTGGGATGGATGAAGACAGTCCAAAATCCCAGAAATAAATGCCTAACTCATGACTTTCTGCGTTTTGACTTTTTAAGAGTAGCAACGCTGCTGCTTAACTTTGGACATTATTTTTTTTCCAAGAGTTTTCAAAGTATTCCGAAAGTTCAGAGGTACATTTTCCAGAAGTATTTAAAGAATACTGAATCCTAAAAGTCCTGAATTGAGAGGATTATGAGTCTTGAATAATTTATCCACAAAACTTGAAAGGAAGAAAATTTTCTTATGTCTTTAAAATGCATATGATATATTTTCTTATAGATTGGAATTAGTCTGAAAGACTTTTATCCAGATAAGTATATTCAGCAGATATTAGAAGTCACAGGCAATAGCAATTAAGGCATAAGGCATTTCCTGGGAATTAATATCAAGCTGGGAGGAGTTGGGATCGCTCAAAATGCAGTTGAGGGCCGTTAATTGCAGTTGATGATTAATGACCTCTGCTGAGGTCATTATTATTATCAGCTGAAAATGGAGAAAAATTCACGGGAGATGCAGCTTCAGTTGGTGCAGTAGATGTGTCCCCACTGCGGATAGACTGCCTGGTATTAGTATCAAATTGAGGGCTTGATTTCCCTTCTCCCCACGGCACTTTTAGGAGCATTAATCAAAGCTGAATCTCTAAATCTGCGCCAGTACCAAGATGAAAAGAAAGCAGAATAAAGTCCATAGCACTTTAATGTTCTCCCCGTATTACATTTGGTGTCCAGTACTTAATCAGCTTTATTTAGAGATACTCCCATCTATCCGTTTCAGTGTCTAATGAGAGTGCATCTCAGTATTGTCCAGAAATGTGCCCAGAACGTTCTTTGTGCTCACTGATCTTGGGCCCAAGTTTGAAATCATGTCTTCCCTTCTTCTGCATTATGACCCTAACCAAGATCTACATTCCGGGGTGCCGCAAAGGGGGCAGGCACAAGCGACAAGATAATATCACTGTGTCAGTACAGGGAGAATCTGTTTCCTAATAAATAGTAAGTCATAGTAAATAGTTACTTCTCAGTGGCCAGACAAGTAAGTCTGTGCATGGTTTCTTCCATGGTTGGTGAAATATTATTTTATATGATGAATGATTTTATTGTTGACTTACAGGGAAATTGGGAGCTTCTACAGAGGACTAGGAAATGTTCACTTTGCTGCTTATTTTTAGTGTCTGTGACTTCTGTTAAAATACCTTGAATATCTATCAACTCCGCGATATTTGTGGGATCACTGCATGCCTTTATTCCCCTTCCACCAACCACTGAGCTCTCTTCTCTCTTTTTTTCCCCCTTTTTTGTTTATTCCTCTGAAATATGTCCTGTGGTGAGAGGAAGGGGTGAGTGAGGTCAGGTGAAATGAAATGAAAATCATGAAAACTTAACAGACCACAGGGAGGTTCCTTTGAAAGGCAGAAGTTCTTCCCTGTGAGGGTGGTGAGGCCCTGGCACAGGTTGCCCAGAGAAGCTGTGGCTGCCCCGTCCCTGGCAGTGTTCAAGGCCAGGTTGGACGGGGCTTTGAGCAACCTGGTCTAGTGGAAGGTGTCCCTGCCCATGGCAGGGGGTTGGAACTGGATGAGCTTTAAGGTTCCTTCTAACCCAGACCATTCTGTGATGATTCTATGATTTTTCTAAGAAATTCTGGATTCTTTGTCTTGCTTTGTAAGATCAATGGATGAGAACTGAAGTATTGATGAGGTTACATAAATTGCATTTTCTATTTCATCTTATGCAGCCTTAGCAATTTATCAACTCTAAGGGAAAATAAACTGTTTTCCTGGATGAGAAGAAAATAAGTTATATTTTAAAGCTTACTTGCAGATGTATCAAAGAAAACACCAGCTTGTTGTAATTCTACAAACTCCTGACATAATAGCACTCAGTGTGTGAAATGGTGTGGCAAATCCTCTCAAACACTTCTTTTTTCAGGATAAAGAACTCCTAAAAGAAAGGGCTTTGCTCAGGGTGATTTGCCATCTTGGAAGACTTCAAGTCTTGGTTACAGTAGTTAAAATGCTAGAACTTTATGTGAGACTCACTGGATGGCGGTGGAAAATCTGAGTAAACACAAAGACTAGACTAAATGATAACTGCTCCCTTTCAGTCTTAACACTTTATGAATCTATGCTTATGAATGAAAAGACCTGTGCAAGTGTGTCAGAACTGATGTAAAGACTTTGGGTTTATTTGATGATTTGGAACTAGTCCTTTGTGTGTGCATATTTACAGAGAAATTGCAGAGAGAGTCTGATCCTCCAAGGCTACTAATGAACCTTGAATTTCTGTTGACCTCTAGGTCCATAGATGTGGAACACCTCAGACCTTTCCTTTACAGTATTAAAATATCCACGTTTATGTCTGCTTTTGAAAGTGGTTCTACAGCTAAACATTTTGAAGCCTGAAGTTTGTCTTTGAGTCAGGTCACTATTTTCAGTTCCCTAATTTTTTTCCGTGCTGCTACAGGAGCTCTCAAGAAATGAGCGTGTCTGCGCTAAGTATTTAAATGGCAGAAATGTCAAAAAAACATAACATGCAATACAAAATGACCCTGCTGTGTTGATGTGAATGTTACAGTGAACCTTTGTCTGCTGACTCCATTGTAATTCAGCACAATGTTTGCTTTTGTACAGATGAGGCCACAGTTGTCTAGTATTTTCAGTCATGCACCCTTTTCAGCTTCATTTCATAAGTCACTGTCTCAGTTTTGCTCTACTTATGAGTTCAATAGCTGCTGTGTTCTCAGTTTGAAGAATCCTTCCCCCAAACATTTTGCAGAGCACTTCCAGACCAGTGCTTTCCTTAGTTTCTTTTCACAGAGCCTTTGTTAGTCTATGGACACTCACCCCAAAGGCCACAGGCTGAAACCTCTTGGTTAAACAGTTGTGAAGTTTCAGATGATCCTTTGACACAGACTGATGTGATGGTGCACAAAGTAAATCTTCAGCGTTCTTTCTTTTCCCTTTGCAGGAGAAATTTGAAGGCTTGTTCCGTGCCTATGATGACTGTGTGACATTCCAGCTGTTCAAAAGCTTCAGGCGTGTGCGGATAAACTTTAGTAGTCCCAAATCAGCTGCTCGTGCCAGAATAGAGCTGCATGAAACACAGTTCAGAGGGAAGAAGTTAAAGTTGTATTTTGCACAGGTAATGAAATCTGGTGTCTACTTCTGTGTTAGTGCTTTTATAGAAATATTGAGCAGTAACACTGTATAAAAGTAATAAAGGTTTCTCCCATGCCCAATCTCTCTGCTAAAAGATTTTTCAAATGTCCTTATGTTGCTTGAGCTGTACCTGACCAGTGGGTCTGCAGTAAATGTAAAGGACTACTCAGGACCCAAGTTGCTTATTCAACACACAGAGGTTACATGACTTAGAACTGATTTACAACACTGGCTAATTTTTGTGCGTAACTCTCTACGCCATAAAAGAGTGGTAATGTGAAGTACCGTAAGTTCATAAAAAAAGTAGGACTGAATTACTTATTTGACTGTATCCCTGAGCCATAGTCAGGCTTCCTCCTCCCATTACCCCCCTCCTTTTTTTTATTTTTATTCGACCTTGACACGCTTGTGAGGTGGGCCGATGCCAACCTTATGAAGTTTAACCAAGCCAAGTGCAAGGTCCTACACCTGGGTCGGGGCAACCCCAGGCACTGCTACAGGCTGGGCAGAGAAGAGATTCAGAGCAGCCCTGCAGAAAAGGACTTGGGGGTGTTGGTTGACGAGAAGCTTAACATGAGCCGGCAGTGTGCACTTGCAGCCCAGAAAGCCAACCGTATCCTGGGCTGCATCAAAAGAAGCGTGACCAGCAGGTCGAAGGAGGTGATCCTGCCCCCTACTCTGCTCTTGTGAGACCCCACTTGGAGTACTGCGTACAGTTCTGGTGTCCTCAACATAAAAAGGACATGGAGCTGTTGGAGCGAGTCCAGAGGAGGGCCACGAGGATGATAAGAGGGCTGGAGCACCTCCCATATGAAGACAGGCTGAGAAAGTTGGGGCTGTTCAGCCTGGAGAAGAGAAGGCTGTGTGGTGACCTCATAGCAGCCTTCCAGTATCTGAAGGGGGTCTACAAGGATGCTGGGGAGGGACTCTTCCTTAGGGACTGTAGTGGTAGGACAAGGGGTAATGGGTTCAAACTTAAACAGAGGAAGTTTAGATTAGATATAAGGAAGAAGTTCTTTACAGTGAGGGTGGTGAAGCACTGGAATGGGTTGCCCAGGGAGGTTGTGGATGCTCCATCCCTGGCGGTGTTCAAGGCCAGGTTGGACAGAGCCTTGAGCCACATGGTTTAGGGCAAGGTGTCCCTGCCCATGGCAGGGGGGTTGGAACTAGATGATCTTAAGGTCCTTTCCAACCCTTACTATTCTATGATTCTATGATTCTATGATTCTATTCGTCCTGAATACATGTATGAATTTTCTAAAAGGAATTTATTCAGTTCAAGTAAAAGGAAAAAACACACCCCCAGCCTGGGGACATAGGTGATTAAACCCATCTGTTGGAAGGGTCAGTTTGAGGATTTGATTCTCCCTGGCCAAGGGATAGAGAATCCAGATCTCCCACAGCCTGGGTGAGTACTAGGCCTCATCCAGGATACAGAAAGGTGAGTGAGGCTGAGAACCCAACCACCACCTCTTCTGAATGTATTTTAATAAATTGCTGTCGCCACTGTGGCTTATGGGGTACTCACTAGTGCTTATAAGCAATGTAAGTGCACTTTGAGCTGCTAGATTGGTCCGTCAGAGCTCTGGGGTTAAGAGCAGGCTCATCGGAAGGTATTGGTCAAGCCTAAGAGGCAGTTAAATTTTGAGCTTCTACAGCCTAGTCAGAATAAGAGCTGATTTAAGCCTAGGCAGAAGCAGGACTTCAAGAGGATGGAAGGCTACATTTGTGAAAGAAACAAAACAAAACAATATGTTTAACAGGTTAGATGAGTTCAGAAGATTTTACAGTTGGCTTTAGGTGCTGAAAATCTGCCTCAATCCCATTTTAGATGCCTTAATCTCTAGATCTGGCTCTGATTTTTTTTCTGAAAGGTTTCAAAACCTGCTATTATGCAGATCTGAGAATCATTTCACTCCAACTGCACAATCAAGAGGTTAATTTAAAACTAAGGTAACACAAGAAAAAGAAAAATGTGCATAATAATGTTTAGTCTCCACATCTAAGCTGGTTTCCCACAAAGCCATTTAGGTATCTGTACTATGCTCTCCAGTATATGCAGTCTTAAAAGAGCTTGTTAGTTGTGTCCAGGGAATGAAGATGTGGAAGCAGCACAGTGTTTGGAGCAGTGTGTCTTTATATGGGCCTGGGCCAGACTGAATAAACACTTCAAGAACTAGAACTTCTGGGGAACATGGAGTTGAGAGAACCAAACTGGCTCTTTGCAAAACCCATTCTGTTATGGCAGGCTGCTGTCTCAGGCTTGCTGTCATGCAAATGCAGGTTATTGCTTTTGGGCTCAAGGTGGTTGTCAACTTGCTCAGGTATGTGGAACCTTCTTTAATATAGCAGAAAAGAGCAGTATTTAAACTAGATAATCTAAGATGGAATTGAAATGAGAACAACTAGTTGCAAATGACTAAGAAACATGATAGATTCCTTTATCACTTCAGCTAAAGAATTCAAATCTTCAGAAGCCTTTCTGAAGTTACTTATAAGGCCTTGGTGCAGGAGTTACTGGTTTCTTGTCTAATGTCTGTTTTTATTTAGAAATTTAGACCAGTAGATGACACCGATATCTTTTCAGCCTCAAAAATCTCTGAACTAGCAACTGTGGATACCAAAGCTTTGCATTTATCCTCACAGAACATATACAATAGGTACAAACATTGTAGCTTTGTTCATATAACAGCCCCCCACAGTGCATTTACTGTAGAGGAACCATCTGTAGCATTGAAATGAAACTCATCTCCAGACCTTCTCTGCTGAGACTGACGCTGAAACCCTGCCTGGGTGGCATTTGGTATTAGAAGTGTATGATTTGAGTAATCATTCCACTTACCCATCCTGTGTGGATGAAAAGCTGGACATGAGCTGGCAATGTGTACTCGCAGCCTGGAAAGCCAACTGTACCCTGGGCTGCATCACGAGAAGCGTGACCAGCAGGTTGAGGGAGGGGATTCTCCCCTCTACTCCGCTCTTGTGAGACCCCCTCTGTAGTACTGCATCCAGCTCGGGGGTCCCCAACACAAGGGGGATGTGGAGCTGCTTGAGCGAGTCCAGAGGAGGCCACAAAGATGCTCCGATGGCTGGAGCACCTCTGCTATGGACACAGGCTGAGAGAGGTGGGCTTGTTCAGCCTGGAGAAGAGAAGGCTCCAGGGACACCTTAGAGCAGCTTCCAGTGCCTAAAGGGGGCCTGCGAGAAACCTGGAGAGGGGCTTTTTACAAGGGCATATGGGGATAGGACAAGGGGTAAATGGCTTTAAGCTGACGGAGGGAAGACAGAGACTAGATGTGAGGAATAAATTGTTTACAATGAGGGTGGTGAAATACTGGCACAGGTTACGCAGAGAGGTGGTAGATTCCCATCGCTGGAAATAGTCAAGGTCAGGTTGGACAGGGCTCTGAGCAACCTGGTCTAGTGGAAGATGTGCCTGCAGGGGGGTTGGACAAGATGACCTTTAAAGGTCCCTTCCAACCCAAACTATTATGATTCTATTCTATACTAAACAATGTATTTGTTATTCTTTAAAGATTCAGACCTCTGAAACAGATGGAGACAAGCTTCATTTGGCACCACCACAGCCTGCAAAACAGTTTCTCATCTCGCCTCCAGCCTCCCCACCTGTAGGGTGGCAACCAATAGATGATGCAACACCTGTCATCAACTACGACCTCCTTTATGCAGTTTCTAAGCTAGGACCAGGTAAGCATGTGATTCTTGTGTGAAAATGTGTCAGAAAAAGCAGACGAGAAATGGCAGCGTAGATAATAACTGTAAGGAAGTTGGCATAAAGCCTGTAAGTGGCATTAAAGCTTTGAATTTAAGTTGATGCATGTCAACTGGTTCTTTGCTTAAGAATGAATTTTACCATATATATGTACAGAATTCTATCTGCAGCTCATGAGTGCTCTCTGGTCGAATAACAGATCAAAGCCTGCTTGCACAATTTATTGTGCTTGGGTTTGTGCTTAGATGAGACAACTGATGGTTTAGATGGGGACTGGACAAATGTTTGTCCATGAACTTGAGGAGGTTTTGCTTTAAATCACATCTGCTCAGTACTGAGTTCAGGGTGCAGAATACCTCGTGTAATGGTTAGGGATCACTGCATCTCTGCTGGAGTGGATAATCTCTCACCATAACAAGCGTGCCAGGAGAGAACTGCCATTCCCCAGTCCTGGCAGGGTTGCTCTCCTAGGAGTGCCCATTTTCTGTTGTAAACTGTGTGCAGGAGGAATGGTTGGTAAGTTATAACCTCTGTGAACATAAGATAGATGTCAGTGGGTAATGCGGATAGGCTTTCTTCTGTCTTCCTATCTTCAGCTAATGCCAAGAAAAGAAGCTAGCTAGAATTTCCAAAACAATGCTTTCCCTTAGAAAATGCTCATCTGACAAAACCAAAACTTTTCATAGGAGAGGATTACTTTTGATTTAATTAAGTCATCTTTACAAACAGTTTTCCTTCAAAGCTGTTAAAGCACCCTCTTTTAAAATTTTCATAATGGAAAAGGTTCCAGTTTCAGGTTTAAGCAGTATCATTTAGAAATTGGTCTAATTTACATTCATAAACCACAGGGAAAAATAGCTTATTAAATTACTTTCATACTGAAATAAAACACTTCAGATGCAATCTAATAACAATTGGGGGGTGGCTGAGCTAATGAAAACTTATCCGTTTAGTTTTTAAATTCTAGTGGGATGAGGGAATTGTTTTCTCCCCAGTTGAACCAAAGATGCTTCTTGCTTGTTCTGAGAGTAGCTTCCAACTGCAAACATCTTATCACTGGGGCCTTTGTGTAGCTGTACCAGAGTAACCCAGAGCTGAAGTGCAGGATTATCTCACACCTTTTTCACATGGGATCTCTCACAGGAGGAAAATACATATCAGGAGAACATCAGAGATTCCTGTGGTTTATTCTGTGAGCAGGAAAGCTCATAGAAAAAGGCTGTCAGGCGTAACACTTTATACTATATTGCATATTATGATTTCCAGAATCGATACTTTGCTTCTAAACTGCTGAATAAAAGAAAAACAAAAACCTCCTTTTTGTATTTTGGGTTTTTTTTTCCTTTGATGCATCAGTGTTATAAATGGAAACACGTAAACAAATTCCCAAGCTGGCTGGGTAATAAATCAATTCCTGTTCTGGAGCAGTGGAATGTGAAATATCACTCATTGTCCCACACTCCGGGACAGCTTTGCGTGAAGGTCATATTCACCCGTAGTTAAGGAGCCTGCAGGGAGCAATATGAAAAGTCATGGTGTGCTCTCGTCTTTCTATTTTTAGCACTTGTTAGAGGGATCAATTTTAGTTAACTGCAGTGGCGGGTTTAAAATAGTGTTGCAGTTCTCAGTTGTGCATTTACTATGTTTAGCGTTTCATTGAAAAACAAATCCCACCAAAACTCACTTCTCGGTATGAAATCAGTAAAACACAGTGCTGTACATCAACTATTGGCCTCAGCTACGTTATATCTTTCTTTTTTCGTTCAAGAAACACAACTAAAACATGTAACTATGGCTTAGCAGCTATCAAAAAATGCTCATTGGCATAGTTGTTTACAGACTCTGAGTGTTGGAGCCTGACTTCTATGTCTTTAATGTGTGACAATATCTGAGGACCAGGAAAACACATTTAAGCATGTAAATAGTGAACAGTTTATTTGTATCTCCTCAATACAAGATGAGTTCTACTGACCTACTTTGCTGGTAATGTGAGATACACCACTTGGATACAGACCCATGCTACTTTCCCATTCCATGAGTACGGGTCATCTCCTCTCACAGTACGCTGCCGTATTCACCATAGCCACAGAATTAGAGACTACAACTGTCCCTGGGCACAAAGGCTGGGACATTGGCGCTGGAGTAAAGTGAATAAGCCGGTAGCTATATGCTGTCTTTTTCCTTGTGGCTACAGCAGTGGCTGTTTGGCATCTCAGAGGTCTAACGGAAAAGATTTCTTTCTGCTGTGCACAAAGGGAAGCTGGCTTGTGGTTCTTCAACATTAAACTGAGATCAGTGAGGGTGCATTTACTTCTTAGGGAGGATCATGGCATATTTAATAAAGTTTCTGGTTGATTGATGTATATTCTCACTCTCTGCAGATGCAGAAGTTGAGCTTTAAATGAGGCATGAACAGAATGCTGTAGACCAGTCAGAGCCAGGAACTGTGCCTGTGCCTGGTTCTGACCGCCAACCAGCCTATGATTTTTCCAATATATTGCAAGTAAAGAAGCATGATGTTAATCTCTCTGATGAAAAACACTTCCACTGTCAAGAGAACTTCCAGTAGTTTGAAATACCATCAAAGATACAAAGGCATTGCACTAACTGGGGTGGTAGTTTGGCTGTTTGCCTATCAGGCCCAGGTTCTGTCTCTGCCTGGACTGGCTTCGACCTAAGTCTTTCCTATAGGAATGCTTGCAACCTACCAAGCTGTTGTCTAGTCTAGGCCCTCATGTCTTTTCCGTAACATTTTATAAGGTCTTAGTTTCATCCTGCTGAGGAATACAGGAAATAATTTGAGAAATGTTTGTAAGGGGGATATAGGGGAATCTCCAGGTCCAGGCTATGTATAAACAGCAGAGGTGCTCCTAGCAAAGGAAAGGCAGCTATGTTTGCTCTGCCATTCATTTGTACAGCAGTTTATGAACCATCCTCATGGCACTAGAATAAGCCCCTCCTTTTCTGGAAAGCACTTCTCCCTATCCACTTCCCAACCTGCACATTTCTTCCCTCCTCCCCCCACTGCTTCTTTCAAACCTGTCACCCCAATTTCTTCTGCACTGTACAGTAATACACACTATATAGTAACACACGCTATGGGTCAGGGTCCTGAGCACTCACCTGCTCCACGTGCTCCCCGGTGCGATTTTGCCCTCTGTCAGTTAGCACTCACCTCCACAATTTCAGACACTGTTTGAAAACCAGTGCAGGCTGAGCACCACTTCCAGTAGCCCATATAGACAAGTTTGTACCAGCTTCAGTTCTCTCCATGTTTCCCAGTCTGCCACCAGTATTCCAGTAGGCTTTGCACCTCCTAAATGCCCTCAGGCTACACTCCAGGTCGTGTAAAACACATTTTTCACACTATGAAAGCACCATTCCAAAGCATTACACATGACGGCTCTTGGGTCCACAGTGATACCTCTGGGTACACAGAGGAGACCCTGCAGCAGCCTGCATCGCTTGGCTGCTGGGTCTGCGAATGATCAGTGGTCGGAGGATGGGTTGGGTCAGGGCTTCATTGTTGTCTTTGGGCAATTAAGGTGCAGCTGTTCCTGCCATGCTCTTGCTGGGCTCCTTGAGAAGGATGCGTATCTCTTGCCTCTGCTCCACCCTGGGTTTCGTTCACCCTTGCACAGGGAAGGGGAAAACAGGGAAGAGCAGGACTCTGCCCAGAAAATGCCACACAGGGATTTCAAACTCTGTCTCGCACGGCAAGTTTTCTGTGCCGAGCTGTTGTCAAACTCTCCTGTTCTCACTGATTCTCACTGTTCTCATTGAAATGCTAAATACTTCTCATGACTTCCAGAGAAGATGAAAAGGGGGTGGAGGGGCAGGCAGATGGGTGATAGATAAAATTTTCCATCTCTGTCCTTCTTCTCCCCTCTGTTCTGTGGCTGCTTCTGCCCTTCCCTCCCCTTGCCAGGGGCAGGGTGCAGGAGAGCTGCTGGGTGTAGGAAGCTTTCCCTCTGCCTTCTTTAGCTGGCCAGGAGAGGAGGGTGCTCTTCCAGAAAGCAACTCCTCTATTTTGTGTATGGCAGATCCATGGAGCAGAGGTATTACATGGGATGGGTTCTCTTTGGTATATACATGCACTCGTACAAAGAACCACCCGTTATTTGCACCATATTATTTGTAAAGCACTTGGGTGAAGGGACTGTAAGTGGAAGGTCTTTTTAGAATGGTAATGACACAGTGAAGATGGAGTGGACAGCTCTGAACCCATTAACCTTTGATCATGGGTCAGAATCAGGGATGAGGTAGCTGCACAGTATCATTACCATTGCTTCATTATTAATTAAATATATGAACATTCTTTTTGCTGGACAAAAGTGCCTTATTAGATGAGAGATGCACTATCAATGAAAGGTCACAGTACTGATCCACAAAGGGATAGAAAATTGCATACCATTATTTTTAATTCTGAAATATCCTACGTTGCTTTTGTGCTGTTCTTGTGGTCATCTTTGTCATGCCACTTGAGGCTGTAGGTTTGCTTGTGGTTAGTGTGACCACAAAAGGTAGTGCCAAGTGACACAAAAGCAGCTGGGCCCATTGCTGAATGGCGAAACTACAAATTCCTGGGATTTTTTCTTATCCGATAAAGAAAGGAACATCACTGCTATTTTCAGGGGTTTGTTAGGAACCTTTTCTGACAAACCTCTGTGGTGGAGGTGCCGCAGCTAAGTTCTTCCCTGCATTGTAACCCAAAGGCAGAGTTTAGATGTTTGAGCATAAATTGGGTGATATTTTTCTGAGTAAATTTATGTGAGTTTCCATTGTCATCTCAGCTTACGTGAATATGTAAACAACTTTTTATTAAGGGATAGAAATAGGCCAAAGACTGCTGGAGGAGAAAGACACCTCTCCCTAAGAATCCTTTGGTTTAGCCTGTAGGAGGTCACCAGGTGAGTGAGAAGCAGGAATGGTAAGGCCTGAAAACACAAGGGAGGCCACATCAGAGACAGCTGAATGATAGAACTGGACAAATGCTTGAGTCATATTAACTACAGAAGTCAGTGAGTCTTAACTATGCTAACTCGACCTTCTACTCTTAGCTTGGGACAACCTAGGGCTTGTAACTATATCTCAATAGGAGAGATTCAACCACTACTCCACTTAACTGCTGTGGAATTAGTTCTTTTTTTATGCTGAAGGTGTTAAGAGGAAAGAAAAAAACAGAGAGAAAAGCAGAAGGGAAGGGGTAGTCTGGCTGTACCTATGGGATTTTTATTTTGTACTTATTACCCTATTATTTTTCCCCAAACAATGGTTACCTTTAGGAACAAGATACAGCTGTATCTTATTCAGAAGTCCCTTAGTTACTGCTCCTAGCTCAGCCATAAAAACGTGTTCTGCAGTTTGAGCCACGGTTCTGCAGGCATGAATAATTGTGAGTACAGAATTGAGTCTGCAGCTCATTTATGCTCAGAAGTAACTGTGTGCCTTAAAACCCTAATTTATGAGAGCATCGCATTTTGATTTGCAAAGTGACATTAATTGCTATTGCAGTTACTTGTGCCAGAGGCATCTGAATATTTTTCCTTGTGTCTGTACTTATTTCCACTGCTCTTTTTCAGCAGAAAGAGCCCTTCTGGGAAGGATTTGAACAGTAAAAGAATGTGGCATTTGAACTGGGATTATTACCTTTTAAGAGGGCAGTGAATCTGATTTACTTCTTGGTGCTGGTGTATGAGCAAAGGGCCCGGTGCTGCGTGCGCGCAGCACTGCAGAGCTGCTTGTAGCTGACAGTGACCAATGTAGCCTTCAGTGCTGGTTGGCAGCATTGACGTCAGCCCAGAGCTGAGAAATTAGCTGAAGCCCGCAGGGAAAATAGGCAAAGAAAAACCGTATAATTTCTCAATGCAGCACAACCAAGCTATTCCTCTTTTTATATTTCAGCCTATCAGCAAGACCTGTAATGCTTTGCTCAATTTGGATTCAGAGGAAAGGTTTCCAAAAATAGAGCAGTTAAATGTCAACATTAATGGTATCACAGCAGTAAAATATTTCTCACAGCAAGATGCCTGACTTCCAGCTATTATTCACTAGTTTGCCTCTTATTTTTTAGGCAAAAATGCAGCATCTCCTCTAATCATAAGCCACCCGGTCTTATCTGGACCAAGAATTTGTCAGTACAAACAGCATGTGAGCACAGTCCCAGAACTGCGTGTGCTAATGAGGGGACAAACCTGCAACCTCTTCTTCACAGGAATTACTCTGCCACAAAGTTGTTAATAAATAAAACCCCAAATTAACAACACCAGCAAACTACAAGTGCTTTGGGGTAGGGACAGCCATTTCACTCTCAACATACAACACCTAGCGCTACCAGGCTCTGATGGTGATGCAGGCATTTAGGAGCTGCTGCACCACAAATTCAGGCAAGCTTAGTACACTGGGACCTCACCTTCCTCATTTCAGAGTATTTTGCAGGCAATATGCAGTGGTTCTGGAGCAGTCTTATGGAAAAAAATCCAAGCTATGAGGTGTGTGTGGTCACTGTAAGCCTGTTTTAATGTAACTTATGGGTCTTGGAGATAAGATGATGACAAATAGGGGACAGGGTGGTTTCTAGTTTTTAGTGGTTTCTAGTTTCTCTAGTGGTTTCTAGTTTTTAGTGCTGCGAATGGGTGTTTGTCACTTCTGAAAGACCAAGTCATGCTGTCAGTAATGTCACCGTTGGGACATTTTCCTTACAGTCTTAAATTAATTCCTTACAATCTAGTAACTGATACCTACTTAGATCGTGTATACAATCCAAAACACATTGCAGTGCCAACAGGCTGAATGCAGGACTGAAAGTCCTGTGTCTGATCCTGAATTTCCTTTGCTTGTGGACTCCTGCAGGTAACCACCTAAGCCACCCTCATCTTCCTCACAGGTGTACTGGGTGTAGACTTAAATAAGAAATGTATGTAGTTCGCAAATCTGATGTACTATTTAATTGTTTCGCCTGCTAGTATGCATTTATAGCCTGTGCTCTGTAATCTCATTTGCAGAGACAAAATTTGTTACAGCCCCAGCTAAAGAACTTTGGACCTCAAAATCTGTCTGAAGCAGATATGTGTATTTTTGTATTTCTGGAGCAATTGGACCAAGTGCTAATGTCTGTCTGGAGGTGACAAGTTGCACAATCTAGGGGGCTTTAAATGGAACTGGAGCCAACAATAGAAAAGAATAGGCCCAACCCAATATGTGTGACACGACTTCAAGACCAAACGTGTGAGGGGTTGGATTCCAGTCCCTGTTCTTAAGCATGAACTTCCATGTTCTCTGTCCTCTATGTCCTTTATTTCCCCCCTGCCCAGTGCCATTGGCCACTGACATTGGTGCAAAATACAATTATAGACATCAGGGTATTTTATTATGCCTTGTAGACCAATCATGCCCCCCCAGGGCATCAATCAGTTGTAACAGCTGATGCAGTCTAGCCATGCTTCCCCTCACCTATATTTAGGAGCAGCACAAGCTCATCTGCCGCATCCAGGTGCAGGAGTATTCTGCAGTCCGAGAGTGTCATGGTCTGTGCTGCTACTCAGGCTGTTGTCTTTTGATCTAACTATTTTTCTCTGCTTCCAGGAGAGAAGTATGAGCTGCATGCAGGAACGGAGTCCACTCCCAGTGTGGTAGTGCATGTCTGTGACAGCGACATGGAAGAAGACGAGGACCCAAAGAATTCTCCAAAGCCAAAAATCATTCAAACTCGACGCCCTGGTCTGCCACCTCCTGTATCTAACTGAGCCTCTCCGGCAGAAGCAGCATTTCTCTCCTCCAGCACAGCTCTTGGTTTTTGTTTGCTTTGTTTTGTTGAAAGGCAGCCATTGCCTTTTGAGTACCAGGACACTACTCATTGAAATCCCTTCACAGTAATCAAGCCTATGTAATCAAAGGGCTAGGAAAAAGATCTTTGTACATGTAACCATATCACACACCAACGGATAGGTTTTTTTGGAAAGGACAAAACAAGGCTGAAGAGACAAGAGAGGGTTTCAGTCTGAGGATTTTTTCACAGCTCTATTTTGCATGCTGAAACACCACTACCAGAGAGATTGTTCAGGGTGGCAATTAGGCTGATGTAAGGCTTGATATTCAAACTCCCAGAATACTTGCTACTGCCCTTCATTGAGCAGCCAGCTCCTCTGACCCCCTCAGCTCCCCTGCAGACCTTTTCTCTTTTTCCTTTGATTTTTTTTGTTAAGGGGGGTATGTGTGTTGTTTTTAATCTATTAGCAGCTTGGTGGCCTTCTCACCCCCCCTGGAGTTTTCTGTAAGGAATACTACCTTTGCAGCATTTTTAGAAGCAGCAGAGAAACACCCTCTCCCACCAGCAGAGCTCACTGGTCCTTAATGGTGGCAGGGATGTGAGACAGAGCTCTCTGGGCTGAGGGGAGAGACAGCAGCTTGCTGGAGGGTCCTGTGCCCTTCCCTTAGAGAGGAGGGAGCCAGAATATCAACAGGCATAGTTGTTCTATCTTCCATAAGCGTTTGAGTGGTACTTCTCTCTGAGTTTGAGGAAGAAAGAGAAGTTAACTGATGGCTTTCTGTCATAGCTGTAAGTTCTAGTAATGATACAGGCCGAATGCTTTCCTAGTGGTGTGTTGAATAGCCCTGAAACTGTTAATAATTACTTCTACATCTCTAATATTCAGATCTGTTACCTCCCCACTTTCTGTGCTTTAAAGCCCTTTTTGAGCTGTACGCAGTTTGGGTTTGTGGAGGTGAGGAGAGGTTAGTTGGTGTTTGTTGATTTTTTTTTCTCTTTTTTTTTTTAGGCCAAAGAAAACAGGACCATAATTACACACTTGAAATTAGACTGCATGCAACCGAACCCCCTTTTTTCACTCCCTCCTGCATGTTTCTTTCACTTGCAATGTATACTGGGTTACAACAATTGTCCTGTGTTTTCATCGTGGTTGGCAGATACTGGATTCCCTGTCTGGCAGACCTTCCATGATGATTATTTTTTTATGCGCACTTGTCATTTTGAGAACATATTTTCTAGACATTTGAGCTCGGATTTTGCATATATTTAAGCATGCGCTTAATTTATGCACATGAGTAGTTCCACTGAAATTAATACTGCAGAAAACTGAGCATATGTGTAAGATACGGTGGGATTTTAAAGCTAATTTAGCTGCAGCTGTACTCCCCAAAGTGACTATAATGGCACAGTGAGGTTCCACGGTTTAAAATCTTTTACGAGTTAAAAGAAGTAAATACATCTTGGAAGCTCGCTCTAGGATCTGAAAAGTCAGCTCACGTTCTGTAATCAAGATTTTTGTCCTAAAAACTAATGATCTGGTTTCTGAGGGAGGGTTCCATTCCACCTTTAATTAGCAGCGAGGCTATGGCTTCAGCAGAGTGAAGCCCCCCTTGCTGGGGCATCCGTCAGCTCCGCAGTACTCCCAGGAAGAAAAGCAGGTTGCTATGTCAGTGAAGACTGGAGATGCCATTCTCAGCATGCATGGTAAGGATGTTCTGAGACCTTCCTCACCATGATTCACCATCCTCATACACTTCGTTCTCTGACCACCACAGCCCCCTAATATTACTGTTGAGATGTAGTGCTTTCCTTAGCATATAGCTACAATGTGATACTTGTTACTGCGTTATGGACCTTGTTGTGCGTGTTTTACACTAACAGAAGCACATTTATACAACACTGAACAAAAAATGAGGCTTTACTATCCTCATGATATCTGTGTAAACTTGTCTTAAAGTAACTCCTTAGAGGTTTCACTTCAATTACTTTCTCAGTGATGCATTTGGAATTGGTTTAAATAAATTGGCACTCGCTGCCCTGGTCTATAACCTGGTGTTCCTCTTGAAAACACCGTCAGAGGCCACCTACTAGATTTCAGGAGTAACACCACCATCTTTTTGAGAACATACACAATGCAAGGTCCATGGGGTTTAGACCAGTTAAAACAGGGACAGTAAAATTTAAAAACATAAGATTTTTTGTTGAGATTTGCTGTATAGAAGAAATTACTGGCCACATCCTCAACCAATGTAAGCAATCAGAGATCATCTCCAATCAAAGCTGATACTCTGGAGTTTTTTACACGCAAAAGCATTGGAAGCCAAATCTTGTCCTTGTATCCATGTACTTGAACTTCAGAGAGACTTGGTTCTGGACTACGGACTTTGGCTTCAAATGATGCATTGGATCTTAGATGTGCTTTCCTCAAAGTGCGTTTTCAGACAGATTTAAAAACAAACCCTGTGTAATGACTCCTCATTGTATTTATAAAACTCCACAGTACTTCCCAGGAGGGAGTGGAACGTGGCTCGTTGGGGGAAGTGTACAATAGAAACACAACTACAAACCTGAAAACTCAAAGAAGCCTGTTGTAATTATGGACAAAGCTTATAGATCACATTTGTATGATAGAATAATGGTCAGCACAGAAAGATGTTTCAGGTATTATGGAATAACGTCTCTATCATAAAAGTAGAAGCTTTTGTGACTCTTGACTCTTGAGGGAACCTGGTATTTTGCTATAGGCAGCTTCTTGCCCATCACAGAAGAAAGGCTTTGAAAACACGCTGACCATCTGGAGGAGAAGCTGTCCTGTTTAATTCAGTATGCACAGGCAGAGCCCCTGCTTACTTCAGTGGGCATTTTCTTTCATGTAGCACCTACGAGCTCAGTCCCTCCAATGTGCACTTTTCACAGGGTGTCCACAGTGCTAACGTAGATTCTCTCCTGTCGCAGTACTAGAAGAATGGAATCTCTGTGTTACATTACATCTGCCATTGCACAGTGATGTAGCGGACGTCCTTCTAATGTCCTTTCTGAAGCAGGAGCCTGTGGGAGCGGCTGGCGGCAGTGCCCTGAGCCTGCTGTTGGGTGGACATGACTGCTGCTGCTTGGAAATGAAGGAAGGGAATCGGGGAGTACAGTTGCTATTTCTGTTGCCTGCTGCCTGCTTGTCCTTTCTCACCTCTTCAGATACAAGATCAAAATTTTAATGACTTCCTAAGTAGAGTTAAAAGCATGAAAACATTTATAGTGCATGGCAAAAGGGTATCTTTGAGTCTGTGTTTTTGGATCAGCAGAAGAAAGAATTTCTGTGGCCTTGATTTTTGTAATGAATACAAGGTAGTACAAACTCCCCCCTTCCTAACATACCCATACACCCTCGAACACACTTTGTTTTCAGCAAGAAAACATGGCAAGAGCATCCCTTCCTCAACAGTAACATAGTTATTGCAAAGTGCTTTATATTGTGAAAATGTGCCCCATGGATAAATTGTTTAACATTTATTTGATCTGAAATCGGGTGGGGGTGGATGGGTTGTTCTTATTTTGGTCTTTTCCCCCTGTCCTTCCCATTCAGTAATAGTAAAAAAGCTTTCTTCAAAAAGACTGTTCTTTGTACAGAGTGGCAGATAAAACCATCTTGCAAGACCTGATGACAGTGGCATGTCTGAGCACTGTGATGGTTTATGTGAGCATTTCCATTCTATTGTACATACTTTTGAAATATTCTATTTAGTCATATTTTATAGGAGTACTACAAAGCTATTGGCTAATTAATCACTTTTACACTTGTATAATTAAGAGCTTAGTTTAAAAGAATAAATATGGCAAACAGTATTTTTGTGTTCTGCTTGCGTTGGCGTTTTGAAAAGCATCATTTAAAAGAGTTAGTTAAACTATATTAATAACTGACTAGTGTGGTACATACCACTGCTCTCCTAACTGGTAGAACTGAAAATGCTTAAATGTGTGATGTAGGCCAAACTCTGTTTCAGTAGAAATTAGGGGGGAAAGCAGCCCCCTCGCTGGCAGGATATGCCATGTTCTGTTTTGAGCTGTGCAGTTTCAGAGTGATGTGAGCTTGCACTGGTTTGCTGTGGGTTTGGCTTGGTGTATGCAAAAAAAAGAATAGAGCAGAATCTCTGCTGGGCAAAAGCGCATCTCTGGCAGCTGATGTGGTTCTTACTGTGCTTTATAGGAACTGGTAAATGCGGTGGGGACAAAGGCTTGAGTGAGGAACATGGATGGCATCCAGCTACCATCCAGTCTGGGGAAGTTCTGTTAACATTAAGTATTACAAAAATTAAAAGTAATTGTTTGTAGTCTCTTGCGTCAATTTGTACTGGACCTTGTGTAGGATTGGAAACAAGGAGATGAATTTGCTGGTTAACTGTCTTGTGAAATTCTTGTATTTCATCACTCAGATATGCATTTGGGAAAATGATTGTTTTTCTGGGCGCCTGGCATAAAAGACATTGTTTCTCAAAGGATGATTGTTCATGATTCTTAAAGTTAGATCTGTTTAAGAAGTCTCGTTAGAAATGTAAGCTCTGAGCTCCCTGGTTCCTTTTGAAGAGACAGATCAGAGCCTCTATGTTTTGATTACAAAAACAATAATAGTCATCTTCTCACTGCGTTCTTCAGAAGCAAAATGTACAATAGGAGGCCCAATTTATTTTTTGCTTTTGAGCAACAAATGAGCTTTCTAACTACAGTAAGGCTGTTCCCCTGCTCCCTGAAATGCTGCATTGCCTACATGCCAGTTGTGGCTCTTCCCTCTTGCTTGGCACTGGACAGTGCACCTGGAAATGAGCTTCAATGCCTCAGTAGGTTGTTGTGGACATCCTGACTACAGTTACAATGCTTTCAGAGCACATCCTCTAAAGAATCCTTACTAAGTTTATTTCTGTTCCTTCTTTAGTGGTAAACATTTTGCCACTCAACATTTAGCCATTTAAGACTTTCTTTCATGTACCGATATGAATTTAAGACCTTTGCATTTCCTTAATTCCCCTCTGGATAAGAAATATTAGTTCTGGTTTACCAAAAAGTAAAATCAGGTACGGACTGAAGCCCCATTCAGACCCTCATTTATAATCACCCTCCTGCAATGCTCTTGAGTAACTAGGTATGCTACCCCCAAAAAACCACCCCAAAACGGAACAGTGCTTTTCATATTTTAGCACATTTGGGGGGAGCACAGCAGCTTTCAAATATTCCAGCCTTCTCTTAAAAGGAGATTTTCTTTCTAATGTGAGCTGTGCTCTTTTTTTAAATTCAAGTAGACTGCAGCATTCAGGGTTAAAATTAAAAGGGAGGAAGTGTTGTAAATGCTCTTTCCCACATGTCTATTTGAAGTGTCGAGTATATTTGCTTTGGCTTGGAGGGAAGTTTGCACTGAGGTAGAACAGCAGCAGCACTCCCAAAGGAAGGGCAAGAACCCTGAATGCCTGCACTGAAGAGATGCTCAGAAAGCATTAAAAAATGGCCTTGATTCGTCTCTCCCCTTTTGTCAGTTTGTTCAGTCACTACACAGAGATTCTGGGGCTACACTAAGAGCCACCTTAATAGAGGATTTTGTATCGATGCAGTAGCTACAAAGCTTAGAATCGGGGACACTTGTCATAGAGATTCTTGCTGAAGCAAGGCTGGGAAGGCTGGGAAGTGTGAGCAGCCTCAAAGTTAATGAAAAACAAAGATATTCAGAACCTTAAGATAGACTTCAGGATATAAATCCATGAAACTGTGTTTTACAATTAAGAATTTATTAAGGGCCTATTTGCTGTTGGGGCTTCCTCACTCACCTGAGCATCCAGCAAGGAGGATTAAACTTCTCAATTCTACACCACAAAATCAGCCTTGTTTTAACAAATCGTTGTAATTGATCACTTATCTAGTATGAGAAAAATGTGTCTACATTAGTGCCACACAGGTGTGTTCTCTTCACTATCTGGTTAATGAAGGTAAATGTTTTGAATCCATTTTAGAGCAGATTTCTTGTTCAGAAACTTCTGAAAGAAATGCCATCTGTAATGACTGTTGGATCCTTAAGTGTCAGTTTGGCAAGTTGTCCTGCTGTGGGTAGCTGCAGAAATATTTCATGTATGTTGTTGTAGATTTAAAAACATTACTCATGTTTTCGTTCAAGTGTCTGCATTTCTGACACAGATGTGACATATCTGTATATATTATAAATCAATACTATTTTTAACCACATATTTTGTACAAATATTCACATTAGCTCTGTACTTCAATGAAAATCTATTATGGTATTAAACATTTTGGTGGAATTAGCAAACTCCTTGATCGTGCTTTGTTTTCATTTTATATATTTTAAGCAGCTGAGCCATTTCTTACATCCAAGGCAAATATTATCATTTCCAGCTATTTAGAGCAGTGCGTTAAATCCGTATACACCTCTACCCTCTAGTGACTACCTCCAGCCACTGCAGATACATGCAGGTCACGGCTGAAGTTCCCCAGGCCTCGGGATCCGAGTGACGAGAGGCCAAAATTAAAGCTGAATGGTGAATGTGAGTACTGTATTTCCAAGCTAATGACATTAACTATTAGTGTGAGACAGCGCCCTGCTGTTGAAGGGCACCTGGCCAGAGGCTTCAGTACACAGAAGCGCAATTTTCATGGAACCATAGAATCACAGAATGGTTTGGGTTGGAAGGGACCTTAAAGCTCATCCAGTTCTAACCCCCTGCCACGGGCAGGGACACCTTCCACTAGATCAGGTTGCTCCAAGCCCCATCCAACCTGGGCTTGAACACTGCCAGGGATGGGGCAGCCACAGCTTCTCTGGGCAACCTGTGCCAGGGTCTCACCACCCTCACAGGGAAGAACTTCCTAATCTAAATCTCCCCTCTGTCAGTTTAAAGCCATTCCCCATTGTCCTCTCACTACAGGCCCTTGTAAAAAGCCCTTCTCCAGATTTCTTGTCAGCCCCTTTAGTCACTGGCAGCTGCTCTAAGGTGTCCCTGGAGCCTTCTCTTCTCCAGGCTGAACAAGCCCAGCTCTCTCAGCCTGTCTCCAGAGCAGAGGTGCTCCAGCCCTCGGAGCAGCTTTGTGGCCTCCGCTGGACTCGCTCCAACAGCTCCATATCCCTCTTACGTTGGGGCCCCAGAGCTGGGTGCAGGACTGCAGGGGGCGTCTCACGAGAAAAAACTTTATAATGGCTTTTCTCTTTTTACCCCTTTCTCCCAAGCTGCTGGTGCGGGTCAGGAATCCTATGATGAGCTTCATGCTACAGATGTGGTCTAGTTCAGTTTCCTGTGTACACAAACCACATCCACACAGCTTCTACCAGTCAGACCAGCAATATGTATTTCCAGTTTTCTACCAGTCGTCATCTCGTATCTGTAACAGAACAACAGTAATGAAGGGGAAACAATAAAGATTGTAAGAAAACAATTAGAAAAGCCTTGTCCCCTGCTCTTGTTCTTAGAGCCGGGGTGAAGGGGAGGAAGGTATCACACTTGCTTAAAAAATTTAGGTACAATGACCAGACTTCGCCACTGCCCCAAGCTTGAGCGTGTCCCTCCACTGTGCGTGAGCCTGGCCAGCTCAGTGATCTCAAGCTCACGAAGCCAAGCTGTCCCTTCACACAAAAAGCCAGAGTCTTACCTGGATTACAGCCTGTATGCAGGTTACACGGAACCCTTTTCAACCTACTTAATCTACTATGTAGATTTCTACCTACATAATCTACTGTGTTGGAGACATGAAGCCTTCAGTCGGTTGCCATCAACAAGAAAGCAGGTTCATCTGTAAAGATTAGGAAAAAAACACCCAACACCCCCAAACCCCAAACCCACAGGTTTTGTTCTGTTTGCATTGTAATTCTTGTTTGCACCAGAAGGACTTACAAGTTCGGCAATGCCAGCTGTGAAGTGATCAATAAGAAGCATGTTCCTGTGCACCAGTAAAATGATTTTGTACACAGCCATAGAGTAGAGTAAGGTTTGTGTACACACGTAAGGCACAGGCTTGTACCTGTTCACAGCACAGTTCCTCAGCTGTTAAAGGGGGGAAACCCAGCTTGGATTTTTAACCTTTCAGCAGCTCATTTTCTAGTGAGACAAGGAATAAACTGATTTTCCTCGATTCCAGGGCATGGCTATGGGTCTTGAACATGACAACACGGCAAAAAGTACCTGCCAGGAAAAAAACTTCTTGTTTAGAGCCTCAGAACACAAGAGAAAAAAGGCAGACAGAAAAACACCTGAATCAATTCTATTTATGTATTTTTCGCTGAAGAAGCGCTTGCAGATACGCAGAAAGTGAACTTTGCTCCTTGCCCTTAGAGCCAGCTCAAAGCACGGCGAGCCCAGCCCAGGCCCTACTTCTCTATTTGAACCATGACACGCACCGACCCCTTTACAACGCGCTCTCCTCAGACCGCCCAAGCGCCGTGCCCAGGCCCTGCCCCCGCCGTACCGCGGTGCTGCCCGAGCCGGCAGCGAACGCCTCCAACGCGGGACGACGCCAGGGCTGCCGCCTCACCCGGACCTTCTCGGGCCACCGGAGGAGCGTGAATGGCCCCGTACCTCGCTCACCGCCCGGCTCCTCCCGCCGCGGCCGCTGCCGGGCGCTGACTGACAGCGCGGCTGGCCACTCCCGGCGGGGCGGGGCGGAGAGGGGCGCCGTGAGGTCCAGCTGCTTCAGCCCGGTGCGCGATTGGAGTTGGTGCTGTCACCGTCCCGCCGCGCAGGTAACGGGGGGTCGCGGCTCCCTGCGGCCGGGTGGGGGGAGCCCCCCGCGGCCTCGCCTCTGGTGCAGCCGCCCGCGGGGCGGCGGGAGCTGGGGCAGCCCGGACCGAGGGCTCCGGGGCGGCGGGCGGCTCGTCAGGCCGCTGGGCCGCGGCGGGGGCTGCCCTGGGCCGAGGGGGCCTCTGGCGTGTGGGAGCGCGGGGTCCCTGAGCCCGGGCTGTGCTTGGCGGGGTCGGCCTGGCCGGGAGAAGGGAGCCCCGCGCAGCGGTTTGCGGCCGCGGTTGGAGGCTGCTGGGCAGGGCAGTGCCGGCCTGCTGGACGCTTGTGTGTCGGTGTGGCAGTTGCCGGCCCCGGTCAGTCAGATGCCTTTGTCCCACCAGAGCCCCTTCAGGACCCCAGGGCCATGCGTTGTGGTGCTGAGCCTCTGAGAGACCTGGGTCAGTAGATGTGCTCAGGTGTGTCCAGTGGAGACCGGTAAGGGAAGACCTTGAGGAAAAAGAAAACAAACATTATTCGTTTTAAATACATAGTTAAAGGATCGGGTGATGTTGATATCAATATTGTTAATGATTCTGTGGTTCTATGAACTGTATAAAATTCAGAAGGATGGACCTAATTTCACTCGAGAGGACTTGAATTCATTTTTAATGAATAATGTCACTCCCAAGAAGGGGGAATTTATTAGTCAACTATAATTTGGCAGCTGGGGTTCAGGTGGACACAATGGCATGTTCTCCCTTGCTTCCTTCAGGTTCAGCCAAAAGAAATCCCAAATGGGGTGGAGCGGAGTGATTCAGTACCACAGGTCTGTGGTGGTTGCTGAAAGGGGAATTATGCCTCTGAAGTGCCAGTTCATTCTTAGCAGCACTATAGGGCTGGATTTTAGTTCTGGGAGACACACAAGTTCAGTGGAACATTTACACTGTTTTCCAGTGTAAATAAATATATGAGTGCTGTATATCGGGAGGAATTGGGGAATTGGACTAGGAAAATTTCCTGTGGAAGATATCTTGTGTTCTACCAGAATGACAAATCCTGTTCTATCACTGCAGTGGCATTCAGATGCTTGTTACGCTAGAACTTTTTATATGAACTAGGATATTTATGTACTCTGGATATTAATATGGGTTTACTGGTTACACAAGCACCGTTTTCCAGCTGAATTTCAGTAGCAGAAGTTTTCTCATAGGACAATTTCTTACAGCTTTGAGTACAGAAAATGCTTGAAAGATGTAGTATTTCCAGTGGCTCACTGAAGGCAGTACCACCAAATCTTCCAATCCATTTAGGGACGTAAGTGGTTAGTTGGAAGAACTTAAACTGCACACTGGCTTGTATGACTTGTGTACATTCTTATTGGTAAAGCTGTGTGTACACAGGAAGTGGCATTTGGTTGTAAGTGGATCAGTAGGAGCTTGGTTATGTAGCAAAGCTATGATCAGGTTAGAGATGTGATAAAATGTTGGGAAACTGACGTTCCTGCTCTTTGTCTAACTCGATCTGACACCTTGTAAGCAGCAAAAGCTTTTAATGGATATATGACGGTATCTGAAATTCAAAGCTTATTTCCTAGATTCCCCACTAGATTGCCTGTACATTTAGTAATCCCCCACCCAGTGTGGGGGCTGAGAAGCCGTGATAATTTCTAGGTGGTTCCCCCTCCCCTGGTGAGAGCTGTGCAGGCACAGACTCCAGCAGTTCCCGTGCTGTATTTCCTTCTCCCGTCCACTGCCCTGCAGGTCTGTGGTCTGTGCCACGCCTGCACAGAGGAGAGATAATGCTTCATGGGCTTTAATGAGGGTTATAAAGTTCTGGTGGAGATGGACCTTGTTATTCTCAAGGTGAGAGCTGCCCCTGTTTACATCTTAACAAGCAGAAGTTTTCTCATAGGGCAATTTCTTACAACTTTTTTGTTGTAAAAATTGTCTTAAAACAATTTTGAGTACCAAAAATACTTGAAAACTTGTCAGATGGCAAGAGCAGGAGTTCCTGTGTATTGGGAGCAGGAAGGAAAAAGGAAGAGGTTGAGCAGTGGTATTGGGTAAAGAAGTTGCTTTGCAATCTGAGTTTCATTCAACAAACTGTAGTGTCTCACTTCCCATCTCTGAAATTGGGATATCAATATACCTGATAGGTACAAGGTCTTGTTTTGATGTTTGGAGTGTCAGTGTTAGCAAGGCAAGCTGTATAAATACAGAAGGAATGTTTTAGCTACGCATTCTTAAAACTAAGTTATGACTTTGACAAACAGGTTAATGCAAACAAATCTTCTGTCTCTGCTCAACAGATGCCATGTTGCCTCCGAAGAAGGGACGAATACCTTCCAGAATAGCCATGAACTGTTTATGGAGAGTCCTGGCAATTTTCTTACCATTTCTTCCAAGCACATTGTCTCTCCAGCCAGCCCAGGCCAGAGTGTTGCTGGTATCTTTTGATGGATTTCGGTGGGATTACATCTATAAAGCCTCAACTCCCAATTTTCATTATGCCATGGAGAATGGTGTTCATGTCAAACAGGTCACTAACATATTTATAACGAAAACGTATCCTAATCATTATACAATGGTGACTGGTCTCTATGCAGAAAGCCACGGTGTAGTTGCTAATGAGATGTATGATCCTATTCTGAATGAAACTTTCTCTTTGAACAAAATGGAAGTCTATAACTCCAAGTTCTGGGAAGAAGCCACTCCAATATGGATAACGAACCAGAGGGAAGGGCATAAAACTGGTGCAGCCATGTGGCCTGGGACAGATGTGAAAATACATGGAGCCTTTCCTACATATTATATGCCCTATGACTTTGCTGTTTCCTTTGAAGACAGAGTTGCTAGGCTTATTGACTGGTTTACGTCAGAAGAACCCATAAACTTCGGCCTCTTGTACTGGGAACAGCCTGATCAGATGGGCCATATTCTGGGTCCAGAAAATCCACTTATGGGACCCGTAATTAGTGATATTGACAAAAAGCTGGGATATCTTGTGTCCGAGCTGAAGAAAGCAAAGCTATGGGATGTGGTAAATGTCATAATCACAAGCGATCATGGAATGTCACAGTCCTCCTCGGAAAGGCTCATTGAGCTTGATCAGTACGTGAATAGAGAGCTCTATGAAGTCATTGAGCAGTCTCCTGTGGTAGCTATTTTGCCAAAAGAAGGTAGGACTTCTAGCAGTAAAAGTCTCTGAAGAAAATACTTGAGTATGAAACCTTATAGACTTTGTTCCTTAACTGAAGTGGCAGTAGCAGCACTGATGCCAGTAGGACGTCAGCCTTGAACAAGGAGTGCTTGCAGGATCACTCCTTTGTTCTCTTTGCTAGCTCTGTCCAAAGCCTGGGTTAACTTTCTGAAATGAATTGTGAGCAATTTGTCTGTTGTTGACTAATATTGCCAAATATCCTTTAGTCCTTATGAGAAGTAAGATAATCTAACAGCATTATCAAGGATGAATGGCGTTTTAGATAGATAATAACTGAATGTCACATATCTTGCCTTTCATCAAAATGATATGGCTAAAGCCAGAATGGAAGAATTAGTTTTCTAACTCAAACAGTAAACTGAAACCAGATGGGGACCTGTGATAAAAAGAAGGCCTGTGTTGGCTGTTTGATCAGCTGCCAGCTGTTGTAGTTCACTTCAGTTTTTTCCCCCGTCGTGCTGAACAGCCAGCCAGTTATGTTCATACCATTCTTATTGTCATAATGATGGGCAAGAACACGGTTGGAATCGAAACCTGAAGTCTGGTTGCAGTCAGTGAAGGGTTGCTTAAGTGTCAGGTGTATGTTTAGGGTAGTGATGGCGGGGTGCTGCTCTTTAGTTGGATGATCAAAAGCTATAACTATTTGGTGCGAATGCGTTAACCTGGAAAGTAGCGGGTTTCTGTGTGGGCAGCAGTGCTAACTTGGAAGTTGAGTTTTAAGGTGATCGTTTGAAAAGGTGTGGTTTAAGATTTCTGTAACGTTTGCGTTACTAGTGGATAGCATTCTACTTAATGCCCCAGCAGGGAGGGTGTTTTGCAGACCTAAGTGGCCTTTAAATATGTAAACAAATGTCTCCGATCATTTTCTAGTTTGAAGAATATTCCAGACTAAAAGGTTAGTACATCCAAACTGAGTCATTTGCTGCCTGAGCACACTCAGGTGCTTGTAGTTGGGTGGTGGTTCTCTCAGTGGTGATAGAAGAGCTGAGTTTGGGAGTCCCATCCTAATGGTGACAGACAAGGTTGATCACAATGTTCTCATTACCAAATAAAGGAGTTATAAACTTTAGTGCTGAAACATCCCTAGTGCAGTAAATGAGAACTTAAAGATGTGTAACCTGATTCTCCTGCTAGATGCTGAAAAGAAACAGTATCTCTGCAGCAATTCGATGACAAAGTATTAAAAAAGCCAAAAAGGCATTTCAGTGGGTTTCAGAAATAGCTTGGATTTGGTTTTGAGCACAGCTAAAAGTCTTTCCTTCTGTGTTACCAGCTGTAATTTTTATTATAAACCAATGAGCTTCATTCTCCATTTAGGTATGAAACAACATATACTTGAGTACATAAGACTGATTCTTCAAGTTATTCCATTTGTCCTGCCTGTAAAACTTAGTGAGACATTGAGAAATAATTTTGAATGCTTAAACATGCAGCAGTTTCTGCTACTTTAACTGTTTAGCTGCATATATCTTCCCTGAGAAATGGATTAAAGCCATTGTTTAACGGTGATAGTGTATTAGTGTGTATGGAGCTAAGTATATGTTCACGAAGATGGTACCTGTAGCACAGCTGGTGATGCTGGCCATTTTTCTTGCGTATAACATAAATACATTAATTCAAAGAATTAATTTAGTGTAAAAATCATAGTTTGCTGTATTTGGGGCTTCTCCTGTTATCCCACATAGAAAAGTGGCATAACAAAATTAATCTTGTTACTAATAGAGTACTAGAAATGCTAGATTGGAGTCCTTTTTCCTGTTGCTGTAACTATCATACCTGGACTTCTGCTGTCTCATCTTGACCTTTTTTGTCAAGATTATTAAGTTTAGTGGTTCTTTTTTTATGCCAGTTTGAGCTAATTAACATTATACATTAATCCATTTCCAGTTTTCCTCCAGAATCTCTTTGCTGGGTCCTAGGAACTGAGGAGGAAAATGGAGAGGTTTTCTTTGAAGTCATTGGTTACCTCCTCCCAAACCCTTTTCCCCCTGAGATATATGTAAAACTCCTTGCACGCTGTAAATGGTAGGCTGGATTTCATCCTGGTTATGCTTCAGGCGGCATCAGACGGGTCGAACTAAGCACTTGATCTTGCGATCATCAAGGCAATTGTTTCTTGGGATAGACACTCACGAGAAGAGCTCGCTTGGAGGAACACCCGCTGTAGGATGTAGCTGTGAAGGCAGAACGAGCCAGGAATAAGTCGTCTAAATGATGGGATGTACTAAATTCCCCCTTGTCTGCTAAAAATGGCATTGTTGGCCACAAAGGAAATGTAAACACCTTCCCACTGTGCTTCAGACCTTGTAGCGCTGGAACTGGCCTGCAGAGACTATCTGTGAACTCTGCTGTCTGACTGACTTGTGCGTGTGTGTGGCACAAAGTACTTAAATAAGTCATGGAGCTGAGTTACTTGCTGTCTAACAGAAGTCTGTTATATACACTGCATAGCCCTTAACAGGAATCTCTGCTGAAATGGGGGTGGAATTGAAGAAACTTGCTCAGATGTAGATTCTTGAACTTGCTTTTGTGTTCCTGTCTGCATGTCCTGGTTCCTCCTTCCTGCACACTGGTGTTCAGCTTGTCCAACTGCTTTCTGGCTGTTCAGTGACTTCTGCTGGAAAGAACAGCTCAGAAACTGGAAATAAGCAAATAAAGAATTGGGGGTGGAAAATGCTTATTTGTTTGGTAGTGTTAGTACAGCTCTTGAGGGTTTACACTCCCTGTGCAGTAGATGACTAGGGAAGGGAAAAGATTAGAGCTGAGAATACAAGGGAGTGTGTAGTGAGGTTAACTCCTATCAAGTACACAGAGTTATAGACCAGAAGTGCCATTTCACCTGTCAGTCCAACCTGTCCCTTTGTTTGTCCTGTGTTCCCCGCTTAGGCCTCTGCAATCTTCGTACAGCTCCTAACGCATTAGTGGTGTCTGAACTGTAACCTGAGGGCTTCTGTTAAAAGATTAGTGAAAGCTAGTTGTGCTTATCCCTAAGCAATTAATTGCTATTATTACGGTGTTACATGGTGCATAACAACAAAGTACCTGCTCTTTCTAAATCGGCTAAACGTGTCATCAAAATGGTAGTAGATCAAAACTGGGAATCAAATTAGGTCAGCTATGTAGCTGTTTATTGGAGCATCATGTAGAAGAACTAGTTGGTTTCACTCGTAAGTAAGTTTTCAGAGATGCCAAGAAACAAAGCGGCTGCTCTCCGTGGCCTTTTAAAGGAAACCAATTAACAATTAAACTGCTTTAAAATAAATAAAAGGTGTCACTTGTCATCATAGCTAACTGAAGGGAAGAAGAATATGGCCTTAACGTGCGCATTACCTCATGAACAGGTTTAGGAGGTTTAGTTACATGAACAGGTTTGGGAGGTTTATCTTCTTGCTTTCAAGCTTTGCATGGAGCTAGGAGGAGCTGGTTTCTTTTCGTGAGTGTTAATGGAATGCTTCTAACTCGTTCCTGTGAGAAGCTTATGTTCTGGTAACTATGAAATGAGGGATTTTTTTAAAATTAGCAAGGCACTTACTGTTTGGGAATAGGCTGTAAAGGCCAATGCCGGGTGTGATCTCACTGTGAGTGACACTCTGGGTTTCTCACAGTAACTTCTGTGCATGTTTTAATCTGCCCTTGTCTTTTACAGCTATAATTAGCTTTTGAGGAAGTGCATTTTGCCCTCTTCTTTCGGTTGTATTAAAACTACTGATGAGTTTCAGTAAGCGTACTGCTATGTTTAAGTTTTGTCTTTTGTTTCCTTGAAGGCAAACTGGATGAAGTATATGAAGCTTTGGCCAATGCTCATCCCAACATGACTGTGTATAAAAAGGAGCAGATTCCAGATAGATTACATTACAAACACAACAGTAGAATTCAGCCAATCTTAGCAGTGGCTGATGAAGGATGGGAAATTCTGCATAAAAAGTCTGATGGTTTTCAACGTAAGTGTTCTGCCTTTACAGTGCTATGTTTTCCTAGACAGAGACCTTACATGGTGCTTTCTCTCTGAATCTCAACTAGTGTTAATCTGTATTTTATTTTAAGTCTGGGAAGGAAAACTCTGTAGCTAAGTGTGTAGAATTTATAATCTAGTTTTTTTCCCGATGGGATGGGGGAGGAGGAATTGGACTTACCATTTCAAAAAGCAAAACTTACTGAGATATCATCATTCATGTGCTTTAGTGGCCACACACTTGGGGTCTTCTTGTGAGATCTAGCAAACTGACAAGCACTTTCTGGGAGATTAAAAAGAAAATGAAAGTTGTAACCGAACTTGCTGAGTAGAGGATGAATTGCTTTGTTTTATCAGGTACAATTTACTTGCTGGAAAAGGGTTGCGTTGGAAATACAAGAATGCTTTCTGAAAGTCCTCAGTTTCTGTGGATGTATTTGCTTACAGTAACCTTGTTCTATTGCTAGAAAGAGTCCTCAAATATTGTGTTACTGTACAGCAGTGGTTTTCATTTACCTTGTAGGCTAAGATGCATTCTAGGTGACCTGGAGGAAAATAACCCCACATTTCCGTTCCTCTCCTTGGGGTTTCAGATTTATTATAGGTAGAACAGAGACGGTAAACCACAGCTTTTGGTTAGCTATGCGGAAAAATAAGGGCGTCATATGGTTAGTTCTTAGCTTTCTTTACTGAAAACCTTTTAAACTTTGCTGCTGGTTACGTAGCTGGAGGGTGTTACCTGTAAGACAAGTGCTTCAGTTATTGATAGCTGATGAGAGCAGCTTTTTGTGCCTGCGGGTTTATTTAGTTGTGCAGGGTTTTCAGTGCCCTGCAAGGAGCGGGCACTGGAGACCCACTAGTGAGGCTTGCAAACTTTTCCGTTGTTGATGAGGAGATAGTGCACAAAACAGGACAAAGTGTCAAAGTAGCCACAGCTTAAGTTCTGTCAGCTACTAGGAGTCAGTCAGTCAGTCTTTACATGGATTTCCCCTCCCTCCCTGTCTCCCCCCACGAGATCTGGTCCAGTTGCGAGGCTGGAGTTTTTCCTTGGGGAAAATGAAGGAACTTGGGTGTAGCCCAGCGTGCCATTGGCAGTGCTGTTACTGCCGTATGAGCTTACCTTTTTTTTACCTCTTTGTTAAAAATAGCACTCTCCATTCTTTTTTTAAAGCATCTTCTCTTTTCTGAGACTTAGTATTTGCTGGGAGACATTTATGCTGCTGATCAAAATGATTCTTCAAAACTTGTGCAAGACTAAATGATGTCCGTTCCTTTTCTGCGTTCTGTTAATTTTAGCAAAAGGTTCAATGCTTGTTTTGCAGCTCCAGAATATTGACCTTTATCTATCTTTCATTTCCAGCTGGTAATCATGGATATGACAACATTTTACCAGAAATGCATCCAATTTTTTTGGCATTTGGGCCTGCTTTCAGAAAGAATGCCACAAAAGAAGCCATGAATTCTACAGACCTGTATCCCTTGTTGTGCCATCTCCTTGGTATTAACCCACTGCCAAACAATGGTTCTTTCAATGCTGTGAAAGACATACTTGCTGAAGAAGTTCCCTTTGGAGCAGACACCTATGCTACTGTTGTAGGAGTCTTTCTGGGCAGCTTTCTTGTTATGGTATTTATTGCAGTTTTTGTTAAGCACTTCATCCTCGTCCAAGCAAACACCATGCAAATGCAACATACTGAAGCTGCCCAGCCACTGTTGCAAGATTAATAACACTTGGTACTGTTTCCTGTTTCATGCTTAATATAAGCTTACACACAAAAGTCACAAAAATGAATAGAGGTGGGTCAGCATAAATATGTGGAGTAAAAGGAAATGGGTGCTGATCCATTGGTACAATGGAGTACATACATATCAGATATGCAGAGAAAGAGCATGCTTCTGTTTCAACCTACAACCACTTAATCTTTCAGGGGTTGAAAATACTCTAGGGACACATGGAAAACTGCATGTATGTAGACTGTGAATACCTGATTCTGACCTACTTTTAGGGAAATAACGTCAGCTGAGGTGCACTTCACAGACTATTACATGGGGATTTAATTCCAACCCTCCTTTTTTTCCCTTCAGAAGGTTTTTGAGTTTCTTGGATTCTAACAAGGAATGGGACTAGACTTCTTTGGGTTCTTTTTTTCCCTGGCCAAGGAAGCTTTTGCAGGGATCACCATTACAGCTAGCTTTGCAGATTAAATCCTGCAGAAAAACAACATTATTATTAAGCTACATCATGCACTGCTAAATGTCTAAGTTTAGAGTTAGGCATATTTCTTTAAACTACTGTGTTAATTGTAGCCCCAAAATACGAATCTAGGCGACACTGCCTTCAGCAATCAGCATTAAACTGCTTGGGTTTTTGTTTTGTTTTGAGGTTTCTTCAGGTAAATATAGGTCTTTATGATTTTAGGTATGATTTGAGGTAAATGTAAGTCTTTTTCTATTGTTTCTTGTACACTGGGCTAAATTTTCTAGGAATTCCATGCAGTTGGCAGTTTAAAAACACATACAAGCACAACACCTGTATATCCAAATGGAATCTTCTATATTTCTGTGATAGGATTCTTTCAGAATAAGGAAGATGAATCAGGTAAGGAACATACATGTACAAGCTGTTTTCAAAGTGCTGTCAAGCTTGTCATCGGGTGACAGCATCTGATCTGTTACTGGAGACTTTCCTCTAGTGCGACTTTGGCTTGCTGTCTTTTGTTTTGTCTGATGTGACTGAGTGGACCTTAGCATTTGATGAGTAGGATTAGACACAATGTAAGGAATAGCCATATTATCTTAAATGTGGAAAAGCACACTTTAATATGGAAAAAGGCATAAAACTGGGGTTTGTTCTTTCAGAGCAAAGTCTCTGTCAGGGAAAATTACTTATTATGAGTCATCAAAACTATATATTGCTCTCATAATTTTGCATGGGGCAATAGATCTTCTTGCTATTGTAGCTGTGGGGGTTTTGATGAGCTTATTTAAATGGTAGGTGAGAAGCTGCTGACTAAGGTTTGCATGAAAAACATGGTGTGAAGTGAGAAAAGTTGTCTAGTTGTCTGACTTGTTTAAAAGCTGGTGGTTGTTTTTCCCCTCCCTGGGTGAGTTACTGTTTCTCTGCACTTTCCTTCTGAGTACAATGCCTGAAGGAGAAAGAAACTCTTTCAAAATTCACACAGATTGTGAGTCTGGTATTTCAAGTGTAATTTATTGCTTCATCCACAGCACCCAGAAGAGCGCAAAGGTGGGGAAATCTTGGCCTTGGATGTGCTCTGTCAAACTAAAGGTGTGACTAACAGTGTAAGGCTGCAGGTGGGAGGGTTACTAGCAGGCCTAGCAAGGAGCAACAAGCTGACTAACTGAACTACAAAACTCATTTTGCTGAACTTAATTCCAGACTTAATGAATGACCCCTTGGTGAGTTCAGATGTGAGTGTACTCCTCACTGCCTCAGTGATGACTCTGCAGTGCCGTGTCACGAACTGTCTGGTACGCAGTGTTTCAGAAGTAACCTGTTGGATCCCTCTGTAATGGCAGGGGCACTTGCTTGGCATTAAGTGGTCTTGCAAACAGATGTGGAAGGTTTCCAGAGACCACAGCTCAGTGCAGTGAATGCTTGAGAGGGAAGGCAGTGAAATACTCCACTTTAAGGTGTATGCTGAAAGTCTAGCTGTAATAGTAGCTTTAGGAAGGCAGGAAACTAGCAGATCTGTGGAGGACAGCCCCTTAATTTGGGGATATGTATGAAGTGAAAATCCGACTCATCTCTGCAGTCCTGCTGTTGCTGTTCTGTGTACTGCCTTGGTTACCTACATTGCCATTTTCTTAAGAAAACACTGAAGGAAAACAGCTGAGTTAGGTGTGCCTGGCACTGTAAAACCAATTCTTAGTGGAGCTGACCATTAGCTATGTCTCAAGTTTAATTTGCTGATGCCAGCTAAAGCTGAATGCTGCAAGGGCTTCTCAGGCTGACAGATGGAGGCAATACTGATGTTCACAGCAGTTTCTAGAGCATCTGGGGAAGTCTGAGTAGAAAACCTGAACCTCTAATTTGTGACTAATCACTTCCCTGGTTGCCTTCCAAAAAGTGGATGGCAGAGAGCAGCTTGATGCACTGAGTCCAACTTTTCTTGCTTATTTGTAACTTAAAAGCAAATTTTAGCACAAACTTCATGTGTATTTGAAGAAAGATCTACAGGTTTTGTTAAAGGAATAACTGAAAACGAGATGGCATAAACCTACCCTGTAGCTACTACAGCTACACACTTTCTCACTTTCGAACATTCTGCTTTAATAGAAATTCTTATTGCCGTAATTCCATAGCAGTGTTTATGGCAGAGGTAAAAATGACTGGATTGTAGTCTCGGAGGTGATCATTAAACTCCTGCTTCGTTAATTGTGGCCAGTGTAGTTCTATCATAGGCCACAGTGAGCCTGGATTTTAAGGAGCGGGCAAAGCTGGTCAGTGTTGTCATCCTGGGACTCGCCTGCACAAACATACAACAGGGGAAGAGCAGTATGTTTCCCCTAACAAAGGGTTTGGGAATAAAAGTATTCAAAATAACTGGGAACACAAGCAGGAGAATTCTTCTGGATGCCACTGGTCTGTATTGCACTGTAAGGCCCTTCTTTGAGGGGGGTAAAATGCAACTTTGTAGAAAACTGAAGGGAGTCTTTCAGCACTCAGGTATTTAGGTTTAGGTTTAAACGTTTCCTTTATTGCTGAGGTGTATTTGCAGGTACCTCTTGGCAAATATGCTAACTACTGTAGCCAGTGTTAAACACTGTTTTAAGGTGTTGGATGTATGCTTAATGAAATTGAAAGCACATGTGATGCCACTGGAGAAAAATATCAACTTCTCCTCTGATGTGAGATTTTTGCAACTACCTTTCCGCTGGGGAGGATCAGGGATTTGGTTTCTGTGTATATGGTACTTTTTTGATGTACAAGCAAGTTTATTGGAAATGGGTTTGAGTACACTGTATTCTACTTGTAACTTAAGCTTGGAAACAGAGAAGCTTGCATGATTTTGTCTTTCGTTACTGACCTGTGAAGCATACTTTGAGATATCAAATGTTTTCTTTGTTTCTTTCTGTTTGGAAATGTTGAAGTTGAAATATATCTTTGCTCTAGAGCTATCAAGCATTGAGTGCTTGCTTCATTTAAAAGGACTTCTGGAAAAAACTTGAATTGTGGGGGGATGGCTGGGGGAGAATGGCCTTAACTCATATGTATCCCAAATATTTCTTGTGCTCTGCAGAGTGTATCCTTAAGTAAAAATAACTGGAAGTGTGATGGAACTTCAGGACTTTAGGTCAAAGTTCTTCAGTAAAAGACCTCGTTTCCCACCTCGCTACTCTATATGGAGATAACAGCTGTCTGTTACCAGCAATGGTAATAGTTTCTTTTATCAAAACAAACCTTGCAGGTTTCCTCGGTAAAGAGCTGCAGTAATGCTGTTTGTAAGAAATGCAGACTCAAACAAAGGAAAAGGGCACAATAAATGCCAACGAAGGGTTGCGCAGTGACTTTTCAGAGGTGTGGAACACCACAATCCTGAGCTGTGTGTTGGGAGAACAACAAACGAGCAGTTGTTGAGTCCTGCTGTTTTGTAAAATGCAGACGCAACAGGCTTACTGCCACATCTTCCCTGCTTAAATAATGGTCACAGCTGCGGGCTTGACCGTACCCGTGTTGCTCTACACGTCTTTCAAGAAAGGGCATGTTTGCACCACAGTAAAGGTAATGTGTGTTTACTACATGTGAGGCTACAAAAATTGTTGCAAGCACATGAAAGTGCCATGTTCAATGGGCCATAATGAAGTCCTCATCTGAATCCTATTAACTTAACAAATCTTACTGTTTTCTGCAATAAAAGGTGGTACCATGCATATTAGAGCAAACCTTTGTCCCTCTGGTCTGATCTTTGGAGGTGTGTGGTGCTGTTGGTTTATATTCATAGACGCTACATTCTTTTTGAATTACAGCAAGTTAAACTTCACCTGAAACAAGTGGTTTGGACCTATAGTTAGCTGAAATCAGCTCAATTCTGGAACTGCTTCCTCAGTGCAAAAGGACAAAAAGCACATAAACCCCGAGGGGTGGATGTTTTAAAGGCTTCTCTACCCAGTGTTGAGAGTTCCTTTATGGAGGTATGAAACATCAGTCTTCATTGCTGGGAAGTAGTGTTACAAACTTCCCATTCCCTTCTAAACCTCAGTGCTAGTTTAAGCACTTCCCCTAAACTAGTATGCCCTGTATGAACACTGCAGAGTTATGTATATTTCACAAGTCATTAAATGTTGCCACAAACTATTGTGGGCTATGTCCTCCATCACAGCTTTGAGGCAGGGGAAGTCATGGCTTCTCATGTTCCTGTTTTGAATAAACTATTCAAAAGGAAATCAGGTGCTGACTTTCACAAGCAGTAATTCATACACACTATAATTGGACAGTGGAAATATTTAACCATGTTTAAGGCACTAACTTTTAAAAACACTATCATCTTCTTTAAATATTTCAACCTTGTGTCTAAGGACAAAGAGGTGTTTTTCTAGGTCCTTGATTTGTACATGATCTGTATGAAATCCTGGCTGCACAGGAGCTACTTTGAAACCCTTCCTGCCAGTACCAAAAAGAGTTGTACCAGGAAGAATACTCAGTACTCTTTAAGACTATACCATGTCTTTGGAATTGAAAATGACTAGTAATGCAACCAGAACATAGTTTATCCTATTTCTTAATACTTCAACTTTCTCTTCAAACCCTTCTCCACAATAACACTGTTTAGTCTCAACACTAAAGGGAGGAGGAGTAGAGAGTAAGAAGCATTTCTGTTAGATACTACCACTCGCTGCCTGGTTTCATAGGAGCTCTTCTTGTCAGAATGGGCTACCTAGAGCTAGGAAGAGAAATACAATTAGACCTAGATTTTCTCATCTCTAACAATATTCGTATTTCAGATTAGAGTGCTATAATTGCACTTAGTCAGCATTTACATTTCTGGTAACTGAAATCCTGGTGGTAACTGTGACACCTGGCCCAGGACAGTGATGCACAGAGGAACTGAAAGCATATCAATCACACACTGCATGACAGCTGTTCAGGGAAGGGGGAGGAAGGGAACAATAGAGCAGAGCATATACTGTGCTCATTTTAGCATCTAAAAATAATCCTTCTGACAGGTAGAGGACAGTTTAGTCTTACTGAGTCTGCCAGAAAGATAAAGATAACTCAGTTGAATCAAGCCTTTCTATGTACAGGTGATGCAAAGCTGAGTATGCCTTTTTAAGCAAAATGACAAGAAGCTAACAAACAACTCTCTCCAAGGTAGGAACTTGAGCATCCTCTCTTTTACAGCATCTCTAAGCCTGGGTTCCCTGCAAAATATTTATAGTTACTCCTTAACCTGACCTCTTATTGTATGTAATTAATTACTTTAAATCTTACAGCACAATGAGAAAGGGACTTCTGTATTCAGTCCAGTTACTGCTCTATTACATCAATGGTCTAAAGTCCACTACACTGTCAGTAACAGTACTGATTTTTCAAGGGGCCTGAGCTTCTCTTAAGTTTAGATGAATCCAGAGTAAAGCACTAGTCAGCAGGTAGTAACAACAAATTTAAGAGGGAGGAAAAAAAAAACCCAGAACAGGTTAGTTTGTGTATTGTGGTTTTAATCAGTACAACAGAATCCTCAGGGAGGAAGATACAAATTAGTAAAACTTCCACAACTCATTTAAAGAAACCAAACAAATACATTTGAGTTTTAAAGCAGGCAGTTAAAAGTAACCCTTCCCTCCAAAGTCAGGGAAAAGGGAGTCTGTGGCTAGTACCAAACTGCATTGAACTTGAGCCTGCAAACAAGGAACCATGTTGCATGCTACCAGGTACCTGAGCACTCTCGCTTCACATTTATCAATTCTTCAACTGTCAAACATGTAGGAAAAGGACTTGGTAACTATAGTTCTCTTTTTGGGATAGCATTAACAATTTAACCAACCTTCTTTGCTCACTGAAAGATAAGGTACCACTAAGGGTTTCTAAATCGGTTTCTCTTACGGCAAGTTACTAGACTTGACCATTAACAAGGAATCAAGAGTTCAAATAATGAGAACCACTAGCATTGGTCTGCACCAGAACTTTGCACCTATACAATTCAGACACTACAGATAACAGATCTTACCTCAAGAAATAAATTCATTTTTCCCTTTAAATTTTCAGGGTTTAAAATAAGAGTTTGGACTCCTTGCTTGATGATTGCATATCAAGCTTCCAGTTGTTGTGTTTTAGCACATGACAGCCTTCAAAAGATAACTACCAGCTGGTACACAGGGCAGAACCACCTTTATTACAAAGATACCTTCAGCAGAGCTTACTTCTGAAAAACTTGTCACAGTGTTTAGAAGCAGTAATTTTCCTCTACAGCCCCAAAACTGGGTCATTGAAGGATTCTCAGATTAAACTGACATCTCTGAGGTAAGCAAGTGGTACCATCCCAACTGGAGTCGTGCAGGAACTAAGTCATCCACAGGCACACATCTGGAAATGTCAAGAGCCATCTGCCCAGTGTCGCAACTGCTGAACCACATATTCTATTGCTCAAAGTAGAAGGGATATGCACCAATTCCTTCCCTGCTGACTTCCTTTTTCCTTCTTACCAATTTCTTGTCATATTGCTGGCTTAGGGTGGAGACAGAAGTATTGGGATCTTCGCTACACCTTCTATCCCCAAATTCAAGAACAAGTCAGAACATACTGTCCAAACAGAAGTAACTTAACTGTCATAAAAAAGATCTTTCCAAAACATGTACAAGAACACTAAAAGAAGTCAACATTAATTTAAATTTAATACAAAACCCCCACAATTACCAAATTATTATTCCACATTTACAAGTGTTAAAAGTCCACTTAGTCTATCCTGGCTAGTTCATACTCTGGGATTTCATTTTGAAAGTGGTGAAAGGCTTAAATGAAAAACTAAGCATCCTTATTTTGTTAAGCATCTCTTCAAGCAGAATGCCACCTGCTCATTGTTTTGTTTGCTCATGTTTTACAGGACTCCTAGTCAGGTAGCACATACAAACAAGCAAGATCTGGCTGTACAGTATTTTATATGGATACCGTTAAAGTGCAAAGAATGCCATCCAGTGCAAGTGCAAACTCTTTTCCTGAAATCCCTATTTAGCAAGTGAGACGAGGCTCCCTAACGCTATCCGATTAAAGGGTCGTCATCATCATACTGTAACTGAAGTCGGGAAAATGGCCGTGGGGGAGCTACTCTATTCTTGGAGATTATTATAATGCAGGTGAAAGTAGTCAGTACCATCAAAGCCCCGATGACTATCCCGATAGCTTCTGGAAGGTTTATGCACCATTGGTCAGCGAGCAAGCACTTGGTGTTACTGAAAGTGCCGTTGTGGGGCTGCGGTGTCAGGCCCAAGATGTGGCACATCATAGGGTAGATATCAACGTTGTTTATTGTGCTCTGCTTGTAACCCCGATGAAAAGCAGGCCCGCGAGCAGCCAGGAACGGATGCATGCTTGGGAGAGCATTGTCATAGCCATGGTCACCTACTGGAGAAAGGCAAAGTTTAGAGTTAACATCACAGTTTCTATTTGCATATTGAGTATTCCCCTCCCCATCTTCCCCCCGTCCCCAAAGGCACGTATTTTAACCAAACACTAATGCAGAACATAAAAGCAGCTGCTGGATCAAATGCAGAAGGAACCCAAAGTTCCCTCCTTCCTCCCCAATCCCCAGAAGTCTCTTCCCATACTGCTTTTCAGCCATGGTTCCCCCCCATTCTCTCTTTTCAGCCATCAACATTTCCAGTTTTCCCCTTCCCACTTTTCGTGCCAAAGTTGAAAAGGATGTGGCTACTCCACAAGTTGTACTTCTCAGATTTTAGACAGGTATCTCCCCCTTGCAAAGCAGACACTTTAATTACTTCTTAAAAGCCAAGCACTTTTCCCTAAGCAGGGTTCAGTTCCAGCATGTGAAGTACCCTCAATCATGCTTATCAGATTAGGTACTTCAGGTGAAGGGACACCCAAATAGTCAAAACCAAAACGCAGTCAAAGGACAACAATGTCGGTGACAGGCACACAACAGAACGTTTGTGGCTACGAAGTCACCAGTACTTGGATATTTGGTATGTTTTTAAGAAATACTCGGATTTGTGGTAGAATATAAACAGCTAAAAAGCAGCCATTGTTAAATTTCCTAATAATGTGCCTGAAAAACCTGTCCAAGATGCTAAAAATTTTTCATAGCAAACGCAGCACAGTATTTGAGTGGCTGCATTTAAGTTTTGAGTTCATTTCCTACTAACAGTTAACGAGTCTCCTCAAGAACCACCTCCTTGGCTCCTTCACTGAAGTTTCTGATGTGAAATGTCAAGATTCCTATTGATTAGGTCACACTCCCCACTTCAGTGTACTTCAATATTCCTTTCTAATGTTTTCCACCATTACATTTGTTACCACAAAGATACTACTGCACTACATCTTGCTTGTTTTAATGCAGTCCTGTCTTTTCAGATTACATTTTTTTAACTTCTACTGCTCTCTTGTTTTGAACAGAGCTGTTCCAAGTCCCTACTCCAACAAAGACTCCTATCTTTCACGCCTGAAGTGGGAGGGCTGGTGCATGCTGACACAGGAACAGCGTAGGGATTGGTACACTGGCCACTCATTACGCTGCCGCTTTGTGATGACAAGTACAATAAACACTTACATAACCTTTTAGGCTAAAACCTCCCCTGCCTGAGTCTGGGAAGCCTTGGCTAGCAGAATTGTTTTGTAAAGTGATTCACTTCAACTGATACAATGCTGTTACTTATAAACATAGACTTATTAAGTGTTTTTAGGTACACGGAAATGAATCTAACCATAAACAAGAGAGAAGCCTCTATTAGAGAAAATGTGTGCTAAGTATTGCCAATTTGAAGATGACTGTAGCAAATCTGGCGAAATTAAAATCTAAACATCTCTTGCATTAAAAGCAGTACTTTTGTACAAATAAACATAGATTGATGGAATGGTTTGGGTTGGAAGGGACCTTAAAGCTTCCAAGGTCCCTTAAAGCAGGGACACCTTCCACTAGAGCAGGTTGCTCCAAGCCCCGTCCAACCTGGCCTTGAACACTGCCAGGGATGGGGCAGCCACAGATTCTCTGGGCACCCTGTGCCAGCGCCTCGGCACCCTCACAGGGAAGAATTTCTTCCTAATGTCTCATCTAAATCTCTCCAGTGGCTTTCATGTAACTGTTGTGTTTTTTCAGTAAGTTATACACATCTCTCTTGTCTGCCAAAAAAACTACCCTGTATGTGAAACACCTGGAACTATATATTCATATATAATCTATACATATGTATGTATGTAATTTGACATTCATAGCATGTAGCAGGAAAAACATGCATAGCTTAGCAGTGCACTATATGAAGTAACATCTCATTTGTTTTTTCTCCCCTAACAGGAAAAACTCTGGCTTCTTTAGTCATTATTGTTGTGTTCCTATTATTTTTAGTATTTCCTCCCATTTATTTTTATTTTCTATTATGTGCTGTAACATTAAATGTTGTCTGGCATTCTTCAATCTGTGCTCCCCTATATATATATTTTACATACAAAAATTAGCTAAACCACACTCTAGTGCAAGCTTGAGACACTGATTTGCCTAAGATAACTCTTAAGTTGAACATGACAACATGTTTTAGCCAAAGAACTATCCCCCATCTCTTCCTCATCTATTTAAAACACTCCAGACTCAGGCTGAGAATGTTCTAGAAAATGCTGAGATGCTCCTAAAGCAGCACAGTGCCAGGACTCCACTCACTAAACTAGGACCAGCCTGCAGGTGGCTGGAATAAAACCAAGACAGTTTATCAGCATAAGCCACCAAGAACACAAACGAGGAACACACACTTACATTTGGACAGCGACTCGTTCTGTACAATCGTCCAGCCTTCGTCTGCAACCAGGATTATGGGTTGAATTCTCCTATTATGACAATAGTGAAATCTGTCTGGAATTTCTTCTTTGAAATACACTTTCATGTGACTGTTGCATTTTTTCAGTAAGTTATATACGTCTCTCTTGTCTGCCAAGAAAAAGAAGTGCATGTGAAACAGCCAGAAATGATGTCCTGGTACTGCAATTATCTGTCATTAAGCCTGAGATAAAGAGTAATTGTTTTGCAAAAAATGAAAAGGCACATAGAAAAGTATTTTTTCAGGTCCCCAATGAAACACTACATGGCAACCTGCGCCAGGGCCTCACCACCCTCACAGGGAAGAACTTCTGCCTAAGATCTCATCTAAATCTCCCTTCTGTCAGTTTAAAGCCATTCCCACTTGTCCTGTCACTACAGGCCCTTGTAAAAGCCCCTCTCCAGATTTCTTGTAGCCCCTTTAGGCACTGGAAGCTGCTCTAAGGTGTCCCTGGATCCTTCTCCAGGCTGAACAAGCCCAGCTCTCTCAGCCTGTATCCATAGCAGAGCTGCTCCAGCCCTCGGAGCATCTTCGTGGCCTCCTCTGAACTTGCTCCAACAGGTCTATGTTCTTCTGTTGGGGGCCCCAGAGCTGAACACAGTACTCATACTAAGAGCCTATCTACTTTCTCAACATGCTGTACTAGGACCATCTTTACCACCCATAATTTGACAAGAAACTCTCCTTGGCCCATTGATTACCAACACAAAGTACTTACTAAATAAACAAACATTCTTTAGCTTATTCATTAAATTATGTCAAAGTTGCAAAAGCAGTATAGTTCATATTGCAGAAAAGATGTGAACAATCTACCACAATGTGTACTTTTTAGTAGCAAGATAACATTTAATTCTCAGTGTATGACTTAAAAAAACCCCAACAAAAAAACAACAAAGAAACAAACCAAAACCAAAACATACTCTGCCTTGGCAGCACTGCAGCAACTGGACTCTTGTCTATCAGAGTGTAGTTGTTGCGCCCAATGCACTCATCCAGGATGATCAGCTTCTTTGCTGAACAGGAGGCCATTCCATGATCACTTGTTATTATGATATTAGTAGTATCCCACAAACCAAATGCCTTCAATTTATTGGTAAGGAAACCAATATGATTATCCACTTCTTCTAATACCTTGCGCATGTTCTCAGTGTCATCTGGCCCATACTTGTGTCCACTTGCATCCGGTTCTTCCCAGTATAGTATAGCAAAACTGACTACTGGATTAGAGCTGTTCATCCAGGCAATGATTTTCTCCACTCTCTCCTCAAATGTTACTGAAAAGTTATACTTCATGAAGAACTGAGGGGTTGTATCATTAATTTTTACGTCGGTACCGGGCCACATTGCAGCAGCACTTGCTCCATTTCCCTGCTGTTGATTTGTTACCCAAATCGGAACTGCCTCATTCCACCAGAAGGGATCTGAATCATTGAACTGTGAAAACTTCTTCTTGGCATCTGCATCGTACATGTCATTGGCCACAATGCCATGGCTTTCTTCATATAAACCTGTCACTATGGTATAATGGTTTGGGAAAGTCTTGGTGATAAAAGAATTTGTAACTTGTTTTACAAGCACGCCGTCCTCAATGAACTCCTGAAGATGAGGAAGTTTATAGGTTTCCAAGTAATCAGCCCTGAAGCCATCAAAGGACACGAGGAGTAACCTGGATACTGGATCACCTGTAGAGCGAGCACAACAGGCAACTATTCCAGAGAAAAATAATGTCAACATCGAGTTCATTGTTGATACTTCAAAGTATTTCCAGCAGGGAATCAGATGCTCCTGAAAAATTTAAAAGATAATGCATGTAACACAAAGTAATTGTACTGGAGCCAGTTTAACTAGCTAGACACCATGTACATCTTCCTCGTAGGAGATAACTGCAAAATAACCCATCTAAACAACCACTGAAGTCAACAGTGTATTTCCCTACTGACTTCAGAAACTTCTCATATATTGTCATAGTTTTTCATACATTAAAACAAATGAGTAATGAGATTTTTTTTCATTCTAGACTAAATGAAAGGAAGATTTGTTTTCTCTTTTTTAAGCTACCACTCCATCGTTCTGTTTGTCTTATTATGATTCTGCATTCCAAGACAATCAGTTTTTTTCTTCATGTTCAGGCACAGGCACCTGAACAATTCTGGCTCCACATTTAAGAACCCTCTGCAGCTCTAACTCCTCATTACACATCACTGTTCAGACCAGAATTTTGTTTTCTACTGTAATTATAATCTTTCCCTTTCATCCCACCTTCCTTTTTTCCACAGTTTCCACCCTCTAGAGTTGCTGGCAGGCTTTTGATCCTTTCAACACTCCTATTTACTCATTGCTTACTCTATACATAGAGCGGCCAGGAGTACCTTCTATTTCTGTTTTCCTTCTAAGCTGCTGCACATCTACCTTAACAGCATTTAAACCTGTTCTCTATGTATCATACTTCTAAGAAAAATTAAAAAATCATTAGTAACCTTAGGTATGAATCAAGTATTTATCACTAATGAATTCATGACTATTATGAATAAAGGCATGATTTGTAAGCATTTTTTTCTCCCTAAACTTATTATGTGACAGGAGTACTTTGTTCAGAATTATTCTATAAGACTTTAAGAAAGAGGAAGTGAAGCTCCAGGTTCACAAACACCTTTGTAAGATGGTTAGACAGTGTATTTACTTTTTGAGAACCCCACCCCAGCAAATTTCTCCTTTATCTCGCACAAACGAGGGTGATTCCAGGAGGAACAGCAGGTATCTTCCTAACTGTAGTAGTATCTTCTGGCCTATCTCAACCCTTTTCCCCAGACTCTTTTAAAAACTGTGAGTGCATTACTTTAAAAGCGCAAGTAGCTTTAACGTTGGCTAAAGCTTTAGCAGGGAGAGGAATTCAAAGCATGGGAAATTGTCCCCCTACAACCAACAGTTAAAGTTGCTTTACAAGATACAAAGGTTAGAAGAAAGGATCACCAAAAATAGCATTAAAGAGATCTCCTAATACAGAGGACTTGTGACACACAGCTCCTTTGAAGAGGGACAAAAATGAAGAAAAGAAATGACTTAAGCAATGGAGCAGAGAATCGCCTGCTTCATGTTATCGGCTGCTTTAAAATACAGAACCAGAGTTTTTCATGGCACAGTGAGACTTAAGACTACAGTATTAGCTTCAAAAGACTCCAAAGATGCTAAGCATTTCTGGTTTACACACTGTATCAACATTACCCCATCCCTGTTTACATGGCATGCCGCATCGCTGACAGTGTTCAAGACCAGGCTGGACAGGGCTTGGAGCAACCTGCTTTAGCGGAAGGTGTCCCTGTCCGTGGCGGGGCGCTGGAACTGGATGAGCTTTAAGGTCCCTTCCAACCCAAACCACTCTACGGTTACAGCTATCCGCTCCTGAACCTCCTAACCGGGTTTTCAAGGCCCCGGTTGCTCGGCTCGGTCAGGAACGCGTTACCGGGCGGGCTGCAACCACAGACCCACCCGGTGCTCAGCGCTCCTGGGGCCAGAGCGCCCGCACCGCGGGGCCGCTCAGCCAACGGGCCGGCCCCTCGGGGCTCGGGCCCCACCGCGCACACCGGGACCGGCTCCGCGGGGCCCGAGGGCACTTCATTTCCCCTCACCCCAAAACCGAGGCGGGCGGAGGCGCAGTCAACAGAGCCCAGAGGGGTCCCGCGGCCCTGCCCCGTGCTGCGCCCAGGCAGCACCACTCACCGCAGCCTCGCCACCGTCCCCTTCCCCGCTGCCCGCCCGCCGCTGCTCCGCCCCGACCCCACCGTGAGGGCCCACTCCCGCTGGAAGCGCCGCCGGGACAGGATGGGCAGCTCTGGCGGTGACTGGCCGCGGCGGAGAACGGGGGCAGGAAACGGGGGCAGGAAGCGGCGCCAGCACAGCGCCTGCGCGCCCGCGCCGCGCCAACCGCTGTAGGGGCAGCAGCGCCGGCAGCGCCCGGGTGGGCGCGGCAGCGGGGGGCCCCGCCGCATGCGATTGGCTGGGGGCTCGCTGTCGGGAGCGCCGATTGGCTGCAGGGAAGTGGGCGTTACGGTGTGGGACGTGGAGGGGATCTGTGGGCTATTGGGGGGAGCAGAGCGGGGGAGAAGTGAGGGGCGGGGAGGTTGGGGTGAGCTGAGGGAACCATGGGGAGCTGAGGGGACGTGAGGTGAGGAGATCTAAGGGAGGCTGAGGTGAGGCAGGTTGTAGGGCGCCATGAGGGGTTGGTGGGAGGGGAGCTGAGGCGGGCTGCGGGAGGCAGCTGTCGCAAGCAGGGAGATGTGGCGGGTTGTGGGAGAACGTGGGGTTTTATGAGAGCTGTTAGCCCCTCCGGGCTGGGATGTGAGTCCCGGGTTAGCCGGTGAGGCCCGCTGGTGAGGGGACAGAGCTTGCTGGGGTGCCCGTGGCTGCAGAAGGGTGCTGCCGGGTGAGGCGAGGCTGTGACTGGTTGTGTGACTGGGAGTTGTCCTGTGTCTCCCCAGGGTGCCCGTAACCTGCCTCCTTTGCAGGAGTCACAACAGCCCCAGGCTGTGGCCTTTGCGAGGCAATGGCAGTTGTCAGCGTGACTACCAGTTTCCTGTTCTCTGTGACATCCTTTTGGTCATGCAGCTCTGAAAGTTGACTGTTCATATTGTTTCCTGTGTGTGCCCTTTCTGTGTCCTCTTGTGGCATGCTGGTTTACCCTAAAACTTGAAATGCAAGCAGGAAACTGTGAATTGTTGTATGTAAGTATGTATTGTATGAACTGTGGTGGTGTATGTAAGTACGCTGAATGTCACTGCTGCTTTTAGGAAAACAGTGTGTTATGGTACAATGTGTTGAGATCTGTTTTGAGTCCTGGTGTAAGGTTCCTTCATAAATTAAGGCAAATCGTTTACATGCCCTTGGTTTTCCTTTTTATTATGAGAAGGCATTAGTAATTCTGCAAAACCTGTTAAGTTACTGGTGCTGAATAACAATGAAATCGGCTCTGCCTGAACAGAGAAAATAAGTGTCCTTTAATAGCACAGAGCAGAAATAATCACTCAATTTTAAATTTCATCATAAAAACTGAGAAGACGACCTGTCTACAACTTCATGGCTGACTTAAGGACTTTCATTCTGTTTGTCCTTCTAGCTTGTTTATTCTCAATGCCTCATAGGTTTGAGCTTGTTTCTTTCTAATGGCTTTTACATATGCATGAGTTTGGCAGGTTGTGCTACCTGTGCATGCTGACTGTGGAGTGGCTCTAATGGTGTGGTACGATCAGCTGAATAAAGTGACGTGCCTCTGATTCACCTTGATTTAGGGAAATGTAGCAGGTGGGGCAAAACACAGGATTGTTAAAGAGGAGAAAAAAATACCAGGTGAACTCAATAAGACTTCTTGGAGCTATATACATGTTATATGTCAACTTCAAGTCAAGGACTTTTTGTCTTTCGTCCTTTTTTTTTTTTTTTTTGTTGCACTGATTCAGGATAGTGGATCACGTGGAGGAGGGAACTGTCCTTTCCCAATTTCTTTATTTCCTTCAAAGTATTTATTACACAAAGCGAATAAAAGGTCAGGGGAATGCAAACCAGTTGTGATCTTTTAGCAAATTTAATCAAATTCCGATTGGAGTCTTCTTAGAAACTTTATGCAGAGATACAAACACATTTTAAGCACCAAGGCTTTATTATTTACCTGGTTTGGCAACATACTTACTCAGCTATTCAGTGCTGAAAGGTGTGAGTAATCTTGTTTTCCCTTACCCAGGTGCTTTTGAAACCTATTTGCAGTATTTACCTATTCATGAGCCTGGCCTAATATAATGTGTCCAATTTTGACACATCATAAAAGCAGCATGCCACACCAACTCTGGGCTATGAACTGGGCTAGCCAATATGTATCACGTATTTAAAACATCTCTTGGTTCCATTTACAGTGTATGCTGACGTGAAATAGGTGAGTTATGTGTATACTTACATTAAGAGAAGTAAAACTGGGAGGTACCAAGATGTTTGCCTTTCATCACCTTAATATATCTGTATTGTATTTCACCCCATATTTGGCTGTACAGACTGCAGTTCTTCTAAGCTCTAGACCATGCTAAATCCTGCCTGAAGCTGCACAGATTTACTGCTCTAGTATAATGGAGCGTTTGCAGCTCGAAAACCATTACACACGCTCGTTTGTGTCAGTGGTGTTCAGTGAATGATAGCAAGTAAAGGGTAGGCAACCTCAAAATATTCTCAGTGTTTGTCTAGGTTTAGTAAAACACTTAATTTTTAGATGGGAAACAGTACCCTCCTGTTGGCAGCGTTATGGAGGGAAAGCAACTCCTTATTGATTTGGATGAAAACTAGATATTGCACATGAGTAATTCAGATACTTGCCTTAAGAATAAGCTGGGCATTTTCTTTCTTAAGAAAAAGCAGGGCGTTTTCATTACTTAGAGTTAAAATAACTGAATATTGAAAGAGACACATTTTCGTGCATTTTCCCCTCTCTCTTCCCGCCCCCCCCCCAATTTTATCTACATGGTGAGATCTCTTTGTTCTTTTTTTGGTGAGTATTTTTTTTTAATCCATCATTTACTGTGTTTTGATGCATCTTTATACAGTTGAGATGAATAAAGATAGGAAGGCATTCCATAAAACAGTAAAAGTTTTAGGTGACTAGCACCTGTTAAACTGTATTAGACGTTAAGCTTTTAGTGCACATTTATTCCAAATAGGTTGTATGTGGAGGCTGTAAATGAAACAGGGCTCTTAACTCTGCTGTTCCTTAAGCTGTCCATGGAACGATGTCCGGAAGGCTGCATGACAGGGTGATAGAGAGTAGGGTAGTGTCTCTGCCTTCTCTATTTTGGATACTAGAGCCTCCATCGTAAACGAGCCTGAAGCCAGGTTGCTGGGCTTCCTAAGGGTGCTTAGTTTCAGAGGCAAACAAGGATGTTGAAATGATGCCAGATATTAAAGGCAAACAGAAATGTTTTCCTTGGAGCAGTTGGGGGAATAACAAGCCAATATTTCTTAGGCTCTCAGGTTTCTAATGGAGTTTCCAACCATAGAGCTGGAGAGAAAACCAAACAAAGTTTTATAAAAGGAACTGGAAGACCACAAATGAAGGGCTTTGAAACATCCAAATCAGGAATAATTGTTTACGCCCTGCAGCAGGTAAAGCAGGTTTGCAAATGTCTGTTGACAGCACTTATTCCTGGTATTTTTAATGTCTAAAAGCTGTTGGTAACATGAGAGTTGAGTGTCCCGTCCAAAATAATTTTCTCTTGTTTGTCTAGTTCGCAGTGGAGAAGCATCTGTCTCCTGCAGAGTAAAATTTACTGATGTGCTGGCTTTAGATATGCCTTTTTGCAGCCAGTAGCAAAGCAAAATCTGGGTGAAGATGAATCACTGTTGTTACAGCGGGGTCCTGGACTCTTGAGCTAGCCTGGAGCATCCAGGTCAGTTTTAGCTGAGCAGCAAATGGGGTTTTGGAGGCCTGACTCCTATATGAAGCAGCAATATGATCAAAGTCTTCTACCAAGGCACTGTCTTAAATGTTTTTTAATGTGTGTTTTCATTTCCTTACTATGTACTATGTCTTAAATAGAATACAGAAACTGCTAAAGCTGCACGTCAACAGTTAATGTGAAACTGCACTGAAGCTTGTGTTTCAGAAGATGAACTAACTCCATACACACATAATGGTACAGATAAAATTGTCAGCATATCTGTGCAACTTCTTGTCCCTTGTAAGGTAGCCCTTCTTAGCAGCAAGGTTCCAGTGATCTTCTTGGGTGCCCAGAGGTGACCATCCAAAGGCTGGAGCACAAACAGGGCCATACTGAGCAGCCTTGTTCCTCCTCCTCGCCAAATCATTCCCATCTTGAAACATTTTGGGGAGCTGCAGGTGCTTGGACTGCTAGAGTGCTGTCTTTCATAGTCTGTTCCTGTCAAGCGGGTCTGTGAGTATTAATGGCTGTAGGAATAACTGGATACAGGAACTTGAATCTCTCATTCTTCTAGAGAGAAGAGAGCAAAAAGAAAGATCCTCCATTTCTACTGACATAAAAAAGGTTCACTATCAGTCAGTTTCAGGTTCAGCTGTTTCCAAGAACATGCAAGTGTTTTAACTCTCCAAGGCTGGAAAAAGCTACTTTAAAGCAAGCAACCGACAGACCTCTATTTAGGTTGTGATGAAAGATTTACAGGCTCTTTGCTAAAGTGTGAAAGCATCTTCAGGGAGAATAAATAAAACTGAAGGATTCTTTTAATTAAAGCACTAAAATCAGGGCAATAGCCAACAGGAAATTACCTCCTGAGAAATTCCAGTAGAAACGAGTTGCTGTTTATAAACAGGGCTGTTAACTACTGAAGCTACTCATGGCACTGCTAGATGAGTTGGAGTTTCCAGTGCTGTGGAATGTCCAGGAGGCATGCAAATTATTTGCTTTCCTAGAGGGGTACCCAGGAAAAAGTCTTGTATTGGGAATCCAAATTAAATAGTGCAATGTGGCTTTTTGCCTTTAATTATTAATCTCTGAGAAGATATAAGGTATGCTGACATTCTTGCTACTCTTCCTTCTTTCTACCCTTCTCTTCCTCTCTGGAAGTGAGGGATAACAGACTCTCTCAGTGTAGGAACTTCTTTGCAAGCCAGTCTTCTGCTTAGCTATTTTAAGTCAAAGCTGGAGGTGCTGATTGCTGTTAAAAGGGGTTAAAGGGTGAACAGATAAAGTTTCAGTAGCAGCTTCGGTGGTTTTAACTAAGTGTGTCAGGGCCCTTGCTATATTTGCTGTCCTTCAGATAAAACCGAGTTTGTCTAGGCAAACTTAAATGCCAATAAATGCCTGTATGTGTTTTGAGGCTACTGAACTGAGCTCCGTGTACCTCTGTAGAGTGAACCAGGCGATTTTCTAGGTTCCTAGCGTGAGTTTTGGTGTTCATTTCTAGGCTTTTAAATGTAGGCGAATTCTAACCTCGGTGTCTAAGAAGACATGTATTTTAAGGAGCTCAGATGACTGACTTTTGCAGCAATAAAGACCATCTCCAGAATGTACTTAATCTCCTTATGATATAATTTTTTCTACCTCTTTTTAACATGTACTCTGAGATGCCCATTGCTGTCCATTGGATTGTAGAAAGAATTAGTGATTAGCTGATGCAGTGCTGTGTTTTGGCTTTAGTCTGAGAACAATGCTGGTAACAACCGATGTTTTAGTTGCTCAGTAGCACTTACCCCGATCAAGGACTTTTTAGTCTCATGCTCTGCCAGTGAGGAGGGACACAAGAAGCTGGGAGGAAGCAGAGACAGGATGCCTGACCCAAACTAGCCAAAGGGGTATTCCATACGACCGCACGTCGTGCCCAGTGTAGAAACTGGGGGGAGTTGCCTGGAAGGGACCGATCCCTGCTTGCGTCGGGCTAGGTATCCGTCAGCGGGTGGTGAGCAATTGTATTGTGCAATGCTCTTGTTTATTCCTTCCTCTCTCTATTTACTATAATTATTATCGCTGTTGTTCTATTATTATAATATTTCGATCATTAAAGTGTTCTTATCTCAACCCACATTTTTTTACTTTTTTTTTTTTTTCCCCAGTTCTCCTCCCCATCCCACTGGGGAGTAGGGGGAGTGAGCAAGTGGCTGTGTGGTGCTTAGTTGCTGACTGGGCTTAAACATCTGGACTTGCTCCAGCAGCTAAGTCCTTACGTTGGGGACCCCAGAGCTGGATGCAGTGGGGTCTCGCCAGAGTGGAGTAGAGGGACAGAATCCCTTCCCTCGACCTGCTGGCCATGCTCCTCTTGATTGCAGCCAGGGATATGGCGCATTGCTGGGTCATGTTGAGCTTCTCATCACCTCACACCCCCATGTCCTCCTTCTTAGGGCTGCGTTCAGTCTGTTCTCCACCCAGCCTGTATTTGTGCTTAGGATTGCCGCAAGAATTGCAGGACCTTGCACTTGGCCTTGTTAATCTTCATGAGGTTATGTGTACTATCTGGAGTTATAATCATGTTAATTCTGATATTTCTTGCTTTAAGAAGAATAAGTTAGAGTAATAACAGAAATTCAGTCATGAAGTAAAAAATAAACCTCGAAAATTATGAGTTCTGTTGCTCGTGTTCTTTGTCCTTATATGAATTTTGCTGCTTATGTTGCTATATGTATTTCTGCAAAGCAAGTAATCAGTATGATGGGATGTCTCCCACGGGTACAGGTGGTAAGGGACACAACTTGAATTACAGAACTAACAGCAGAAAGTATTGCTAACTACCACATTAATTCAACACCTAGATTTGGGAGCAGAGGAATTGAGGGAATGGATTAAATTGGTGATTTCTCTGTTTTGTAGTCTTCTATTCTTGTAGTGGTAGAGCTGGGCCTGATGCTTGGGGGGCTTTGCTTTCCAATGGAGATCGGAGCAGAGTGGTGCCAAGACTTTTTAGTGCCCTCCTGCCTCACACAATGTCTTTCCTCTCACTTCTCTGCAGGACAGAAGTCCCATTTCACTGGACACAAGTGCACAGAGCTACTCTGCCCTGTTCCTTTGTTGGAGCAGAGCATTGTCAGTTGGGGAGTAGGGAGGGAGCAGCACAGGACACTCATGTTCCAGGCCACAATATGAATGCTTCAGTTTTGATCTCGTTTGTTAGCACATAACTTTGGAACCATGGCACCAAAATTATTTCTGTCATCCCTGAAGATGAAATGTAAGGGTTGTAAACCAGCAGTGGGTTCATATAACATGACTTGGAATGCACCTGATTTTCACCTGGATAAATTCATAAGTGCGGTCAAGTTTACTCTGGGGCTTTATCACCCTGTCACAAGAGTGAAGTCTGGATCTTGGAGCTGAATGGGTCTTTTCTTTGCTCTTGGAGGAGGCAGAGGAAGGGAGTTTTCCTTCACAGTTCTGACTAATAAAATCCACATCAATTGTATTTATTTATTTTTAAATAATACTCAAACATTTCTCTCTTATTCCTTATTTTACCTGTGATATTTTATACCCTCCAGCAGGTGCTGCTGCTTCCTGCTGTTGTCTTTGTGCAGGGAAAAAAAGAAGTCAGTCATTTGATTTAATACTATGCAGCTGGACTTTGTTCTTTGTTTTGCATCACGAATATGTCTGTGTTCTCTTTTGTTCATTAAGTTATTTGCCAGAAGAGTGACTAAGGAGGGAATTTTTACAATCCCAGCACACTTAATTCTGCAAGAACACTTTGTAAGAAGGGTTGGAGATCAAGGGAGTTGCTTATCAACGCCATGCTCAGAGCAAGTTGAACATATGCAGTTAGACATACATTTTTATTTCTAAAAATGTGAAGAAATGCAAGTGTTTTCTTAAAAGTAAAAAATGCTCATTAAAATATAAAGTAATAACATTTTCTAGTTATCTCATTGGCTTTCCTAAGTTTCTTGAGCTTTAGTAATTTAAGCTCATGATTTTAAGTCAGTTTTATCATTACTCTAATAGCTGTTCTTGAATGCTTGAAGTTTGCAGTACAGATGACACAGCACGCATTTCAGAATCTCTTATTTAGGATGAATAATTCTGGCTGAATTACTTAAGAAAACGTAAAAAGGAGATGTGATTGGTTCTGTTTACTGATGGACTGCATGTACCAGGCAGGAATAGTTGAAATTAAACCGTGATATGGGTTAGATATCCTTGGAGCCCTTGAGGTGCCCTCATGAGCTAAGACATGTCCTTGATCTCTGATACTTACCTGCGTCTTTGTACTGTGTTGCTGGTTGTGACTATGCTTTTGGCACTTTTGCCGTTATCTAGGAGCACCTGCTACTCTACAATGTGAAGCAGCATGTGTTCCCCTGGTTGTTCTGTTTGGAGATGGCTGGAATTACAATCCTTCTCTTTAATCTCTCTTCTATGTTTCTTTTACAAATCCAGCCTTACTGTGACAGTTAACTCTCAGGAAGCTACAAGGATGGGTCAGGAGGAAAACACTTTTCTTTTACCTTCTCAACCCCAAAAGATTAAATATAATTGGATCCTAACAATTCTGGTAATAATCTATATAATCCAGATGTAGTAAACATCTAGATAAAAAGTCAATAAGGTCTGAAGTTCTCATAACTTTGATAAATTCAGATTTGGATCTGTAATGATTTTCAGCTCCACTGATTTCAGATGCTCTGGAATCTTTATCTGTCTTTAAGAAGGATGCTAAAGCTGGAAGTATTCCTCTACTTTAGATTCTGTGGAATTTTCTGTGTGTCTCCATTCTTTAGAGAAAAGGAACTGCATGGACAAGGAGGCTGAATAGATTGCTGAAGTCAAGCAGCATTAACCCAACTTTGACAGCTTGGGTCTATGTTGTATGACATGGGGATGTATAACCTGAATGTGATTACAAGTAATTAATAAATTAAGTATGCATAATAATAGTTAATGCTTATTCAGTGCTTTATCCCCCCTTCTAGATTCCAGGGCAGCTCACAAGACTTTTTAGAGTGTTGGCTGTAGTTTATAGATGAGAAGACAAAGTTGTTAAATGTGGAGTCATTCAAGTTCAAGTGAACCAGTGTCAAAACTGGAAAGAGTTCAAGTTTGATGCCTTTTTCTTATGGATATACCACTTTATAATTTTTTTGTATTTGTAGAGTTTTTTTATAAATTATTATAATTTGCTGATAATATTGTAAGTAACTGGTGAAACATTGCAGATGATTGCTTGTTTTGTTGAGGCAGTTTTGCCTTGCTTTTCCTTGAAGCTAGGCTTTTGTGGGTTGAAAATATGAGTAAATGGGTGAAGTCTGCATTTCTTCCTTTTCACACAAAATGTACATAAGATTGCCAGTAAAACTGTTTTTGACTTTCTGTGAAAGAATACATATTTCTTTACCATAGCTTTGTAGTACTGATAGGTGCTTCAGCTGTTTGTCACTGTACTTCGCCAGGCTATATCTGGATGAACAACAAATGATTCCAGCTCCTAAGATATAGTAACCTGCAGTCAGATCCACAAAGGGGTTAAAAGTGAGACAGCCCTATCTTTTACTTCAGTGGAAGCGTAGTTGTTGATTTATAGCTCTCAGTAAATGATTGCTGGAGATCTGCCATGTGTAGCAGAGCATTCAGAAAGCACACCACAGACTCTGCTTCCTCTTGAAGAGCATTTGTCAACATCACACTTTAACTGCAGTCTTTTAAGGTACTAGCAGGCAGGCAAAACTCACTAGCCAGCAGTCATGGAAGATCAGGTCTTTACCAATGTTTATCAAAACGTTAATAACACCAATATCTATGAGATTCAGGACTCTAAAGAAGACAAAAGGGATAATCTTTATGATCATGCCCATGAAGATCCAGCATCTCCTTCTTCCATCACTACTCTCCCAGAGAGCATGGATAGTAGTCAGGACAGCTCAGAAGATAGCTGTAGTAATTCTGTGGCCTCTCAGCATGGGGCTGATGGGGAGCATGGTTCTTCTTCATCTCACCATGGTGCTGAAGAAGACCACCCATACCAGGAGATGGATCTGATGAGCCCAACTCTGGAAGATAAACATGTAGAGGGCATGATGTTTAAGAGCAACGTGCATTTTCCTCTGGATTTCCAGTTGCGTCGGAGCCGGAGCACTTCTTCCAACTCTCCAACTTCCCTCAAGTTCCCTCTTAACAATAACTTTGGAGAAACTGACAACTTTCAGGAAGATTGTGAGATTTTCATGTTTGTAAAGGTAAGAGCTTGAGCCCTCCTAAGAACACACCAGTTTTAAACCCCAAATCAATGTGTGTGTCCTCCAAATCAGTAAAATACATCTACCCACTGCTTTGTTCCCAACTCTGCTGCCTGTGTCCTGCAGAGGTCAATCCATTCACTTACCTCTTACATCTTAAGGTACAGAAAGAAGATTTGTGTTGTGAGGAGATGCCTGAGATTTCTTTACTTCAAGTGGAAGTCTGAATGTGGTGAAAATATTCTGATTGTTGCTGCAATTCATTTATTCTGTGAAATCTCCCTGCTGTTACAGCTAGGCTACTACTGCTTGGTTTAGTTAAGCTAGTTCAGATGTCCCTGTATTTCACTATTTATATAGTAGCTATAGCTCAAAAGTTATTCATGCTATGAAGAAAATTAAATATATGGTTTAAAAAATGGCAATAAAATTTCCACAAATGCTCATCCCTGAAAGTGGTCTTTCTTTTATTTCTTTCACTATTCAGATATACGTGTTTCTGTGACAATTTTAACGTGGTTTTTTTTACTAATTTCAAGTTAGGTAGAAATTACTGAGGGGACTTTCACACTTTCTCTAAAAAGTATTTTGTAAATATTTGTATTTGTAAAGTATAACTTAAATTTCTAAACCATGAACACCTGTGTCCTTAAATAAACACTATACTTCCCTTCATAAAAGCTCTTGTATTCAACCATTCCCAGTATTTATTAGGCCGTAATACAAACGTGACAGTTCCTCCTTTTTAACTACATGAGAGAAAGTTCTTGTTTCCGTTGAACAGCACCATCCATTGTGAATGTAATGCTGTTATTTCTACAGAAGTCTTGTGAAGTTCATAACTTCTTAACATAAATGAGATTGTCAGAATCTGTTCCTCAGTTCCACTGACAGGTGCTTTGAAAGCAGGCTGAGAGATTTCATTGCCACACATAGAGAGAAGTGTTTTCAGCAATGCCTGTACTTGTTTAATTTAGTTTTTTAAACAAAAGCACACTATAACATTTGCATTGGTATGAAATGCTGATTATTTCATGTGAGTTACGGGAGATCAAATGGTGTGGTGGACTCTCCTAATACTTCATGTGATTTCTCTTGTAAACCTTGGATTTCCTGGAAAACAGAGTTAAAAAGTTATCCAACATTTACGTGTAGGAGAATGCTTCCATAAAGTGTCAACCAAATCTTGGGATTCTCTTGAATGCTTAAAGAAAGTTATGATTTAAATGTTTTTCCTTTGTGTCATGTATTCCTGTAGATGACAGGGTGCCTCTTTCCTGAAGTGTTCAAGGCCAGGTGGAATGGGCAACCTGCCCATGGCAGAGGGGTTGGAACTGGATGATCTATAAAGTCCCTTCCAACCCAAACCATTCTATGATTCTATGAAAAGTTGATGTTATTCCCCCTTCACATCTCCCTTCTCTATGTGACAGTCCTTCATGACAGCTTTTGTAATTTTTGCATAAAGGTAGATAAATGATTGATAAATTAAAAAAAACCCAAACAAAACAAACAAACACACCAGAACCAACAATCAACCAACTAACCAGAAATGGCTGTCAGGTTACTCAGTCTTATTCTGCATAAGACAAGCTGTACAACTTCAGCCATTTTTCTTGAATTTCAATATAACTGCAGCTAATCTGGTAGAAAGATGAGCATCTTTCAGGAGAGGGACTATCTACTAATTGCTGGGTCATGAACTGTTCTGGGTCCATGCTCACTGTCAGAAGGGGTTTTTGCTACTGGTTTCTGTAGAAGTGGGCTATGAGAGCCATATGTGAGAGCAGTTGGCCATTTTATCTTTATAACCTTTACACTGTATGACTCTTTGAAGCAGCAGCTGTCCTATTTCTGTGACTGAATCATGGTTGTTGCTAAAATTATGTTAATTATTTGGACAAAGTAAGATCTATAGCGTTGGTCCTAGTTCATATCTCTGCTCATAGTCCTACATATGTGTTTGAAAAGTCATAATGATTGAGTGTATTTTGTTTGTTAGCAACTACATATTGTTAGCAACAGGAGTGTTGCATTTTGGCTTTGATATAATCTTTCTCTATTCCTTATTCTTCCACATTCCTCTTGCTTCAAAATAATGATGTCGTCTCTTTTTCTGCATAAGAAAAGAAAATGAATGTGGATGTTCCTATTCAAGCAGAGATGATGGGTTAATTTAAATTTCTGAAAGGTGAGAAGAGGGGTATTTTGAAAAGAACTGTACTGGGGAAGCATTGAGGAAGTCTTTTTCCTTGTTTTTGTTGTGCAGAATAGCTGAGTATCTCATAAAGGTGCTTATCAGCAGCTCTAGAGAGAAGCGCAAACTTTGAACTCTACTCCCTTGCCAAAACATAAGTGCCTAGCACCTTCAAGATGTCCTTGAGCCCCAGGACATCCCTACCTGGCTGGAAGATGAGACATGAGGCTTTCAGGTAATCCTCCCAGCAGGAGCTGGAGGCCAGATGAGCAGGGCACTGGATACTGCTGCGTGGGTGGCTGACCTGAACTGCTGTGACAGCGTTTTATTCCTTGAGAAATTGATGACATTTCAGTTTGGATTTTTGCTTTTCTTTCTATCTGGTATCAAGGTAATAAAGCACAAACTCCATGGAGTGCAAATCCAACTCTGCTATCTGTAATTATTTAGATAGCAAAAGTCAGCCTTTAAAACAGAAGGTCATAGAGTAATATATAACAACAGTTGTGAAATACGTGAATACCTGTAATATTGCTTCTTGCATGTAGGAACCAAATCTCTCAGTTGTGTCAATGCCTGTTATTCATAGATTGTTCCCTTCTCCAATGGTCTCTAGTCCACCTGAAGCCAGTGTGGCTCTGAAATTGGGTTCAGTTTCTGGATTTGCTCTTTTCTGCAGACATTAACAGTGGCAGCAGGAACTTTTGCTGTGGGACAATAGTGGTAGCGACAATTGTCACTATTTATTCCTTCCTTTGTTCGTAGCACTAATTAATATCTGTGAGTGGCTGGAAACATGTCAGACAGAGGTCGCTGCTGACTGAAAACCAGAGGAAGTGGGAGGTAACATGGCATCTAATTTACAGTCTAGCTGGCTTAGTTGCAGTGCACTGCCTAGGATAGAATTTCAACTTCATCAAGATATTGTGTTGTTGCAATAGGGCCATAATTTCAGTCAGAATGGATAATCTTTTCTGTAGCCCATTCTGTGTTATTAGACACCAATAAAATGTTTAAATATCATTGATTCATCTTTCACTGGTGATCAGTACTTGATAACTATGTCATTGTCAGTGGACTATTTCAGGGTGTGCTATAAGATAAAAAATTTTGGTTTTCACCAAGGAATTTCCTTGCCTTTAATAGCAAAATGTAGCACGTACCAACATGGAGATGCTTGTGTGAATCCAGCATGTCCAGGCTTATAACAGCCACCTCAATGCCCTTTTCAATAATGTTGTAATTTCTTCAAGTAAAAGCCTTTGCAATGTAAATGGAAATATGACTGACATACAGGCTATGTTACTGAGTGCAGAGGGCAGCTTGACCTGATTGTACCTGTTGCTCAGAGGTCCAGCCTTTTCACTTGTACCCTGCATTTCCCTGTTTAGCTGTGTGTGTGTTCTGATGAGTAAGTTTCTTTGAAAATGTTATTCTTCTGTTTTCCTGAAGCTTGAGTTGTTATTTAAACAATAGTCCCTCTATTTTCAGAAGAAAATTACTGCCCTCCTGGTTTATTGATGACCTGTAGAGTATACCCTCCCTGTACACATTTGTGCCATTGGAGCACCATTCCCTGAAGGAAGGTAATTCTTCACCCCAAGCAATAAACACCTTGTGTTGTGCAAACACTACCAATTTAATGCAGTCATTTAGCATTGTGAACATGCATGTTGAATCACTGCGCTGGGGTAACAGAGTTATGGATGCTGGAAGGTACCTCTGGAGGTCATCTGGTCCAAACTCTTACTCAGAGCAGGATCACCTAGAGCAGGTTGCCCAGGGCCATGTCTAGTCAGGTTGTAAGTATTTCCAAAGGTGAAGAATCCACAGCTGCTCTGTGCAGCCATTCCTGTGTCCTGCCCTCGTGGTGAAAATGGCTGATGCCAGGTGGCAGGTGTAACTCTCTATATTTACATAAAATCATAGCAATTTGCCTTTTTATGCCATTTTAGCTTTTAAAAACTTTTTTTATAATAAATCCAGTGGAAGTAAGCAAATATTACTTTGGTCTTATGAGTAAGCTTAGAAAAAGGTTAAATGATTCATTATATACTTTTTAAATAGTGTTAACCAAGCGACTTAAGCAAGGAACAATCCAACAACTATTTTCAGAGTTCTCCAGTCATGGCAGATTTACAGACTAAGATACAACATGCTAAAGTTAATACATGCACAGAAGAAATCACTAGTGGGGAGCCAGTATCCTAATGTGATAGGATGTTGGCTTTTTTGATAATTTAAATGAAATTAACAGATGTTTTTTGCTGAAAATAGTCTTACTTAAGACTATTTACAAGTGCAATTAACTATAGAAATAAAAGCCTGGAATATCAAGTGATGCATTCTCCTGCTCTCAGTCTTATCTTTAGATAAGACTATCCCTAGCAGACGCTTCTTTGAAAACGTTCAGTGATGCAGATTCAGCACTTATCCCAATTAGTCTCTGTCAATGCTTAATTATTCTCCTGAGACAGAAATTTTCCTTTGTTAAAATTCTGTTGCTCAGAACTATGCTATTTTTCTATTTTAATAGATAGTTCCTTTATGTATTAGAAGACATATCAAATTTCTTTCAGTCTTTGCCTTCCTAGACTAAACAAATTCAATTCTTTCAGCCTGTCTTCAAGCTTGAGTCATCATTTCTAAACTTGAGTGGTTTGGTGTGTTGTGGGTTTGTTTGGTTTAGGATGGGTTTTGTTGGTTTTTGGTTTGGGTTTTTTTTTTTTGTCCTTTTCCAGTCTCTCTCCAGTTAACTTACATATTTCTTAAGCTCCAGTTTTCAGGTACAGGTAGTGTATTTAGCAGTGCCGATAAAAAGTACTACAGCAAACGCCTCTTTAATTCATTATCTGTCCAACTCTCTAGTTGGAACACTTTATCTGCTGTATTTTAGCATATTTGTGTATCCTTTAACCTTTTGTATAGGATTGCGAAGTTCATGTTCTAGCCCTGATGTTTTCCCAGTAAATGCTTTTGTAATGGTCTCAACCCTTTATCACTTGCCTGTTTGCCAGCAGGTGTAATGCAGTACTCTTGCACAGTTTGTCTGCCATTTGACTTCAAGAGCGCTTGGTTTCTACTAGTGGTGTGACCAGGCTCTGATCACCCATCACTGAAAACAATATGGGTTTGGAGTCAGAGAATTGCTTTGATATAAATCCTGTGCAGAGGGTAATATCACCAATGCTTTTGCTTTACCAACTCAGAGACTAGAGATATACCTGCAGCATCTTCACATCATACTACGCAGATACAACATGGCTTTATGTCTACCCCCTATACTTTTTCATGGGTTGTAGACTGGTAATCTTATATCTAACATATGAACCTAGTAGCAATGTAACCCTTATTGCTGAGGAGGAAAACTGTAGTGTCTTCATAGCTTGATTTATGCTTATCTAAATTACTCCGTGTGCGTGTGTGAAAGATTAGCAAATGGCCGTTCTGTTACAGATAACATCCAGTTCTCCGACTATCAGTCATGAACAGAATGCGTGCTTTAGCAGCAGGGCATAACAGTTTGCTTAATCTTTTAGATACAAAGGGTAAAAGGCCTTGCTTCTGACCTCTGCTGAGTCTGTGCCTTGTTCATGCACCTTTTCTGCCTCTGGAAAGGTCCGTGAATCAATTTTCAGCTAACACTCCCATGCCACCTTCAGCTTTTGGCTCCAGCAGCGACTGTGGCTGGGTATAGCACAGTAGCGTAGCAACGGCTTCAAAATATGGTCCTGTATTGTCTAGGAAATTGTTACTGCACAGTGATTGCAGCAATAGCAAGTACAATGTAAATATGTAGGTCACACTGAGAGAAAATGAAAACGGGATTTATTTATTCATTTCCTTATATTTTCCTTTTTGTGACTCTCTCTTTGATGTTCTGAAAATAAGACTGTTATCCCAGCTTGGGTTGTTCTTTTCTTTTGAAACATCTCAGCTCCTACATTTTAGAAGAGAAAAATGTTTGGATTTGTGGATTATTTACTTCTTTGCTGTCCCTCAAAAATTATCTATGTAACAGTACTGTCACTGTTAAATGGTTTCTGTCCAATACAGAGGGATTTGTATTATTTTTGTTTATTGCAGAAGTACCTGAAGAGCAGTTCTACTGAGACAGATGTTTTGCAAACACAAAATGATAGATAGTCACTGCAGAGCAACTCCGACTGATACATGTAAATATTTGGAATCTGCAAGAGGAAAGCTGCTTTTCTGCTCTGCTCTGGATGGTGCTTTGAGTAATCTAGTCTAGTGGAAGGTATCCTCCCCATGACAGGAGGTTTGGAACTCGATGTTCTGCTAGGTACCTTCCAACCCAAACCTTTCTGTGATTCTATGAAGGGCTGGACTTGGCTCACCAAGCTTAAGGTGTGTCTGTAAGCTAAGTTGCTAAGTACATCTCTGCAGGAAGTCTAGGCTCCTTTCGCATCAATAAGCTATCTGAAATAAATAGTGCAATGTTCATTTGTGTGGCTGTAGGCATGAGCTGCAGAGTGAGGTTGGTTATTTGGTAGGTTCCATTTGTGCTATCGAGTAAGGGCCTAATTCAGTTTTCTAATCAGAGGCACCCAGTGCTGGTGTAGATATCTTAAGGCTTCCCTCCTGGCCTCCAGCTGCCTCTGCAGAAGGCCATGGGTCTCATATTGATGCTTTCTCATATATGTTTACAGATTTCCTCAGCTATTCTAGGGTCTCTGAAATGCTTCTGGGTTTAGGCAACTGAATTAAGCCATAAACTTTCACTGAATACAATGGCATCATCACCTGAAGTTAAATAAACTGAATGCCACCAGCGACAGCTTAAATACAAAGTATGGGTTACTAGACTAGACTAGAAGTTAATTCTGGTAACGAATATGTGGAAACAAAGTTCGGACTGATTTTTTTTTTTTTCCAGATTATTTAATTTTCCTTTTTCTTCCACACTCAGCAACAACTAGAGTGCAATAGTGAAGACACATTTCAATGTTGTACACTTGGGCTGTTTGCCAATTTGATCAGACAAAATAATCTAATACATTTCAGCATCTTTCCAAGACTGAGAACTAGCACTCTTTCTTTAACTTCAGTCAACATTTATCCTTTTCTTAAGCACCCCCCTTATATGTTTCCTTCAACTGTATTTGGTTTATAGTTATTTTTCATTTTAGACACCACAGTAGAAGAGAAAAGCCAACTAAATATACTAGATTTGAATTCCCAGCTACCAGTTCCAACACAGCTTAAGATTTTAAATGTAAAAAGAAAAAAGAAAATTTGCTTTGTTTCTTTGGGTCAAAAGACCCTGTGTTAGAGAGAAGTTTTCTACTCTCCTGCAACTGTATTTACTGGTCCATTTAGAAATATTTTTCATCTTTATGTCCTCTCATACACTGTGACTGTGGCTGAAAAGGAACCCTCAATATTTTTTCTGTGTCAGTGGCAATTTTTAAAATATTTACAACTGTCCAATGGCAAATGTTATGAACCTTTATGAAACTACCTTCTGTGGGAAAAAAAACAATAGGAGGTGTCATGTCACTCTCAAATGAGTCATTGATTTGTTGTCTAAGGGTGTGATTTTTATATTTTGATCTCTGGGTAATCCTTTTCATGTCAATTAATTATACAGTTGTGATTGACTTTATAATGTTGGTATATTTCTGATAATGTTGTAAGACGTCAGTGACCTTCATGAAGTTATAATGATACAATCAGGAGTAGATGAGAAGTAAACTGGTTAGTGCACAGGTCAAGTGCACTAACCAGTCAAGAAGTGTTTGAGACCAGGATTTCAATTCACAAGTTCATTGATTTTCTGTTGCAGCCTCCATGTAGTAACCTCAAAGCAATCTACGAGTGTTAATGAAGTAAAAATCAAGAACACATCTTCTGTGAGAAAAACAGTATTTTCCCACTTATAGGTTTATAAAAATGAGGCATGGAAAGGTAAAAGTCTTTGTGCACTTACCAAAATCACTTTTTGGGGGTTCCTGGTAATCTGAAAAAAATTTCATGGGATTGGAGATGACCCTTAGGGACATGAAATAGAATCCTTTTCTGTCACAGACAGCCTCGTGGTGTAATACATAATTCATAAACTGATCAAGGTTGATCTAAAAAATAAATGGCCATTATTATTAATTTTGGAAATGTGTTTCAGAACATCACTGCTCTGATGGTTCAACACCTTAATTTCCAAATGATATTTATTCATGTGCAGCTAATACCTCCTTGTTCTTGTGCCAGCATGGTCCATTAGCATTCACTCTTTCATTCAGTGCTTTTTAAAGTCATTTTAGACTTAGACATCCTCAGATGTTTTGGGGCTAAACCAGCCGTTCCTTTTTGTCTCCATTTCTGCCAGTCATCATAGTAATCCCCTTCCACATATGTCTTCTTTTCACAAAGGTGCCTTTTTTTTTTTCACAGCTGCATCCTGTCTCAGATTGCTTCTACTTTTATAGCTAGACTAAACAAGTGGCATAAAAGATTCTTTTAATAATCTCCTGGTTTAAGATATCTATGGTTGTTTAAATAAACACATCATTCTATTTGAGGTGAACTGTGTTGTTATAAACACATTAAAGTCAGACAGAGAAAGCTTCATCAATTTCTTGATGCTTTTCACAGTTTTTCACTTATTCTGACACCTGTTTTCCTTTCAGCAACAAAGTTTTCCTAACACCAGAGAAAGCAGAGCAGGGCATGATTCCCACTGTCCCATTGGTGTTAAGAGTGCTCACAGACACCAGTCATCAGTCTTAAGTTCAACAGCTTTAGAGGGCTTCTCTCTGGATCCTTAATTGACATTTGAATGGGAATGTTCACTTGTCTGTGTTACTGCTCCTTGGGAAATCTCAGCATCTGAAGCTCAACATTGTATCGCTGTAGCTTGAGGACTAGTTGAGAAGCAAATGGAAGGAGTAGAAGTTTTGCATCTCAATTTATAGGTATTTAATCCCTCTCTTACAGAGAAAGTGGAGTTACTGAATCCCTTCTTTGGTTCAGTTTTTATTGCGAAGCCAGCCCTCAGGAATCCCAGACCCTGAAGGCAAAAGAGAAAGTCTGGAGAAAGGAAGACTTTCCCTTGGTTGAGGAGGGTTGAGTTAGAGATCATTTAGGCAAACGAGTGTCAAGGGAGCTGGCAGATGTTATCACTAAGCCATTCTCCATCACCTTTGAAAGGTCATGGAGAACAGGAGAGGTGCCTGAGGACTGGAGGAAAGCCAATGTCACTGCAGTCTTCAAAAAGGTCAAGAAGGAGGACCCAGGAAGCTACAGGCCCGCCAGCCTCACCTCCAACCCGGGAGGGTGATGGAACAGCTCATCCTGGATGTCATCTCTAAGCATGTAGAGGGAAAAAATGGTTATCAGGAGTAGTCACCATGGATTCACCAAGGCAAAATCATCCTTGACCAATCTCATAGCCTTCTGTGATGGAATGACTGACTAGGTAGATGAGGGGAGAGCAGTGGATGTTATCTACCTTGACTCAGCAAGGCTTTCAACATTATGTCTTCCATAACATCCTCATAGGTAAGCTCAGGAAGTGTGGGTTGGATGAGTGGACAGTGAGGCGGATTGAGAACTGGTTGAATGGCAGAGCTCAGTTTTGATCAGCAGTTCAGAGTCTAGTTGGAAGCCTGTAGTAGCAGTGTTCCCCCAGGGATCAGTACTGGATCTAATTTTGTTCAACGTACTCATCAATGACCTGGATGAAGGGATGGAGCGCACCCTCAGCAAGTTTGCTGATAAAACTGGGAGAAGTGGCTGTTGCACCAGAAGTCTGTGCTGCCATTCAGCAAGACCTGGACAGGTTAGAGATTTGGGAGGAGAGGAACCTGATGAGTTTCAACAAAGACAAGTGCAGGGTCATGCACTTGGGGAGGAATAACCCCATGCACTAGTACAGGTTAGGGGTTGACCAGCTGGAAACCAGCTCTGTGGAGAAGGACCTGGGAGTTCTGGAGGGCAAGCTGTCCATAAGCAATGTGCCCTTGTGGCCAAGAAGGCCAGTGGTATTCTGGACTGCATTAGGAAGATGTGGCCAGCAGGTCAAGGGAGTTTATTTTCCCTCTCTACTCTGCCCTGGTGAGGCCACATCTGAAGTACTGTGTCAGTTCTGGGCTCCCCAGTTCAAGAAAGAGAAGGAGACCCTCTACTGGAGAGGGTCCAGCAGAGGGCTATGGAGATGGTCAGGGGACCAGATCATCTCTCTTACAAGGAAAGGCTGAGAGCTGGGCCTGTTTAGCCTGGGGAAGAGATGGCTGAGAGGAGATTTTATCAATGCATACAAATATCTTAAGGGCGGATGTCAAGAGGATGGGGTCAGACACTTTTCAGTGGTGCCCAGTGACAGAATAACGGGCAATGGGCACAAACTAAAACAAGGAAAGTTCCACCACCCAGGGAGGTTGTGGAGTCTCCCTCTCTGGGGATATTCAAAGCTCACGTGGACACGATGCTGTACAACCTGCTTTAGGTGAACCTGCTTTAGCAGAGGGGGGTTGCCCTAGATGATATCGAGAGGTCCCTTCCAACCCCAGCCATTCTGTGATTCTGACTTCTGCTCACATGTATTTGTACCATTGTTGGATTTATTTTAAGATGTGTTTGATTAAAAATCTGGAGGTTCATGTCTGAAACATCTAACCCTGCCATCCATTTCTCAAAGCCTAAAGTTACTACAAGGTCGTGTTTCTGTGAAAAGTCACTAAATACATATACTGAACAAAAGTCCAGTATCGAAAATCTGTTGCACAAATTTAGTTGTGGCCTGTTTTGAAGAGGCACCAGTCTTTCTTCCCTTTCGTTAGTGAGCACATGGATTTGTAAATAATCCACAGTAAGTGGTTTCTAGTTACATAGTGCATAGTTACAAGGTGACATAAAAAAGAACAGCGTTGTAAAACCCACACAGATTGTTTTATATGTATATATGTATCATCCCACAGGATTGCCAACTTTAATGGACTTTATGAGACACTTGAAATCTACTTATTTTCACTAAATGTGGGCAGAGTGCTTATCTGTTGAATCAGTAACTTCATGACGGTCCTAACTATTCATGTACTTTGGTGTGCTGGCGTGTTGCCGTGTGTTAATGAGCCCGTATAACGAACAGCAGCAGTTTAGAGCAACAGATTCACAGTCATTTGGCTCCTCCCTGTGAGGTTGCAGGGCGAGTGAAGTTTGGACGGGAGCAGAGTTTCTTGCAGGCATCGGGTGCTGATTGGCCTTGCACCCCGTGGCTGATAACAGCTAAAAATAGCGCCGGTATAAAAGCCCAGCAAGAGGCAGAGCTGCCCTGGCATTCCCTCCTGGCTGCCAGTGAGGGAGGAGACCGTGTTCTCCAAGGCGCTGCAAATATGTGACCAAGAAACATTCTCCTGCTTCATTCCCCTTAACAATTAACTCCTCAAGTAAAGGCACACACTGGACTGTGTGGCTCATGGGGAAGTAACCAAGTTCTACTTCAAAGACACAAAAGGACACAAACTGAAGGCCAGATTTTCTGAGCAGAGCATGACAGGTGGGCTGGAGGAATGTCTTTGGAAGTGTGCCTGCAGAATATCTGTGGATTTGTGTACAATATACTCACATAATTACCTGTACGAGGAGCATACTCCACGACAACAGAAATCTGAACATTTGGAAAAACAAATGTGGTTTTGTTTGGCAATGGTTTGACTAAGCTGACATTGAGGAGTTTGGGAGTCTGTTGTTAGCCTTGCAGTTGATCCCGGGGAAATTAGGTCACTTCTTTGCCTTTCTGTTCCTATCCCAGCTCTGCCTGTCTTCTGTTTTAAACTGTAGGCTTTGGGGGAACAGAGACTTCAGTGGTTGATTGCATTGCAAGATAAGCCTTCGGGTATCTGAAGCACTTTGAATGAATAAAGGAGGGACACAGCTGCATTAAACAGCTCCCTTTCAAAACTTTGGCAAAAGTTACACTGATTTGAAAATAGAGTGTAATTGGGGAAAGCATTAGGAAGTCTTTAAAATGGGTGGCAGTATCAGCCCTATCAATATTAAACTATTCCCTCATGTATTTATTCCAGTGGCTCTGGGTCCTCTTTGTTTTTATGAAGCTTTGCACTATGAAATTTGTATGTGTAGGTTCCCTTTCATTTTAGTTATAGTTTTGGTTTTGGGTTGGGTTGTTTTTTCTGGTTTATAACAATACATTGCAAGGTTTATAACATCCTGCAAGATTAACATGACCCGGCTAACTTGCCTTCAGTTTTGATTTGATACATTTTATTTTCTGAAAAGGTTATTTATAACTGCCTAGCCATTTTCCCTTTGATAAGAACATTCAATTACCTTGTACTGTTTTAATTGAGAGATCTCTTGTGGCAAACTAGATAATTGCAGAGGATGATGGTTTAGTAGTTCTGTAGACTGAAGTAATCTTTTTCTGGTCAGGAGACCCAGCATGAGCAGAGGTAGTAGAAACTCCCACAGTGGCTTCCACCTAATCGAGATACAGAACTGAGAGGAGTCAATGCTTACAGCATGCCTGACTTCACCCTTCTGAACTCTTTGCTTTTCCCCTCTGAAAGCCAGTTTTCTGAGTTGACATGTAGCCAAGACACAACCTGAGACCCCCTTATTGGTGCCATCCTCTGCAGGGGAATTTAGGCTTTCTCTCAACATCATGAGATAGCTTTATATATATTTATTAGTTAGTCTGGCATCACTTGCTGCTTGACTAGAAATGGGTAGAAGTTGCTAATAATGAGTAAAGGGCTCCATATCTAATTAGCACTTTTTGAACTGGTGTAGGTCTCCCAGGAAAATGTAGTCCATTTTCTACAGAACTGTATCATAGTTGTCACCAAGGTCAGAGCAGTGAGATTGCAAAGATGACTCTCGGCATTTTGGTGATCTATGAGATTGCTTCCAGGCAACCAAGGGTTCGCACCTTCTTTATAAAAGTGATACCTGCTACATATTCCATGAAAATTTTGTGATTTTGGGGAAAAGGTGAAATTATATTTTTAAATCTTTAAGAGGAAAAAATAAAAAAAATCTTGCATCTCTCTAGTTAGACTACCCCGTATTCCCAATTCTGACAGGCTTAAACAAGACCATATCACTATTTAGACTGTGCTCAGAGCTGAATTTCACAGCAAGATTTGCTTTCAGTCTTAATCTAAGCTCTTCTTTAAGAATTGCCACCACCATCTTTCCCTTAAGGATGTGGGACATGGTCTCTGAAGCCCTAGTAACCTGTGCATGGTGTTCACCAGTGGAAAATCCACTAAAGTGAGAGTATAGTTGCAGAAGAGGTGTTCACATCTGTGCTCAACTAACCACATTACTCCGATTCATCCTGGTTGTCTGCGTTAACTCTGCAGTGAGAAGGGTCTTCCAGCAAAGAAAAACTAAAATGAGATACCACCAAGTCAACGTCAGGTGCTTCAGGTGCTTATGTTGATGAAAGAAGGAAAAAACCCCCAAACAACGCACCATTCATTTAATAACAGCTTGAAGTGATGCACTAGGGAAAGTGAGCTTGTTCACTGGCAAACTTTGTGGAAACCTTATCACAGAAGTACCAAAAGGTGAAATGAAAAATGAATGAGGGCAATTTTCTAAGGAGAATGGAAGAGTTCTACAGTTCACTATAAGGCTCCAGGTCAACCACCTGCATTAACCCAGGCGTACGGCACTGCCATTGAGGAAGTGGACCATAACATATACAGAGGTTAAACTTTGCTGCCATGGAGAGATGTAAAGATGTTGATACCTGCTATTTCACACTGAATAAGAGTGGGTTTATCAGGGAGCCAAAAGCCAGAGGTCCTTCCGTAAGCCAAATAGTGCATACACCACAGAGGATCCTGTATCCACTGTGCAGATCCATGCACATAACCTGCTGTGCAGGTTCTTTATGGCTTCATCTGGCACAGCTAAATGTCACTGAGGCCAATGTTTGAACCCATGGGAACTAGTCTGAGTCACAAGTAATTTCAAACTGAGTTGCTAACAGCTTCATCTTTTAGAAATAATGTGCCTCAAAATATAGAAAGTAATTTGTGCTTTCAGCCAAATTGTTTGCTAAACAACAGAGTAAAACACAAATCTATCCGGCAAAATCAGCAGCAATTGTGTGTTCTTTGGGCCTTATTTACTGGGGGGAATTGAAACCTAGCCTGAGACCCGCATGGGTTGTACATGCCATTTTGAACACTTGCTGCGAATAATAATTCATAAATTGGGATTGGAGTAGTGTGTCATGTGCTTGGGGGTATTTAATCCTTGTTTGCATGTTCATGCTTCAAATCCTAATTAATTTAGACTTAATTTATGACAAGAAGCATGCAAAGAGATTATCATAATATAAATGGGAACTTGCACTAACAACACTTGTAAGACAGGGATATACATTACTCTGTTGCAGACTTGTAAGTAAAATCACGTCATTTTAGTTGTATGACAGTAGTGAGTCAACAATAACAGGTACATCGCACTTACTTGGTGTTGTTTTTCTTTATCATGCTTAACAGTATGGAAGTTTTATTTTGAAAAGCAAGGACTGAGGATATCTACATTCCTTCTTTCATCACTGCCCATATAGCCCACAGTTCGGGAAAATCTGTAATGCTCTCCATTGTATCCCCTACAATACCTCTTTCCAGAGCGGTCTCAGCCCTGTTTAGAAGTATCTTTTGTTTTTAATTGAAATGGCAGTTTAGGAATGATAGTAAAATAAAGAAATAAAGGAATAAACTACTGTCCTTTAGAAGCCTCTCTGCTGAATGCATCATTAGGATATGATTTTTTACCTTTTAAGTGCCACTTCCTTATGAATGGTTAGCTGCGACTGCCTCAACATGACTGCTGAGATAATTATCCATAATGAAATCCCTCTTCACATGAAACAGCAGTGGGGTTATGTCTTGAGGGTGTTAATGCTTATTAATGTTATGGCGAAGTTTGATACTGCATCCATGTGAGAACATAATTATATAGAAAAACTTTCTTTGCAAAAATCCTGTCTGAGCTGATTCTAGTCATCTGTCATTCCATTTAACAGCCAAGTTTCATCCAGAGACCTTTAGAGCTAAAATATTGCATTTTCATAATAAGGTGAAGGAGAGCTGCTGTAGCTCATGTCTATAATGGATTTGTAATATCTGGGGATATAGAGTGATCTATGTCAAATTTGCCAGTTAATGGATTACAAAATTTTCTGGCCTAAGTTTTGCCATCCCATCCCCACCTTGGGTCATTCAGACTGTACGTTTGTTGTATCACTTGATGTCTTTTGTGGCATGCCTTTGAGTGTGGGACAATTTATTCGAAAGAACAGAACCACAGTTCTTCCATCAAACCAACATGTTTTGAGGCACTATATGTCTCTGGAATTGAGGGAAATTACCTGCTTACCCGGTTTTGGCATGAGGCTGAGGAGAAGAGCTTTGGACATCCTTGCAATTCTTGTTCATCTAGAGCAGGGAACATGCAGTCTGAGCCCGAATGTCTGAGATGAATCCCTTTTGATTTTTCTGAAGATGAAACAAGAACTCGACGGTGACACATTGTAATTCAAAATGAAATTCAATTTATTGGATTGGTTCCCTGCATTTGTTGACTTGTGAAATAAGTAGCATGTTGAAGCTACTAGCATGCAATAACTGCCGTTGCAGATTACCAGTAATTCAGTCTGTCCCTGGAAGACATATTCTCATAACCTGTTCAAACATGCTGGTTTAGTACCTGATTGCTGCTTAGTTCTACTTTTTTAGGCAACTGAGCAGTTAAATAATTCCTAGGTAAAATCATAGCCCCAAATACCATTTACTGCAGCTGCACAAAGGCTACTTATTTTCATCCATGATGGAGGTTTATTCACAATGTGAAAAATGTTGCTTGTTTCGTAGACAACTTGTAATACCCTGCTCACAGAATAAGCTGGGTGGCAGCACCAAGGGAGCTCTGTGCCCTGATCCTTCTTGGTAACTTAGCGGTCTGCTGGAGAACTCCGTGATAGAATTACATTCTGGATGCTTGGCCTCTGATTCACCCCCTTAGAACAAATCTTTGCTGGAAGTGAAGCTTGGATCAGGCTCATGAAAGCTGATAGCGCGCCAGAGTTCACCTACAATAGAGGTCTTACATGGAGATGTGGCGGTTCCTTTTCTGAAGCTGTCCTTTTATTAATGGGATGACATGCTTATATTCCCTTATACCTCTCATAAACCTCAAACTATAATGACTTGGCTTATGAAGAGTTCATAATTCATTGTCTAATGTTCTTGTACGTAACTCAAAGCCTCTGCTACTTCTGACTTTGGAGAAAATGATAGGCCAAACCAAGCGACCCATTCTTTGCAGTAAAATGAGAGTGTACTAATTATTTATCAGTATCTTCCCCTTAATTTAGCTGGAGAAAGAGACGATTTCACAACACAAAACAGAGCTGTGTAGGCAATAATAACCATTGTAGTCAAAAAGGTTCCACCCAGATGTAAGTGATAAGTCAGTTTTATATGACAGCAAAGCAGTAAATGCATGAATAGACTCCTGAAGTAGTGCATATATATACATTTATATTTCTTCCTACTCACTGCTTCGTACAATGTTTATCTTAAGTCCAGCTTTCAGAATTTATTTAAAAACTCTACAGCATTTATATGAGCAAGGACTCATTTTCTTGGTCTCTTCTAGGGTTCTGTAGGGAGATTTCTGAAAATCAGAAGGTTTTTGAGGTGGGCTGGGTTATTCTCTCTGTGGACACCTAAAAGCACAGCTGGAATACCAGATGTGTGATATCCACACTACAGCTTCTGTAGCCTCTGAGCACCTCATATCAAGTCCTGGGGAAGGGGATGAATGCAAGGTGGTGCCTCAAAGGTGAAAGTGGGTGAGGAAGGGACCTTCCATGGGCACTGCTGCCCAGAAGCATCTTGAATTAGATGAGGTCTGTCCTGTTCCTGCACTAGGTTATATCTGGGTCAGGATGGAAATGGCTTCAGGGCATCTTAGCTCCTTTCTCTGTCTTGCACAATTTCCCTTCTGATTTGCTGAGCCTCAGCACAATAATCTTTGTCTTGCAAACTGATTATAATATGCCACTAAACCCAGACAGTAATTGGGAAGGAAGGATTTAAATGTTTTGACATGTTGAGTCTCTAAAGAAATTGCTACGTCTAGAGTTTAACTTTTGGAAGTGCAAGGCATGCTCGACTTCTGAAGTGGGAGAGGACACGTGCATAAAAACCAGCCACTAAAGCTACAGATTTCTTTTACTTAATAGTTACAGCAGGATTTGTCTGACCATGATAATGTCTTTATCTAAGCTTGTTACCCTGGGCTGCCTTTATCACCAGCGAAAAAAAGTAGGTACTTCTAGGGCACATTTTTTCATTCTAAAATAGACATCTAAATAGGTCACATGCATCACATCTTATAAGCGCTGATATCTTGAATGCTGATTGTATTTAAATATTTGGTTTAGCATTAGCGCTATTACATCCTTACTGGTCTCATAGCTGGCAGTATTCTCTCTTCCAGAGTTGATATATACTCTCCTGTGATTTAGACTGTTCAAAGCACTTATCTATATCAAAACAGTGTTTTCAATGAGGCTGAAGCTACAGGTAGCCTCAGTCAAGATGACTCAATTCCCATCGTTTCCAGAAACCTTCATTAAAGGGAAATTATGTCATCACGTGAGGTGCAAATGAAACCAAACAATTTCTCAGCAAAACCAAAATCGTATAATCTTGTAGTTGATCTTCAAGGTTCCTTTCAACCCAAACCATTCTGTGATTCTGTGATAGTTGATAATACGTTATTTAGGGATGCATTTTAGAGATAGGGTGACTACACTTACATTTTTGGCAGACTTTTATAACTGTAATATATCATTACAGTGCAATGATTCTTTTTGCCACATGTAAGTACACTTAGCCCGTGTCCTTGGAAGTTTGCCGGTAAGCCTAAGAATAATTATACAATAAATGTTTGGTAATTAATGTGCCTACTCCAAAAATTGCATGTAAAAATTTGAAATCAAAGGAGTAATAACACTTAATTCTCTTCCAGTTAACCTCCCAGTTATTTGAATGACTGCTAATTAGATCTAAAAACCATAAGCACACTTTTACACTAATTATAATGTTGATTATGTTGTAATTACAGTTGCAACAGCATAATGAGATTTACTTGTTAACCATTTCAGTGCTTCACGGAACGCACATGAAACAGCTGTGGGAAAATCCTGTGAAGCTTACCCAAAGAGCCACAGAAATGTTGGCTGCTACTGCTCTGGACCTGTGTCAAATGCCTAGGGGTCACGGGAGGGAGTTAGAGATCATCATGAAAGCACACAGCTAAGAGCATTTTCAGGAAAGGCAGCTGTTTTATCATGTCAAAACCATACCCAAAAGGGCTCTCTGTCAGAAGGGGAAGGTAGAACTGCTCATGGCTGGCGGTGGCCAACAGCCTGTGAGCTGGAGCTGTGGTGGTCCCCAAACAGGAGCAGAGGGCAGTGGGGATGGAGTCTCCCAGGCACTGATGGCAATGAAGAGGACCCACCGACCCCTTTGCCTTTGCCTGCTCTCCTTTCCTGTGCCAGCACTCCCTTCCTCCATGCCTTTAAGCTGTGTCAGGCCTTTCTACGGCGTGCCACCTCTGGCTTAGGGTTACTGTGAGGTGGCCTCTGAGTCATACAAGGAATGCAGGGTGAAGGAAGGGAGTATAAAGGGAGTATAGACGACAACAGTATGTCAATAGCAGGCTGAGGCCCTTGAAAGTTTTCTTCTATACTCCACCCCAAAGTATCATCATAGAATCATAGAATAGTTAGGGTTGGAAAGAACCTTAAGATCATGCACTCCTGTCCCCGCTCTACAGCCAGCGCCCTGAGGGATACACTGAGAAATACCTATGGGACCCAAATATTTTATTTCACCAGGGCTCTGAAGCTCTTCATTCTCCTGTGTAACTCCATTCCACTGCTCCTGAACTCCTTCAGGAGTGGTGGCACCATGGGTGCTTTTCTCACCTAAGAGAATTCACTTTTGGGTTCTGCACCACTTTGTACCACATGTGTGGTTTTCACCAAGGCAGAGCTCTGCTTTTCAACACCCTCCTGGAGCGATGCAACAGCTAATGCACAGGGGAGGAAATTAGGCTTTTTTTATTCTTACCTTTCTTAGCAATAGCAGTAGTAGGATTTTGAATAGCTAGGAGCAGGACAAACACTCTTTATAAAAGAAGGCGAAAACATCACTGTTGCTTAAAGCAATGAAACCAGCCTGCAGCAGAACTTCCCTCTTCCCATCACCAGTGCTTCCAGCTGTAGAATAAGGGAGGGAACAACAGAAATGCTGAAAACGGGGAAGAGCAGAATTATTTGCTCGGAGACTGATCCTGCCGTAGGTACCAGGAGCTTGTCTCCTCCCCTGTGAGTTAACCCCACCCTCTTTTTTTATGCTGTGGGCTATTTTGGGCAGGCAGTGAGAACTGCAGCTCTGACAGATGAGGATACTGTACCAGAGCACAGCAGCACTTGTTGCTCTGAAGAGCTACACAGCCGTAACAGGGACTGCTGCTCTGCTGCCTGCCTTTTCTTATTTTTTTTTTATTATTATTATTTGTTTATTAGCTGCAAACTTGTTTTCTCCACTGGTTTCAAGCCTTATCATTACAAATAATGTTTTAAGAGCTTTGTGAGGGCTGTTTGGAAGGGAAAGCCCCCCCTGTGCAGTTGAAACCTCCTTTTGCCACTTGGTAGCGGGAGATCAGCTGGTAGCCTTGGGGGTGAAAAATGACAGACTCTGTTGCTGCTAATGGGGAAGGAAAGGACCCTGAAATTGAGCTCTTTGTGAAGGTAAGTTGCACTGCGAACTGGACACTGGTGTGACTCTCGGATCAGCTCAGCTTCTACTGAATAATCAAACTTTAATTCTCTGGCTCTAAGTGGAAGCAGTGTTTGACAGCCTGTTATCTCTTGCACACACATTCGTACTGCTTTCTCCTTCATGACATTAGAATTAGGTAATGTTGTGGAGGGAGAGCCAGAGTTCCTGTGTTTTATTATTATTTCTCTCCTCGTGAGTTTGTCCTGTTATTCTTAGCCTGCTGCCTCCAGTGATGTGCTGTGTCTGAACTTTAGGCTTTTTAGTTTAGCCGCTAAGAATCCTGACTTCCTTCTCCAGTTTTGGGAAGAAAGCATGAAGAGCTGAGGGGTATTATGATTTGGTACCTTGGCAGAGGCTGTCAGGTCTGAAACACTAACGGATCATAAACCAAAAAGGATTGAGATAAGCTGGCAGTATTCTGATTATTTCCTGCAATACTTCTTTGTGTATTTGTTTTTTTCCCTTAAAAAAAAAAAAAAAAAAAGGAAAAAGAAATCAAATTTTACTCTCAGTTTCCTCAGCCTGAAGCTCATTCTAATTTTACACAAGGGTAACTGAGAACAGGAACTGATATAATGAAAATATAGAAAAATAAGTACATCTGTCACATGGTAAGATTTCAGAATGTTTCAAATTGGGTACATCTGTTGATCTTGGGCTAATAAAATCTTATCATTAAAACCAGTGACACAGTTCAAGCATATTACATATACAACCTTATTAATAGTAAACTTCATGCAAACTCTGTCCCAGTGAAGAGCTCAGATTTTTTGATGTTCAGAGCATGTTTCAAAGGCTCTATTTGAAACATTTGTACATTGAGGCTGAAATCCACTATGCCCATATAAAATGCAGGTGTTTGGTCTCTCAGAGCCTAAACCATCCCTGTAAATCAATAAGATTATTACTAATATACAGGGGTGACCTCAGACCCTTTGTAAACAGAATACTGAATGATTGGGAAAGCAAATTCCAGCCCCTCCCTTCTGTCAAGTTAAGGGTATATAATTGCATTGTACTCCCTGATGGATATTTTGGGCTGTAAGTTGAAATGTCAGCCATATCCATTATGTGTATACATGGCCTCTTCATGCATCTTCCAAAACCAGTTGGTTCAGATGCAGCCTTTCTGACAGAGCCAGCATCAAGGTCTTTTTCCCTAGCAAACAGATTTTACAAGAATTTCTGGTTCATAAATGCCCAGTAGATCCTTTGTGTATTAAAATGGACCAGCATGGGTCCATATATCCAGACGCTTTGCCTCCTACAAGCTGTTTCTACCGGAGTGAGTTTAATAGAGATGTTTGTGGGCTTAAAAATAGGTTAGTGGGATTGTTTAGCACTCTGTTATCACAAATGTATTCTGGAATGAAAACCTTTAGCTACTGATTCATTTTAGTGCCCACACTATTTTATTGAGGCTGATATGGGTGTTTGTGATATATGGTTCTTTGACTGCATCAGCTGTTAAAGTGAAGGTCATTGCTCAGATTCATAGCATGAAGTTCTGGGTCCATAAGGTACTGGACAAAATTTGCACTGCATTCAACTGAGCCATGCCATCACCTGAAGATTTATAACTCCAGAAAGAACATTTTTAGTAATGTGACTTCCTGCATAATGTATGTCACAGAATTGCATAAAGACTCTCACATAAAACTCGGAATTTGCAGAGCTGGAGCAAAAGAATTAATTGGTATCTTCCTGCAGACTTTCCACTTCGGTTGAAAAATTGCGATTCTTGATGTTTTGGAAAGGTGCCATTAATTTAATTAAAAGTCTAAAAAGTTGTATAGTGTAACCAGTGTATAAGTTATACAGCTCAGAAGTTGGAAAATAAAAAAGGAGAACATCCAACAAGAGACAAGGAAAATGCTGCAAAATAGGAGCATGTAAGAGAAATAGGATCAGGTGAAGCTTTTTCTGGAGCATGATATTTTTCTGCTCTTGTGAGACCCCACCTGCAGTACTGTGTTCAGCTCTGGGGTCCCCGAGACAATAGAGGCATGAACATGTCAGAGCAAGCCCAAGGAGCCCACAAAGATGCTCAGAGGGCTGGAGCACCTCTGCTATGGAGACAGTCTGAGAGAGCTGGGCTTGTTCAGCCTGGAGAAGAGAAGGCTTCAGGGAGACCTTAGAGCAGCTTCCAGTGCCTAAAGGGGCTATAAGAAACCTGGAGAGGGGCTTTTGACAAGGTCTTGTAGGGACAGGACAAGTGGGAATGTCTTTAACCTGACAGAGGGGAGATTGAGATGAAACAGGAAGAAGAAGTTCTTCCCTGTGAGGGTGGTGAGGCCCTGGCACAGGTTGCCCAGAGAAGCTGTGGCTGCCCCATCCCTGACAGTGTTCAAGGGCAGGTTGGACGGGGCTTTGATCAACCTGGTCTAGTGGAAGGTGTTCCTGCCTGTGGCAGGGATTGGAACTGGATGAGCTTTAAGGTCCCTTCCAACCCAAATCATCCTGTGATTCTATGATATTACTAAGAGGAGATAGACAGGAAGGCTGGTCCAGGAGAGAATCTGCAAATGAGAAGGCACTTACTCTGGTTTAAGGCTGGAAAGAACTGAAAGGTGGCAATTTCTGGATGAGTAGGAGATACTGGGACAAGTGGCAAATCTAAATATACTGGACCACACTTGAGGCCAGTTCAAATAGCTGGAGATGTTGGGGCCAATGAGCATTTCATCACTTGATTTTTGTGGAGCAAATATTTTACTCAAGGAAATGAGTTCTGTCCTCCATCCTTGAATGAACACACAGCCAGAAAATGCAGAGATCAGTGAGAAAATGTAGGGCAAGAGATGTGGCCTGGAGGAAACTGTATCTTCCACAAGCAGAAATAAACCAGAAAGGGCTGTTTTTCACCAGCCATAGAGTCTCTAATAAAAGCAGTTTCTGTCTCAGGTTAAAAAAAGAAAGGTGTTACACAATTGCTCTATTTTGCTTTTCTATTTAACCATAAAAAGACAAGTAGAGAGATGATTGTAAACAGAAGAGCCATGCTGTAACCTAATGCAGGTTAGCTATCTCCTGAGCTGTGCAGGCCGGCTGGGCACCACCAGGACGCAGCTGAGCTGCTCTGGCACAGACAGGTTAAGCGGTTATCACACCTTGTTATCATCCCCATTGATTTTACTCTTTTTCTAAGAGTGCCCTAACCTGGATCTGTGAGATCTTTTTGTGAAGGAGTGTTTGTTCTTGCAGGAGATGCTTTATTGAGAGTAACCCCCCCAAATCTGGGGCAGGACACAAGCAGACTGATGGTGAGAACGGGCAGAGGTGAGGAGCGGTGAGGTCTGCCGGGGAGATGGTGCCACCTTAATCAGATCTGCAGTTTGTGTGAGCAGGCTCATGTGAACACAGAAACTCTCCAGCTCCAATTCCCCCTCTAAACTTGTTTGACAAGGAATTGGAAGAGGCTGCCAGAGGAAAAGTCTTGCTGTGCGGTAGAGCGAGACGCTGGCGGCAGCAGCCTTGGGGAGGTGAGCATCGGGAGGTAGCGCTGGCTCAGTGCATAACCCAGCTTGTTGTAACTCAGGTTGATTTTAATTAACCTGGAGAAGCAAAGTGCTTCTGTATAAATGACACCCTGTTGGAAGGTATCCTTAGTTTTTCCTGGCAATCTCGCACCTGTATACTTGAACATAATGACTGAATTGAAATAGTGCTCTTTTTACATGTAGTAATTCAGACTATTAAAATCCATATGTGAGGATCGCAGAAGGAGTGGATCCGACAGAGAACCTGGCTGTCCAGGACACAGCATTCATCCTGCTGATTTAGGGTGCTCTATCAAAAGCCCAGGAGTTGCTGCTCCTGGGAGGGTGTTTCTGCCCTTCTCCTCACCTTTGGACCCAGTTATCCCAGAAATTATTCCAAGGAGGTGCAAAACTTTTATGGATTCTGCGATATTTTTTTTTTTTTGTGCATTTTCTGGATTTTTTTAAAATCACCTTCCAAAAGGTGATTTCACACTAACCCTGGTCTGTATTTTGGTGACCTGCTGCAATGTAGCCTTGAAGGAAGATATAAATACAAATGTTACTCCTGGTAACAACCTGTAACTCCTGGTTTGTACAAACAATCATACATTCACCGCTGTTAAGGCTCTCGTGGTTTTAACGTACGAGTTTCTCTGATAAGAAAACTCATTTCTGTTTCAGAATTTCAGGGTTATGAAAACAAATAATGACTTTACAAAATGGGAGAGAGAACTTGAGAGGAACCTTTTAACCTATTGCATTGGGTTTGTGTGGTGAGGTTTTCATAGTGGGGGGGGGGGACTACAGGGGTGGCTTCTGTGAGAAGCTGCTGGAAGCTTCCCCCATGTCTGACAGAATCAGAGCCAGCCGGCTGCAGGATGGACCCGCTGCTGGCCAAGACTGAGCCCATCAGCAACAGTGGCAGCGCCTCTGGGATAATCTATTTAGGAAGGGGAGAAGGAGTAATTGCAGCAGGAGAGACGAGTGAGAATATGTGAAAGCAGCAGCCCTGCAGACACCAGGGTCAGTGCAGAAGGAGGGTAGGAGGTGCTTCAGGCGCCGGAGCAGATGTTCCACTGCAGCCCGTGGTGCAGACCATGGTGAGGCAGGCTGTGCCCCTGCAGCCCATGGAGGTCCATGGTGGAGCAGATATCCTCCTGCAGTCCATGGAGGACCCCCCTGGAGCAGGGGGATGCTCAAAGGAGGCTGTGACCCTGTGAGCAGCCTGCTCTGGTGCAGTCTCCTGGCAGGACCTGTGGCCCCATGGAGAGAGGAGCCCACAGTGGAGCAGGTTTGCTGCAGGACTAGTGACCATGTGGGCAACTCACTGGAGTAGCCTGTTCTTGAAGGGCTGTACCCCATGTAAGGGACCCACACTGGAGCAGTTCATGAAGAACTGCAGCCCATGGGAAGGACTCACATTGGAGAAGTTAATGGAGTGTCTCCTGTGGGAGGGACCCCACGCTGGAGGAGGGAAAGAGTGTGAGGAGTCCTCCCCTGCGGAGGAAGAAGCAGCAGAGACAACATGTTATGAACTGACCACAATCCCCATTCCCAGTCCCCTGCACTGCTGAGGGGAGGAGGTAGAGAAATCGGGAATGACGTTGAGCCTGGGAAGAAGGGAGGAGCAGGGAAAAGGTGTTTTTAAGACTTAGTTTTATTTCTCATTACTCTGCTCTCATTTGATTGGTAATAAATGAACCAGATTTCCCAAGTCTGTTTTGCCCATGGTGCTAACTGGTGAAGGATATCTCCCTGCCCTTATCTCAACCCATGAGCCTTTCACAGTATTTTCTCTCCCCTGTCCAGCTGAGGAGGGCAGTGATGGAGTAGCTTTGGTGGGCACCTGGTGTCAAGCCAAGGGTCAACTCACCACACCCATTATAATAATACAGTTTCTGTAATTTATTTGCTTCATAGACTGCCCTTGAGAAGAGCAGAAATCAGAATTGGATCTGGAAGGTACAAACTGAATTTCCGTTTCTTGAGAAATCTGGGTATTTCACTGGGTTTTATGAACTCGGCTTTTGGCTTCCATACAAAATCATTCCTACATTCAGCAAAACTTTCTAGGTAAAGAGGAAATGCTAAAGAGAGAAAAGCACAAGGAAGAATAGCGATACTGAAACATCTGGTTCAACCTGTCTGGTGCTCAAAGATCAACAATAACACTTTTTTGGATCCTTGGTCATGAAGTTGGCCAAACCTTTTACCCTTTGAGAGGGACATAGCCACCCTATAGTGTACAGTGTGTGCAGCCTCTGGCACTTCTCAGCAGTCACCCTGGACATGGTGTGAGCACAGGGGTTATTATAAACCTTGCATTTTTCATCTGTTCAGAGCTGTCAAGCAGGGGTGGGCACCACGGTTCATGTCTCTTATTTTGGTGAGGCAATGTAGGATCAGCAGCCTAAGTCTGCTCTTCTAGTGTACTGGCCTTGTGCATTGGTTCTGAAGTTACCAAATTTACAAGGTTTAATAGTAGTCCAGAGGAAAATAGTTTTACTGGGTTTGTTTAAACATCTATAAATGTGTTTCATAAGCTCCACGCAGGGGGCTCAGCTGTTTCAGTGTAATTCTGGCTCAGTTCCTATCTTGCTTAGGTCATTTCAAATCATGAGTGACTGGGCTGAGGCCCATAGAGGCTTTATATATATATAATGAGCATAAAAAGAGAGTCAGGCTTCCTAAAATTGAATCACAAATTCAAAATAATAACTCCACCTCAGACACAGTTAAATCAGGGAAATGCTCTCTGGACTGATAATTGCTTCTCTGGTCTTTTTATTAAGCATTTTCAATAAAATAATAAAGAGAATCAAGAGAGAAACATCCATCTTGGTAATATCTAATTTTTCTTTGATCTTGTAGGTAAAATATTTCAATAAATTAACAAATAGCTGCCTAGCAAATGTTTTAAAATCTTAAATTGCTCATTTTAACTTGTGATAAGGAAAAACAATACTTTAAAGAAGCTTTAGCCTTTATTATACAGCCCAGAGTCTGTATGCCTGTGTGTCTGTTTTCTCTCTGAGTGTTTGCAGATTCTGTTTTGCATCAAGAGAAGTGCCTCATTGGTGGGAATATTAAAGACGGGCAGTGAACAGTTTAAGCAGGCCAGATTTATAAAAGGACTTGGCAGGGATATATTCACTATGCCTGCCACCTTGAGCCTAGTCTGGAAGACTTTTAGGATTGCTTGGGAAACTAGATCTCAAGTTAAGAAGGGATTTTCAACTGCCTCCTAAGTTCATGATCTAATCATTAGTTTATGGCTAAAGGTGAATGACAGCCTTACCTGCCACCGTTTGGTTTTGTTGCTCATATAAATGTCTGTGATTACTTGCTTTTTGTTGAACTTGATAGCATCAGTATTGATGTTAATTGTGATCAAAACATCTGATTAAAATAAAACACATTCAAACGCTTTGTTGAATGTTCAAAACTTTATTTCTTTAAATGCCTTTAAAATTGGGTTCACGATTCAAATGGATAAAATTTCAGAAACGTCCAGGATGGGTTATATCCCATAGCCACAAAAGCCAGTCAAGTTTGTAGTGCTGAGTTCAGAGGCAGCAGAGTCAGGCCAGTTGAAGTGTATTTGAGATCTTGTTTAAACACCACGTAGTTACTCCTTCCTCTGATACAGCTTTTCTGAGCCTCATAGTCAAACCAGGTAAATACAGTGGTTTAATTCTACCATGAGAAGCGGGTGATATTTATAATTCTTGTTGCTTCTACTTAGAAATCACCACCAGTATGCTTTTGGTGCTCTATGTTTAGCTGCAGATTGCTCTTTTTCCATCTCTGGCAGCACATATCCCATCAGGTTCACAGGTTGTTGTGTCATGGCTCAGTGATGACAGTGAAGCTCCAGTAAGTGTCCCCAGGAAACTTTCATTGGCAATATATGGCTCTGCTGTGGCTATTCCCGAACAGCAAATGTCACAGAGATCATTTGACATAACATCCCAAAAATACACAGGGATCCTTTCCAAAAGAGCCAGTAGGAAGTACATCTGCCTGTGCTCCAGAATGTAATGTTAGTATCAGTTCACCTGGCTATGTCAAATATATCTTGATGGAAGGCTGTGTAAGAATTGTTTCAGATAACGTATTGATCATTACAGCAACAATATACTTAGTTCTTGTATGACTCATAATTCTTCAAAATCTGGCAGATACCAGCAAAATAATCCCAGAAATGCTGCAAAGAGGTAACATCAACGTTAGCATTTCCATTTTGCAGGTAGAAGATTGTTCAAATTACTCTTGTTTTTACAGTCAGACAGATGTTAAAGGCCTGTGAGTGTGAGTGTCAGTTTTATACATGAACAACAGAAGGATTCAATTATCCTTTTCATTTTAGCAAAGGTTGACTCAAAGTCATAGGGACAATCAGTTGGAATAACGAACAGTTTGGGTTTGTGCTGAATTCATACTTGTCCTGGTATTCAAATCTATAAATTTTATGTGAACTAGGAAATCAGAGCAGGTACCAAAGGTGCTATAGTAGGTACTTTGAAAATAGCTCAAAGTGGTTTGTTTGACACAGTAAAATTTAATATGGATGAAGTCCAAAATAGTTCCTTATTCCCTTTCCTTCCTTGGCCTCCCCATTTGTTTAGCCTTGTGTATGGCTGACACACAGTAAAACTCACCTAGATGATATATATTTAACAGTGATATATATATCAGATGATATATATATAACAGTGATATATATTTACATCTGGAGCTAAGAGTTAAAACAATCTGAGATTTTTGTAGGCCTGATGAGTTTAATCAGCATCATGTATTCCTGGCATGATTTTTTATATTAGACTTAAGCATTGGAAATTATTACAGTGGAACAGAAGTAATTCAAAATGTGTTAATTCCAAAGCCAGGAATTGTATCTAATAATACCCAAGGGTAGAACTTTCTGTACCTGGTTGCATTTACAGCATGTCATTGCTGTTTGCTGCACAACTTGATTGCAAGTTCACACATAAATGTAGAATGAGGTCCACAGGATGTTTTCTTTGATCTTAAATGATTCTTCGTAAATTAGTATTATTCTCTCCCTCTCAATAATAATTTCAAAACTTATCTTTTAGAGTGTTTATGATTTTATCCTTTTATATGTATCATTTTTAATGGTGGTGTTCACTGGCTGAAGTGGGTCTTCCATGTTATAACACAGATTACTCTTTGATTCAGTGACTCTGGTGCACCACAGAAATTGCATGGCTGCAGCTCATAAAAAGAGATGTGCTCAGAAAAGAGACTGGGACATGCAACACCTGAGATACAGTTCTGTAATGCACCATAGCATTTTTGCTATGTTTTGCCATCTTAAAATTGCCCCAGTGTTGTCAAAATCCCAATCAACATTTTTTAGATTTTCCATTCTATGTACAGGTCAATGTTTCAGCGCTTTATTTTAATACAAAGCTACAGCAACAGCTCTCACCATTAAAAACTCTGTTTTTAATTACTTTTACTCTAGCTCTAATCAAGCTATGAGAAGGTTCTGCCACGCAAATTTTGCAATGTATTAAGTTCTGTAATATTAGTAGGTTTCTACGTACAGTCTTGCAAGACTTTTATTTACTTTTTTGCTTTTCTGCCTCCTTCAGCAAGCCAAGTTATTCAGGATCTCCTTGATAAAATGCTGATAACTAGTCCTTCTCCACCAGATGTGGACACTTTGTGGGAGCAGGGAACATTCTTCACCCTTATCCCAGTATGGCATACTGAACACCACTTACAATAGAAGAGGAATATATGATGGGCTCAGGTCTCTAATATAGAAATGTCTCCTTGCAAAGTATATTGAAAATCTCAATTTCCTGGAAATAAAATGAATCAAACCAGAGGAAATGGGACACTTGCTCTCAGGTAGAGGCCATTGGGTACTTTATTTAGCATCTGGACATGAGCTAGCTCTAGTGCAGAGTTCGTAGAGCTGTGCTAGCACCGCACTGTGCCCAGACAAGTAGTGGTGCGGTGGGGAGATCAGTTTTAGCTGCCTCTGTAGCAGCTGAGCCAATGCTCCTTTCTGCTGACTCCCCGTCCACTCTTCCCTCCTCTCCTTTTCCCTTCTTAGGGTCTTGTATCTTTTGGATTACCTTATTCTTCAACTTCTCTGTTTTTTTTTCTGCTTGTTCTCGCATGCATTCAGGCTCATAAGTTTATACCAGTGACCTAATCCCCATGATTTCTATGTTGGTCCCCAGGGAACCCTGGTTCAAATTCCACCTAAGAGGTATTGTATATCTGGAGCATGGCTGCTTCTCGAATTTTTTTTCCCATGCACCTGATTGATTGCCGTAATACCTTGAAATAGCTCCTTTATATGCGTTACTGGTGACTCTACATAAAATTGAGATAAAGCACTAATTGAAATGTATTTCAGGAAGGTCGCATTGTAATAACCTATTAATGCCTCAGTAGGATAGGAGTCAAACCTACCCCTGCTATAGGGACTTTGGCATAAATGACATTATATTAAGGATGAAGCTGCTCAGATAGTGGTAATTTGCTCTTCTAAATCCTCATTCTTGATAGTCACTAATTTTGTGCGTGGAACAGAAGACAGAAGCCCATGGCATTCACCTGTATGTGCTTGATTTCATGTAACAAGTATTTCAAAGCCTAATATTCAAGGCCAAAGCTGACTTTCATTTGCTTTAATCTGACTTAATGGTGCACTATCTGACCATCCTGGTCCTGTGCTCCATCCTTTAGGCATAGCTCTTGTGTCTTCTGTTTTCTCACTTAACACTTAGCACGACTGATTCAGTGTTCCCGTGCCACACCTGCTTAGTAATTCACAGTAAATATTCCAATAATAAATACACAAATTATACTAGTCACAACTATGCTTTCTTATTTTTTTTTTTTTTCCTTTGCTATTAGTAGGGAGAGTCAAGGTTTAGATTATCTTTTGGCTGGCTCTTATAAGTGCACTTGGGGCTAATGTGTGTTATAATACTGGAAAATATGTAAAGAAGAATAATTTTAAGGCTTACAAGATCCTTAAAGCAGTCTTTCTCATTGAAGTAAAAGACCAAATGGCACTTGACTACAATATTAAATGTATCTGTAGGGGGCTTTCTAATATAGTGGTAACAAGTATAACAAGACATATTAATAGTTAGTTAAGGTCAGATAGATAGAGTCAACTTAGACATAAGCTTAATAGTAATTGTAGAGGTGATTAACCATTGGAATGAACCAGCAAAGAAGTCATGCCCTTTCTTCTTCTGGTTCAGATCAAGACTAGATATGCTGTAATGAAACACATATAGTTAAAGTGAATGAAGGAATAAACAAGCCATAAAATTTACAAACCAGGAAGGCATTGCAATAGAGGATATCTTGTCAAACCAGAACAGAGCTTGGTTTAAGTACAGAAGACATCTTTGGTTTCCATGTCTCTGAAAGATAGCACAAATTTGGTGGAAGCCAGTCTGATAGAAATGATGTTCAGAGGCTGCTTGCATGTCTTAAAATATCTCTTGGTGTCCTGGGTGTGATGATGGGATATGATTAGTTCAGGTAGTGGTTAAATATATGATTGCTTATCTTTGTTTGGATATGCAAGGGCCAGACGTTGGAAGGGCCTCCAAAGGCTGAGGAGATGCTGGCTTGGCTAGGGCTCTGAATGCTGTGTCATTACAGGTCAGACCTTGAGGCTGAGATGAAGGAAGAGCTAGACTGGGAGATAGGATAGCTGAATTCCTTTTGTCATTGCCTAAGTCATGCCACATCCATGTGCCTTGGCTTAATTTCCTATGAAAAATTTTCACCAACATTCATTTTGATATCTGTATAGCCAGGTCGCTTCTCCAGCTAAATTGCATTCCTTCTTTTTTCTTTACATAGAGGAATGACTATAAAAGGTACTCAAGCATTGCGGTTTAACTCAACTCCTCAAAACTACTGAATTAATTCTCAGGTCAGGCAGGTGCTTCTCTAGATCAATTGCCAAGCTTATCCTCCCTGTGACATTTTAACACTCAAATAAACATCCTGAACCTTGCCACCCACCACACATAGCTATTGTTCTCTCTGGTGCTGGTGTGTGTCTATACCTGTGTATTGTCCAAAACAAGTGGAAATCAGAGAAACCAGCCCCGCTGGATCATCGCTATTGTTGCTGGTGTTTTTCTAGATTGTGATTCAATTTGTGTGGGTCAACAGGCACGTTATGTTACTGCTTTCCTTTTGCTTTTAGCTGCTGAATAGGCAGCTTCAAACAGATACGAATGCATATCATGGGAGGAAATTATTTTCTTTCACTGCCCTGTGTTTTGTGATGAGCTATTGCTGCTGATGCAGTGGGCAACTGGAGACCTGTTTCGTTCATTTATTTTATTTATAACATTTTTAAAAAAGCTCTTCCTGGATGATGAAGGGTTGAATCATGGAATATTCTTGCAGGTTACAGCATGCCTCAGAGTGGCAGTTCTAGTTGTTTTTCTGTCCCCAGTTCTTTTAAATGTTCAGGACATGCCAAGAAGCATCAGTTCTCCAAATCCCATCGTTATTAAGCCTTTTTTTCAGACTTCCACTGGCATTTGGATCATTTTATTTTACATTTCTTCTCTGACTGTTGACTTGCCCATGCAGTTTTACAAGGAGCAGTATTTTTGCCTGGGTTTACTGAGTTGTCCTTTCTTGTATTGAGGTGCTCTAACTTCAAATTTTTGGTTTCGTTTTCTTCTTAAAGTCAGTATATCTGAGTCCCCCCGTTAAGATCTAGATCCAGTTCTGCAGCTGGATCTTGTTTGAGGTTCAAAAATGATCTTTTGCTTCCTCTGCATTAAACACTCACCCTACTCCAAGACAGAGCCACAAGTATCTCCTCAGAGTGCATAAATGTAATCTTTTGGAGTTTAGTTCATCTCTAAGTAGATATTTCTTTAAACACCCCACAAGTCTTGCTTCACAGCATTTAGCCTGTAATAAAGGCAGATGAACATGCATGCAGAAAGACATGTTTCAGATTGGGAAGTGTCTATCTGCCCATCCTGGTATGCTGAAACCAGCAGGCCTACGATACGTGTGTATAGGGACACCTCATCCTCGTATTGGGTTGAGCATAATCTCTGCCTGACGGCCTGATGGCCTGATGGCCTGATGTTTATCTTAAAAGAGCTGATTCTACAAGAATAATAATAATGATAATTTTTAAAAGTGCTGATTGTGCGCAGCCACTCAGTGATAATCTTGAAGAGCCTGGGAAGTGTGTGACCAGGAAAAGAACTTAAAGGAAGCGCAGTCCCACTCCCTTGATGAAGAGAGACATCTTGAAACATTGATTTTCTTTTCCAGGGGAAGGAAATGCCTCCCCCCCTCAACCTTGTCCACTGCTCCCAGCCCCCTCTGCACACGTGGCAGTACTTTGCTTCAGCGGCCATAGGCAAGAAGGGCTTTGCATGATTAGCCCCTGGACATCTCTTCCACTCTGGGCAGTGAGGATTATTTAAAAAAAATATTTTATAAATTACTTAAATATTTTATTTGTGTAAAATTATTTATTTAAATATTTATTTAACATTTGTGTAAAGCCATATTCAGGATCAGTGAGTGAGTGGAGTTAGTAGTAATATTGCGCCATGCTGTCAGAAAGTTTTTGTACTGACTGATGCTTAGCTCTTCACTGGAAGTGTGAATTTATAGGATTTCTCTGTATTTGTTGTTCTTCAAGAACCACCTGTACACTTGGCATTTCACACTAATAGAAAAAAGCCTGAATTTCAGAGAGAATTGTAAGTAAACATGAAAACAATTCCTAATTCTTCAGAGCTTATTCAGGTACTTGTGTGAATTTGGCCTAGCTGTACACAAATGTACATAAAGTGTTCAGATATTCTCTTGCCAAATGCTGGTTTCTCAATTACTTCATTAACCTGGAGGTACCAGTAAGCTTTTCTTATGGGTGCTCGGCGTATGGAGTTCGAGTGGCATTCTGTAGATTGCAGTTGTGCAGGCTAACAGCTCTCTGACAGCCTGCAAATGGAAACTGCTGCCTTCTCTGTGCAGGAGCAAAGGATAAAACAAAATTCTGCCAGAGAAACTTCTTAGATGAAGCAGGGTGAGAATTAGCCCTTCTCTAGATACTATGGTTAGGCATAGCGACCTGTCTAAGAGAACCAGAAGGTGGTAAGTTGTGAATTATAATTGATTAACCATGCTGGGAAATAGATTGACCATGCCCCTTAGCAGATTGCACAACAAACTGGAAATATAAAATAAACCTGTAAATATAAAATAGTTTATATAAAATATAAATCTGTAAATATAAAATGTATAGAAATGGTGATGAAGACTGGAAAGATTTTAGATTGGTAACATAAAATCTCTTTCTAATCCATCCAGAATAACATCTAGGTCTGAAGCATAGGAAGAATGTGTTCTTATCACAGCACAAAATCCAGCTCTGTCAGCCCAAATCTGAGTATTCAGATTAAACTGTAGCAACAGATTTTAGCGACCATTAAGTGGATGTTTTCCTGTAGAACAAACAATAGGACCAAGAAGGTTCAGATGATATTTTGTGTCTATTTTGTTAAGCCTGGGAGAGGAAAAGCTGTGAGAAAGAACCGTTTTCTAAGAGTGCCAGACAGTGATTAGTGTTGCAGATCATGAAAGAATCATGAAGCCAGAGGGTAGCAGAATAAAGATTTGACTTAGGTTAGATTAGACATTAGGAAGAAATTCTTTCCTGTAAGGGTGGTGAGGCCCTGGCAGAGGTTGCCCAGAGAAGCTGTGGCTGCCCCATCCCTGGCAGTGTTCAAGGCCAGGCTGGACAGGGCTTGGAGCAACCTGATCTAGTGGAAGGGGTCCTTGCCCATGGTAGGGGGGTTGAAACTGTATGAGCTTTAAGTTCCCTTTCAACCTATGACTCTATGATTGAATGACTTACAGATTTTGGTTGGAGACTGTCTTCAGAGGAGGAAAAGGTGGCATCTTCTTCTATGAACATAATAAATGGGTGAAGGTATTTACAGAGCATGATACCTGTTTCACATTCCATTTCTACCATATCAAATGGGATTTGTTTAATTTTAATAATGCAGCTGGGTGACTATGTCAGAGAAATAGAGTGGGCAGTCAGGGGAAGAGACAGGAGATTTCAGTGTTGCCATCGTCAACTTGGTCAGCAAAGCCAGTGAACAGAGTGTGTGGCTGAAAGATGAGGGGCAGAAAATGAAACGAAATTAAGAAAGTGAATTTATTTTTGAAGGATGAAGAGAGTGAGCAAGAAAGATTTGTGGAGAAGGTCAGTGATTGCTTCTGAGACAGGTATGGTAGGAAAGAACACGATGGAGAAGAGTTTTGCTGTATGACTATGCTGAGTTCACTGCTGGTCTTCTTGGAGAGCGGTCCACTTGGAGCATGAGGGACATGTGTGAGAGAGGCACTCAGGAGTGATAAGAACAAAACAAAAAGATGATACTGGGAATAGACAGCATGGTCAAGGATCACAGGAACAAAAAGACAGTAAGAGGTGAAGAGATGCTAGGAAAATTGCAATGGCATAATGAAGTAAGATTTTGTATAAAGGGAAGAAAAGTAAGATTTATCTTTATAAATAGCATTGAATTAAACTTAATGAAGTTTTTTCTGCTGATATCGGGATAAATGAAATTAAAGGAAACTCAGTCTAAGCACCAAGTTAAAATTTGTTTTGAGAAAATTGTGAAAACTGTTTCCTATGGGAAGTTTGTAAAGCAGCATCACTGGAGCACTCCAAACTGACCCAAGCAGTATAGACACAGAGATTTAAGAAATCATCCTGCACTGACACAGTGAGTAGACAAGAACTGTGATCCTAACTCCACTTACTGATCCAACGATTTTAATATTTACATTTATTGTACATTAGTTTCAGAAGTCTGTACCTTAAAATACTTATAAATTATATTTCTACCTGTATACACACTTATTCAGAATTTCTCAGTAGCTTTTGGAAAGCATCACTGTTGTGGTTTTTTTTTTCTTAAGCATTTGATATTAAAAATGCAACTTGTTTTGCTTTTAGATGAGTCACAAGGAATGTTTGCTTGCTGTGTGTATGTCTTAGATTCTTGTTTTCATTGCAGGTATTTACATTTACAAACTCAGAACTTGCTCTCTGTTTCTTGTTTAAGAAAATATTCAGAGAGATTCACATTCCCCTCCTTTGTAGATGGCTATCAGAAAAAACTACCTTGTAGTGTAACACCCCTTTAATACTTAAATTTGACTCTACATCTGTGTAAATGACCAGACGAACAAATACAGCAGTTTTGGCAAATAAGGAAATATTAAAGGTGAAAAAATATCACTTGATCAGTAAACTCTGTAATGATTTCTCTGTGAGTATATGGGAACTATAAAAATAATTTATATTCTATTTGTATTCTTATGGCAGTAAGGTTTGGTCCAAATGCTGATAGCATTGTATTGATAAATAAGTTTACTGAAGGTATTGTGGGTTGCTTTGGGAAGTCATACCGAGATGTAAATATCAACCCAAAGACCAGCCTGTGCCTGCATTGTGCTGCTCCTTCGCAATGCAACTTGATCTGCTTTCAGTGAATGTCGCAAACACTCATTGGGGCGACGCTGCTCTCATACCCTCTGCAGTGCCATGAGCTTTGTTGATGCAAAAGGACATAGAAAGACCAAGACCTGCCCACTGCAGGATAGTGCCTGGGAGTTACTGATTGCTCTTTCATCCTTTTTAAAGTCACCTATGAACAGTACTTTTATGATGTTAAATAAGATATGAAATGAGACCAGTGAGGGCAGATTATGGTCTGCGGTGGGATCGGTAGATGTGTTGGTGAATGCCCTGATCAGTGAGACCCTGCCATTCAGACCTTTATTTGCAGTGCCTGCAAGTGACTCTCTCTTCTAATAGTGCAAATAAAGTCATGGAATTTCAATAAATAATTCAGCCCTGGATCTGATTTCAGGTTCAGCATTAACTTTCAGCACCTGGCTGCTGTTATTATTTGTTAGTCTGATATGCTGCTTAGAGGCATGGAAATTTGGCTGCAATTCATCAACATTTGCAGAATATACTACATGACCAGATTACTGTCCCTGGCTTGGAGATTTTTAACAGACATTTAATTTCCAGATGTGCACAGCTTTAATTCATACAAGAAAACCTGAAAGCAGGATTCTGGTAATGAGAACTGGAGGTCTGCATACAGCTTGCTTTGGAGAAATGACTCCTTTATTTGCACCTGATCTCTACTAGGAACAGGAATAATTTGACTATAATTTGCATTGCCTGTGATACCTTTTGACAATGATCTATCTCTCATTTTATTTTCTGCAGCTTTCCTGGGGGAATGATTTTTTTTATACATCTAATCAGCTCTCAGGATACAGAATCATCAATATTTGAAACAATTATAATTGGTGCTTTGTGAATAGCTAAACCAGATTAATTCCTACATTCTGTTTCCAGAGCCCATAAAATGACTTGTGGTTTTAGTCACTTATTTGAAAGAATATAATGAATCTGAAGTGTGACTCTACTCTTACTAAAGTCACTGGAATATTTGTCATTAGTGGGAATATTTTGTATGAATATTGATTGTTATGGAATTAGATCAAGTGTATAAGAGTATCATCCAGTAATAGCTGTGGCACCAAAAGGCCAAAACCAGAATATGAAGTTAGAGGCATAAGTTTCCGAAATGTAGGAGTTGCATTCTGTGTATGCAGAGCATGAACAGCTATCCAGTATGAATATATTTCAGGATAAGTTTATTTGTCTTTAAAAAGGATTTGTGGCTTTCATGTTTAAAGCCCTTATCTCTTCCTATGAGATACACCGTTGTATCTAAGATAGTCAAGCAGTAGCTGATGCATGAGCACCTCTATTGGTTTTTACTAAAATTGTGAGCATTTTCTGAGTACTGCTGTGGATTCCTCAAATTCCGTGACTAAGGCTCCTTGCAGCACTTAAACCCACATATAGAAATGCAACTTATGGATAAAAAAACCCAAAACCAAAACATACAGAAGTGATGGGGCAAGTTATCTACCTTTAGCAAAATCCTACAAACGTGATGTTTGTGGTCGACTTCCATGGGAGAACTTCACCCTGCAATGCAAACATACACCGCTAGAGGGGATTTTACTACCACTCTAGCATACGTCTACTCTGAAAAACCTTTTAAAACATATGTTCTAGTTCAACCACAAGATGCTGGCTACAGGCTGAGTGAAATCTGTGCTTGTATTATGCAAAAGGTCATGAAAAATTATTATAATTGTCCCTTCTGGCCATTAAACCTAGCAGTGAAATTCTGGTCCCATCGAAATCACGGGCAAAATTCCCATCGACTGCACTGGGGACAGACTTCATTCTGTGAAGATCAGAGGAAAGCAAAGGTCTGTGCCACCAAAGCATATAGCACTGACAGCAAGGACAATTTTGTTGTCAGTCATTAATATATACTGTTAGAAAGGATTTTTAAAGCATCCTATGCTTTGTCTCTGCAACAGGACGCAATAAATTGAGACCAGTTTTACCAACTTTTTTCTTTTGATTTCTTCAAAGCCTCCACTAATGCAGATTACACAACCTCCTTAGAAAGCTTGCTTTGTGTTTTGTTAGTCCTATAATTACACTGGATTTTTTTCCCCCTAAAGATTTATTGTTGCAAATTAAGCAAAATACTTAATCCTATCCTCTGTGGACATGAACAACAATGGATCATCATCCCCTTTGTAAAATAGTCTTACGTATGCTTAAGGACTGTTATGTAGTGGTAGAACATTGCATATACATCTCATTATGCTGTTGCAGTTCCTTGTAGTTGCATACACTGATCATTCATAATCACAATGTTTGTGATTTATGTAAAACCTCCTTTGCAGCCTCTTCCTTTGTAAAACCTCACCAGCTTTCCCCATCCTGCATCTGTACATTTCGTTCTTCTTACATCTTATACCTTGAGGTTTATTTTCCTAAATTCCATTTAAGTGATTTCACTTATTTTGTTCAAATTCCTTAACATCACTTTGGAGTCTGCTCCTCTCCTGGGAAATAACAATAACATCTCCATGGTTGTTGCTGTCAGGAAATTTAAGGTTCTGTCTATTCCTTCCTCCATTTTGCTAATGGAAACATTAAATATGACTCATCTTGCTGCAAACTTTTATGGCTCCTCTATTTGTTATATGTTTCTAGACTAATAGAAAACTTGATTATTACTACTCCAGAAATATTTTTTCAACCACTTATACAAGCACTTTGCAGAGATTTCATGCTATTTCCCTGTTTTGTTTACGAAAATGCATTCTGGAACTTCTGCCAGAAACCTTACAGAAGTCAGCTTCTAGATAGCTGCTGCTTCCTTCCTACCCACTGGGCTGGGTACCCTGTCAGAGAACAAAATTTGCTTGGTTTAGTGTCATTTGTTTCTGAAAGTCCATATTGTTTTTCTTTATCAATTTTAAATTTCCTCATGCACTTCTGAGCTTACTTACTTACTCAACCATTTGTCCCAGTACTTTTTATATGTTAAGCTTATATACCTGTCATTTCTTGAGATCTTTTCTTGTTCCTGTGGTGCCTCACAATGTATTATTGATGGGTCCCCCAAAAGCAAAGCTTTTAAAAGCTGTTCTCTGTGGTTACATCCAGTGGCTAATGTGGGTACACAGGATCCTGTGCTATGATACTGGTGAGTGATGGGAGCACAACTGTTCTAGTAGGTTGGGAAAGGCTCAGGAAGAAGTATAAAGGATGATTGCTATTTGTCCATCAAGCCAAGACAGAAACATATATATTTCCAGTCCACTATGTCCAGAAGCCCATAAACTTTATGCATAATCTGTTAACAAGAGCTGTGATGAGAATGGCAAATTTGGGTTTCGAAGAATTTCAAGGTTTTGTTCTAAGTCTAAATCCCACATTTTGAAACCTTCACAGTGTTACTGACGAGAAGCTGAGGGTTTTCTGCGAAGAGGGAGGCTGAAATAAGGTCAGTAGTTTTGACAGGAAATTTTGGCTGGTGACTGGGCCATGGGGCAGCCAGGAGCCCTGGCCAAGCTGCATGATGGGGTTGGGATCCTGTGCTCTTCCAATTTTGCATGGTCCCAGCACCTTGCCCATGCTCCAGCTGGACTGCAAGGGGGAGCCGCAGACCAGGACTCTAGGCATATTCCCAAGGTGGGATGGTCAAAGCTATTGCACATCTCCACCAGGTATTTGACAAACTCCAAGTGTGCTCCTCAAAAGAATATTCTTCCAATGGAAGAATCTTCACTTCTTGTCTAGTTGCTCAAGAAGCTTACAGTGAATGATACTCCCAAAGCAGATCTAGAAAATTCTTACTAAGACTTTTAAAAAAAGCTATTCCGTCTGGGTGGCTCATGACCTGATTTTCCAAGTGTAGAGAGTTGATGCCTGTGAGGTCAGCTGCCTTCGAATTGTCTCATAGGGTCTAAAGCTGCTAGCCACTTCGAAAGTGTCAGCCTGCATTTACCGCCCATTCTTTAGCCAGTATTTTGCTGACATTTAAAGAATATAAATTAAAGACATGCTATATGTAGTTTGTCTCTACAATACTGCTGATGTTACTTAATGATTCTCACTCTTCTGGGGGCTTTTCCCTTACACATCAACATGTGAAAGTCAGACTTGGCATACATAAATTCCTCACAGCAGGGCATGCTGGAACATGGTCTCTTGGAAAAAAACCACGTTTTTGTGCCAGCCTTAATTCATAGATATAGATATAGATATAGATATAGATGTAGATGTAGATGTAGATGTAGATATAGATATAGTTATGTATATATTTTGGTGTAGGAAGTTTCATTATAGTTCCTACTTCCTTTTGTTTTCTGCTATCAATTTCTCATTACATTGAACACATGCAATGATAAGTAAGGGATCTGCAAATATATAAGAGAACAAAATAATTTCTTGGTCTAGGGTTTCGGACCAGTCTGTGCTTTTCTACTCTTTTGGTGTTTGTCAAATTGTGTGCCTTTAGTTCTTTAAAGAAAGCAGAAGAGGTGATGGAATAGCATGAATCATTTTCACGTGATGAGATTATTTACCCGTGTCTAGTCTGTAGTTTTCTAAACCCATACTGCACATGACTGATTGGAGTTCACAGGCGTCACAAAGTTTATTTCAAAGCAAAACATATTTCATGCTGAACATGTGTAGTAGCCAGTGGCTTTATCAAAGCCCCTGAGGAAAACCAAGACTTATTTGTACAGGTTGATCACTGTGTATGTAGCTACTCTGTTACCGGGACCTCAGCTGAGGAATCTGCTCTGCACCAGGCCTATGGACCAGCTTGAGCCAATGGATCTTTAACTGTGAACATCCTAAGCCATTGTGAAAGGATCCCTAGGAAGAAGCTGACCTTTATGACTCATCGCTTCCTGCCCATGCTGCCATTCGTGTGAATATAAAAAATTGGAAAATAATGATTTTCCCAAACCTGAAGAAAATACCTGTCATGTCTTAACTACTGATGCCCATTAGGTCTCCAACCTGCAATTCCATCTCCTGGAAATCCTGAATGTCTCAAGAGACATCTGCCACACAACACATCTCTCCCAAAACTGCAGAGATCTGAGAAATACCATGACAGCTCCTCGGAGATCCTCTACTGCACTGATGTGCTGCTCAGCCAGTTTGAACCTAGGGTAACGAGCCAGCTCCCTTCAAATTGGCCGGCAGTGCAGACCATGTTAAGCTTATGTGTATCTATGATATATGTCTGTATGTATATCAGACTTGGACAATATTTTGGCTGGCTTTTGGGGAGCTGGCTAAAGAATTTCACCACTTCCTTTTTGTTTTGTTACTACCCTGACAGTCTTTTTAGCAAATGCTCTATTTTTATTTGTCATGTATGCACATGGTCCATTTCCATGTGTGTGTGCTTAGGAATATAGTTCTGCTCTATCTTTCCCTCCCTTGGAAGGCTGCAGCTCAGAGTTTCTCCCAGCAAAATGAAATCTCGGAGAAAGTCCAACAGAGTTAAAATGGTGCACAGCAAATTTATTATTGTTGTTGTAGGCCCCTATTCAGGAAAGTACTTAAGTATGTGCTTAAGTCCCATTGAAATCATCAGAACTGAAGAACATGCTTAAACTCAAGCATATACTTCCTTTGAATTGGGATGTATTTCAGCACATGCTTAAATGCTTTCCTGAACCGGAGCCATAGTCAACAAGAGTGGCCTGTGATACACAGGGCTCGTGCTACAAGATTTACTTCTTACTTGAAACCTACCAGTGCTGCTCTATGAATATACACTTCTTAGCTTGCCTCTCCATTGGTGGCACTCCAAATAGCTTACTGGCTTTTACATTTGGATGAGAAGTTGTGAAAGAGACTAGAAACTGGAAAAAAAACCTATCCTTGCTAAAGCAATACCTTGGCATGTCTGATCTCGTGTTGCAGCCAATGATTTTTCCCTACAATGGAGATTTGTGCTATTGTGTGTGTGGTATAATTACGAAGACAGATTTTTTTTTTTAATGGCACAATAAATAGAATATTTCTTGGCCTGCTCTGGGTTTCGAATAGGATTTTCACTTCCCCTTTGGGTTCTGAGCGTAAGGAGAGTAAGTGTCAAAAGGCAGGCGCTTTCCCAGTTTTAAAACAGAGAGGGCGTAACCATGTGTAATGTGAATCTAGATTTTGATTGTAGGGATGATGAAATCAAATCCTTCCTTAATCCTTACTGGGAAACACTGAGGTAAATTAGCCTGCCTGCTTTTACTAACTAGCTAAAATCCTTTTGAAAAAGAAATGTGCTTTACTGCCATCAAAAATATCTCCCTACTTCACCCATGTGTCTCAGAGAGCACTGGACCATTGTGCAGAGTAGCCTCAATGCAATGAAAAAAGAAAGGAGGACTAGTATGGATAAACCCAGATATATTATTTTCCTGGAAAAAACACAGTGCTTACTGACATGCAGCTCTTTCCAGGGCTGCCATTTGTAAGCTAGATGCTTAGTCATTATTAATGACAGTATATTTCTTTAAAGCTGCTATATTTTGGGAATAACTGGAAATGAAACTTGCTTTGCTCCCTACCACTCTCCTTCAGGTTAGTTAAAATAATATAGAGTTGTCTGCGTGCATTGCAGTCACTGTGCATGTACCAGTTGGAGTATTTTTGGAACAAGTGAGGAAGCTTATTCCAGTTTTTTCATTTATAGCAAAGTATTAGCTTGAACTTGAGAAGAGCTCCCTGTTCGTGTCATTCAGCTGTGCTGTGCAGTGGTTGGATACTTTCGATATTACCTCTACTTTACAGAAATACTTTGCACAAACTCATCACCAAGACTTCCTCCCTGCTCCTTAATTTTGTTCCTTGGTAATGTGTCTGTACATCCGCCAGTTGTGCACACAAATATCTTTGAAGTTTAATTAATTAATTCATTAAAAATTGCTGAGGTATTTAAGGACGAGCATCTTATAAATTGGAAAGGAGAACATCTTGTTCATTCTTGCCATTACTCAGATAGAGACAAGTAGCTGGTATAATGGTGGAGGTTTCCTGATGTGATTATACTGAGTTCCAGGGCAGGACCTTGCACCAGTTGGTGTGAAATATCTAAACAGCTGGAGAAGAAGTAGAAAAAGATTTTTATTTTTGTTTTTAGTGGGTGAACTAGTAAAAGTAAGCTTATGAGAAGCCATGGGAGCAGAAACTGATGTTTCCAAGCTGGAGCACATTTATTCTCTAGAAATTCTGCCTCCAGGCTATTCTACCACTGAGGTCCACATTCATCCCACCTGAATTCAGGCACTGATTGGTTTCAGTCAAAGTGAAAGGTGTCCAGATTAATCTTTTGAACGTGCATGTTGGCCTTGCCCACACAGGACACCTTCCCCTGGGCATCTCAGTTAAACTTCAGTGGGATGAGCATTAGCCGAAAAATCTTGCCTAGCAGATACTTAAATCTGTTTTACTCTTCCACAGTAACTCTGGGCATTTGCCTTTTCAGACGAGGTCATTCTTTGTAGGGAAAAGGAGGCTCTGAAACCCTTTCACAGCTTTAGGACTTCCAGTGCACTTTAAAGCTATGTCCTTGATCCTAGTGTCTACAAAGCCTCAAGACCGTCCCTAGTTGCAATCATTAAATCAGAAATATCTGATGTTTCTGGCAGGGAGAGTGCATATATCACCAACTTGCTCCCTTTTGTATGTGGTTGATCATTTTTGTTGTGCTTCAGGGGAGCTATGTGAAAAAGCTTTTGTGCTCATTTGTGAACAACAGCAGGGATAAATGGTGTTTCTCTAACTTGTCAATTTTTTGTTCTTTTCTTTCCATCCACTGTTTGATTTCTTGATCTTGATGAAGGTATTATTTAATTCCTGCATTCTGAGCCCTTAACCTTGGACAGATACATAGTAAGCTTGTATTTAGGCACTAGTGGGGTGCTTTAAGCAAGCTGTTTTTCTTCGAAGCTAAGAGTGACTAAGGCTGGGAAGTTCTCTGTTCTTTCTTGTCTCCTGGTAGTTAATAGACTTCACAGGGGTCTTGAGACACTCTGATAAGTCTTTGAAGTTATTACCTGCTAAGGTTTCACTCTTTCTGAGTACTGAACATTGAATTACTGACTGCTGTTAGAAGCAATGAGAAAGAATTCACAAAACTGACAGAGCCTTGCCTATAATATCTGCAGAAAAAGAGCTGAATTTAATGGGCAATTTGTGTTGCTGGGGAGATTTTGATTCTGTTCCCTCCTCTGTCACCAGTTTGCCTTGTGATTTGTGGTAGCATTTTCAGTTATGCCAGTCACATGAGATCAAACACCATGAGTCAGACTCCACCCAAATAATGAGCCTGGTTTCCAGATCCAGGAGCTTTGAACAGAGATCATACCATGCTTTTTCTTTAGTGTATCTTTCTTTTCTGGAATTTCCTCTGTCTATTCCCAATATGTCTCTAGCAATTAATGTTTCCCACTCCTTTGGAAGTGTTGGGGAGATATTTTGTCCATTCGGGCTGTTGGAGGCCTCATTTGACCTGCACAATTAATTTTGTTTTTGATATCCAAGTGAATCCTATTTCTTCCAGACTTCACATCTTCCTCCTGTCCCCAATGACTTCTGCATCCCTTAACCTCACATGGCCCACCACTCCTGTTTCTTCCTTGCCATTCAGCTGCTCTGTCACCCCTTCAGTCCTCTCTGGTATCAAGAAGGTTTTTCACTATTGCCTTGCAGGACATAGAATGGGTAAAAAGATGCAGATCTGGGTAACCCTTAACCTTTGTATGAGAATATATAATTGGAGAGAGAGCAGGGAAATGGTCTTCCTAAGTCTCTTTCCTGAAAAAAGATGAAGTTGTTACTTGCAGCACCAGAAGTAAGTGATGACGACAGGCAGGAGATCACCTCCATGAAGGATAGAGACCTGCAAGGAAGGCTAGAGCTTTACATGTTATTGTGAGACACGACCTCTTTGCTCTCAAGGTGTTTGCAGGACTTGGCAAATCAGAGTTTTAGACTCTGAAGGGAATCAGGTGGAGAATGAATTGGAATCAATGCATTTACAAGCCAAAGTAAATCCAGAGAATGTAAGATGAGCATCAGCCCTTTGGTCTGCAGTCTTTAGCCCTCTCATTCAGCCATTGATCTGTTTTTCTTCAAATTTTAGGTTTGTAATATATTGTTTAGACTCAGTTAGCCAACTCCATTATGAAGGATATGATTATGATTTGAGACTAAGAGAAATTTGGTGTCGTATTGCTGTTTTCTCCTATAACATTTGCCTCTTTTCAAGAAGGGTAAGAATTTAAATGTTCTTGGCAATGGTTTAACAAGCCAAATCAGCAAATGTGACTTTGCAGTAATTACTGCATGCAATACAGTGGTGCCTGGTATTCCCATTGTGACATTGTCATTGTTTTGCCATGAGATTTGCAGATCAGAGCTAACTAACTAGTGCAATTTTGCAGAACTAGGCTAATCACACCTCAGGCAGATGGGAAAATGCATCTTCTTCTGCTCATCCTCATGCCATACCACTCTTTCACCGCCATTGTTTGCTGATTCTTTCATGTGCCATGTGCAAGGCATATTGCAGATCCATAATTTCAGGCAAAAGTACAGCCAAACTGTTCCCCCATATCCAAATATCTTTAGAATCTGGGTGCTCAAAACCAATCTTAACTCAGATAAAAACTCTTTACATAGCCCTAAACTTCACAATGGGTTCTCTCCAAGCCTTGATTCCACAGTCTCTCCATATTGTGGTAGATAGGAGTTGTGGAATTGTTTTTAAACCCAGAATCATCAAAAGCTGTGTTGAAGACATGAGAAAGATTCCTGACGCCAACCAGGAAATCTCTCAGATAAACATTTCAGATGCAAGGCCTGAATCTCTAGCAACTGGACACATCTCAAAGTGCTTCTAGTTGTGCTGTGAATGTTTCACAGAACTGCAATAATTAGAGATGATTCCTTCCTTAAGACAGACAAATGCTACCTCACAGCTTGAATATTAACAAGCTAAAGTTTATGAGAGCAAACAGAGTAATATAATATTTTCTCCAAAGGCAAAGAGCATCTATTTAGTTAGCTCTTTCATCAGCCATTTTCGAACACACACTGTGTGCATAAAATAGTTACGCAACCCATGCGGTTCAACAACGGAAGGTTGGTTGCTTCACCAGGATTATAAGAATCTTTTAAACACAATGGTACCACAAATTAAAATGGAAATCTATCAAAACCATTATCGTCCTGAAAGCTTTGGCCACAAGCATAATTATTGTAGAAGGATGTTGTCCTTGGACGCAGCTCTGGCTCAGTTCAGCTAGTGTTATTTGTATCTCTCCATGGCTCAAAGTCAGGATTTGCATGGCTAAGGACCATAAATTTTCAGAGGAAAAAATAGTCAGTTTCCTCAATGCTAACACTAGCAGTTTTTTATTGTTTTGTAGTGGTTTGTAGGCAACTCATTAGATACTAGAGATAGGAACAGACTGAATGTGGTGGCTGAAATCTGCTTTGAACCTTGGAAGGATTCGAATGGAGATTTCTGTCTAGATCTCATTGGTTGTGTCTGAGGCTGTTGCTTTACTGATACGAACAAGAATGAGTGAATGTCCAGAGTGCTTGGGTTTAAATTTAAATCTAAAAGTCCACATTTTGGACCATAAAACAATGAAACAGATCTTGAGCTGATACAAGCTGCAGTCCACAGTATTAAATAGAGCAGAAAATCTGTCCTGAATCTTCTAGCGTGTCCATGAAGCAGGCAGTCCTGAAGGGATGTGAGTAATTCAGAGAATATAGTAGTCTCCTGGATGTTGCTTGCCATCAGCAAGGGACACATCTCCTTTACCCAGAGCTGCCCTTAAGAGAAACACCAGGTTACTTTCTCAAGCTCCTCATGACAGCGAAATCCTGGAGTAACTCCATTTTTGTGGTGATGATAAGCTATACTAAATAGCGGGCACTGATGGTTATTTTTAAAGTGATTATTTTTCTTTCAGCATCCAGTTTTCCATCTTGAGGGAGGTAAGTGATTAACAAGTCTGAAATCTATTTTTCTTCTCTTTCCATCCCTCAGGCAGGGATAGATGGAGAAAGCATTGGGAACTGCCCGTTCTCGCAGCGTCTCTTCATGATCCTCTGGCTCAAAGGAGTTGTGTTCAACGTCACCACTGTTGACCTGAAAAGGTACAAATCATTCAGTTTAATTGAAAATAGTTATATGATCCAGTGTTTTCGCTATAGAAAGGTCCCACCAAGTTCAATCAGATTGGTATCTAGCCTAGAAAGTCTGTGGTGCACAACAAAATAGTTGGGATTCAGGTTGGGTTGTTGGTTTTTTTTTCACATATGGAATGTTTTTATATTAAACAGGGTGCTTGGGGTAGTTTCAAAGTCTTCTAACCACAAACTGGACTAAAAAAAACCAAAACAACAAAAAACAGAAGGGCAAACTGATTTTTTAGGATCTATAAATATCTGTGCAACTACTTGATCATAAAGATTAGTGATTTCATGACTTTTTCTCTCTCTGCAGAAAGCCAGCTGACCTACACAATCTGGCTCCTGGGACTCACCCACCTTTCTTGACTTTTAATGGAGAAGTCAAGACAGATGTCAACAAGATTGAGGAATTCTTGGAAGAGACTCTCGCACCTCCAAAGTAAGAACTTGGGATTTTTTTCAGTCAATATTCTATTTCCTAAGAATGAAAGATGTCCTAAGAGGGGTTCCTAAAAAGCACTCTATCCTACAGTCTTTACTTACAGGAGTAATATTTATTTATGAAACTTACTAGCTTCAGTGAGATGACTTCCATGTGTGAAGGTTGCTTGTATGACTAATAACTGCAGAATGTTTTCTCTGTACACATTTCAGGATGCCCTTGTATGCAGATTTAAGGAGACCAAGAAAAATTTTGTAGGGGTCTGGTGTCCACATTTCACAAAGCTAAAAATAACTTGGAATAGATGCCGAGAATTGCCACACAAAAATATCTGTGCCAGGAAAAGCATTTTACAGTGAAAAACTGGAGGTTTCTGAGCTGTATGGTGTATTAGAAAGGTTGGAAGGGGAACTGATTACAGAGTACGAGAGGCTCTGGAGGCAGAAAAGTGCTCGTTATTCCAGTCAAGAAATGACAAGAGCCCATGACTGGAAGTTATAACCAAACTAATTCAGATTAGAAAGAAAGCACAAATTTTTTCTGTATGAATGGTTAACCACTGAAACAAGCTCCCAAGGAAAGATTTAAATATACCAGATATGCCTTAGTTAGTCCAACATTTTGGACTTCATACAAGGATGGGGGGGGGGGGAAGGAATTGTTGGCTTGTGATCTGGACCTTAAAATCTATGAATCAATGAAAATTGGCTTGGTTCCTTGCAGAGTGTTTTATCTCCAAGTGAATCAGCAGCTATAGGCCAGTCCTGAGGCAAGAGATGAGATATTTAAATTTTCTATACTCTGTTCCAAGACCACTGAAGTCAGTAGGAGTCGCTCCTTTGTGTTGGTCTTTCAAATCTATGTATTCCTTTGTGCCAGGTGTCTGTAAAAAACAATTCAGAAACTGAAAACTTTATGTTCCTTCACCTGGGTAATACTAACATGCCTTGCTATTACATTCTGGAGTACATTTTCAGTGTAAGGAATTAGACACGACTGCCATTCATAATGGAGAGAGCTGGCTGCCAAACTTGCCTGCATCTTTCTGGAAATTTATGCTTCCTTCTGATTTAAGGCCACTGTGTCTTGGATTGTGGTAACATAAAGCACCAGTGCAATTACCTTTGTCATGAAACCATCCCTCTGTAACTATCCAAACGCCTGCCTTGACAGACACAGTTATTATTAAGAGGGACTTGCCAAGCTGTTGTTTTGAGATAAATGACAGTGTTAATTGCAGTTCCTCCTACAGGGCTTTTTTCTTTCTTCTTGCAAATTGTATTTGTAATCATCACTATGTTGCTGGTAACAAGATATCATTCTCCACACTGCTTCTCGCTTTTCAGGTACCCCAAGTTGGCTGCCAAGCACCGCGAATCAAACACTGCTGGAATTGATATCTTTTCCAAATTTTCTGCATACATCAAAAATACCAAGCAGCAGGATAACGCTGGTGAGTAGGATCATTGTCAAATGTGCCAGGGAGTCTGTGTGCTTAGATCTGCAATAATTTTGCCATTCTTCAATCGTTTTATTGTAAACTGTTCACATCACATCAGGTACCTCTGCTGATCAGCTTGGTTCACTGGACTCAATTCACGTGTCCATCCACACTTGGATTAACTACATCTATAATAGCAAATAAAACAGGCCATAGAATGTTTAGTAGCCCGTTTACCAGCTGCTATAGCATGGCTCCTGTCCACAGAGCCCAGCTTCTCCTCCAGAACTGCTTACAGCCAGGATCCCATCCTACTTACTGGAAGTCCCTGGTGGCCTAACTGCCTCCTCTACTCTGCCCAGTCACCTTTTAGAGGAATGTGTGTTGACTGGGCCCAAAACTGTGCTAGTATTAAAAATTTGGCAGTGAATGACTGGGTGAGAGCAGCTCATGCCCTGAACCTTCATAATTGGTTAGATGTAACCGTCAGACTCTTGGCACAGTTATGATTACGTTACGCTGTTATAGCTAATTTGCTCATATAAACGGAGTTATAGCAAGACATTAAATGTAAAATAAATAAATTAAATAAGTGGCTTTAAGAAATGTGATTTGCACTCTGTAAGCTTCAGGCTTCTCCTCACATGTTTGTGTGTCAAAAGAAATAACCCCCCAGAAGCTGGGGAGTATATTTACATGCATCCTACACTGTTTTCTTAATGAAACTGCATTTATTCTCCACATTCCCCTTGGAGAGGCAAGACTTCAGCTAGTATAAGCTCCTGTTCTGGATGAAAGCTAATGGATTTACACTGCCATATCCCTTGAGATGATCTAGAAGAATACTCTCAGTTACTCACTGATGTACATCTTACCTTATATTACTAATTTCACAGACAGAGACTTAAGACACATTAAATACCATGTGCTTGTATCATATCATGCAGAAAAGGCTAGATTTTTTCAGATTCCAGCTTTGCCACAGATTTCATCTATGTGATTATGTTTCATTGCCTGGGGCTGACCCATGAGATGAAAACGGGTAAATGATGATTTATGTCAGATAACAATCTGCTCCTTAATATTTTTGTGTTGTTAACAGAAGGAAATAATTATAGTGCTTCACTTCTCAGGGATGCTAAAAAGTTGTGTTTTTTTGTTTAATACTAATGGGATGCTCAGCTATCCTCTGTAGGAAGTTGTAAAAGAAAGATAAATTAAGAGTTAGGCTAAATAGACTTTACAGCAAAAATAAAATATCTTGGCTATTTGCAAGGAATTTTTTATGGTCTTCCCTGCAACTGTAAATCTTAAATTCATCTGTGCTGCTCCTTGCATTCTAAACCAGCCACGAGTGTCTGTCCACATGCATAAACCCAACACGTCGCTTCTCAGTGACTCTGCAACATGCAAATCCCTGGACTCATAAGGGCTGGCATCTCCAGCCAGTAATAAATGGCTGTCCTACAGGTATCTGCATCTGGTCATAACCAGAGCTGGAATTCAAGGTTGTATATCCGCTCCTATGAGATAAGGAATCTAATCCTGCAAAGTGCTCGTGACCAGATCTTCACATTTTCACTAGCTGCAGTGTGATTAATGGGAGCTTTCTGTAGTTCTGCCCAGCAGACTCTTGGTCTAGATATGCTTAAAAATGAAAGGAAAATGCTTCCCAGTGGCAATTAAGCACTCCAAGGTTATAGGGAAGAGATGTTAAGTGACAGTAGAACAACAATCTTTGTTCCCTGCAAACATCCTCGCTCCTTTTTGTTGTCTGATTAGTGATTTTGTGATATCCAGACACACTGCAATCTCTAAACATACTGATACTCAACTTTCCTCTTTGAAGTTGAGGAAAACTTTTAGCTTAATTTTTACAGCTGGAGTGCAGCAGTGCAGGGAGAATAAAGCAGAGATGAGCAGAGTATAAGTAGTACCTACATGCTTTTTTTATCAACAGAATAAAGTTTCTGAAGACCTCAGAGTCCTTGGGATTATCAGTGCAGACTTATGCCATAGAATCATAGAATCATAGAGTGGTTAGGGTTGAAAAGGACCTTAAGATCATCTTGTTTCAACCTCCCTGCCATGGGCATGCAGGAAGTAGACCTCAATTTCAGCAAATTGACTTTCAGTTTTCAAGGGCTAAGCAGGAATAGATTTTCCCTCATCCCAGGAACATCTTACCTGCTTTCCTATCCAGTTCATCTGAACCCACAGCAGTTATTCTGAAGGCTGATTTGGATAGCAGATAATGAGTTAATTAAAAGGTAGTTGTGTTAGATTTCTTGAGCAGTGAAAAGACTATGAAAAAGGAAAGGACGGCACCACTGGATGCCTATTTCCTAATGAAAATATTGCTTTTCGATTTGTTTTCATTAAAATTGCATTTTTTTATTTTTTTATTTTTTAATTGCAAGACCAATCAGAAATGGATCTGAGGCTCTAGCCCTGCTCTGATATGTGTTGTTTTGCAGAAGATAATACAGAAGATGCATTATCTTTTCTTTATAATAGCAGAAGTAGTTGTGCATAGATCTGCAATAATAAAAAGCATTTTACAAACATAAAATATAATTACATAGGTGAATGTCCCTTTCCCTGTGTCCATATGAGCAAGTGAGATCCAAAAAGAACAGATATTGCTACTTGTGTTTATCTTAAACAGTTACCATACACCCCAACTCGCAGATAAAGGTAATACATGTCTCACAGTTATCCTCTGTATCAGCTCCCAGTTCCAGCTGAGCCTCAAGTGCTTGTGCTAATCTGGAAAGCCAACTCGGACACCACTTCCACATGATCAAAATGTACAAATAGAAGAAGACTTGTTCATAAATCAGGAATAGAATGGAGTACTCAAACAGTTATAAGAAAATAATTGTAATTTATTTTAGTTGGGAATAGGGGAGTGTTGACTACCAAATAAGCTAAATCACCAAACTTCAGGTTCTTTAAATTATGTTCTCTTAAACTGGGAGTCAGGGAGGTGAATTCATTAAAGCGTGGGAGATGGGTTGGAAATTTGTAGCATCAGCCTAATCACAGCTCTAGCTGTGAGAAGTGTGGGTTAAGTGAAATTATATATCATTACTCTTCATAGCATACTGGTTTAGCAGAGATCATGCGGTCTACATGAGCTCTCACTACAGCCTGTGGCTATTACCTCTTTACTGAAAAGTAGCGTGAAGTGGTTGGGATAATGAACGATATTTCTGCAGTATGAGAAAACTGGATGTGAGCATTAATGAGAACCTAATACACACCAAATGTAAGCCCAAGGTGATGTTCCTTCCAAGAGGGTTTACAGCCAGGGTCATGCAACAATTTCAGACTTCAACTGATTCCATCACTTGGCCATGTCATTGCAATATTTCCTATCTTGAGAGAGGTGGTGAGGTGGCACAGGTAACATAGTCTGCACCCTTTAATTAGCTAAACTATTTCTGTGGGCTTTTTTTTTTTTTTTTTCCTGACAGTGGAAAAGTTGCAAAAGAAAACGAGATTTGTAATTTCTTTGTTTAGTGAATGTCTGAATTCTTGCGTCGAAAGGAATAGATGCAATGATACATATGTCTGTTTCTAAGATTGTGATACCCTCTGCTGGCAAATACGTGAACACATAAAGGAAGCAGCTTTACAATTGGAACCAAAACATCCCCTTAATAAAACAGGTTTCCTTCTATCAAGACAGTTTGCTCTTACAAATGCAACATCACCAAAAGAGAAGTGTTTCATAGTAACCTATCAATTTTGACCAAGTTTTCATGGAAAAAAATCTTGTTTTTTCTGGATGAGTTAAAATTACTTTGAGGTAAAATACTTCAATGTTACAAAGAAAAATAGCAATTTTTTTTCTCTGGATTCATGCAGTACTTCATTAGCCACACACCATTATGTTTTATGCCTGGCACAGAAGCAGGTGATAACCTTCTCTGTAAGCCTGTAAGGCAATATGTTATTGATCATGATTCATTTACTTACCAAAGGTATTTGGCAGCTAGGCTGCCCTGATTTAATAGTTCCCTGAATTTCTGATTCTTTTTTTCCATCTTTGTTTTCCTAACTTTTCTGTCTTATAATATAAAAATGTTAAAAGGCTTGGAACAGGCTGGCGAGGGCTGTAAGCCCAGAAGCAAACATGCTCATGCCATATCAAAGTCCCACGACTTTTAAGCTTCTTGAAAGGAAAGGAATTGATTCCAGATTCTCAGGATGTGGCAAGCTGTGTTTAAAGAAAGCGTGTGCATTTATTATTTCAAGTCACTTCAGTTACAACAAGCTTGATTCCTTCCACCCCCTGTGTCACTTGATAATTTTATAACAGGCCTCTCTCATCTCCTCATCGCAGGATTAGATCCACACCTTGCTGCAGTGGCACAACTGGGTTACTCAGTTCTCTGGATGTTGCCACCAGGCTTCACTGCTTGTACTTGAGATGGCAAGTGCTCATCCACAGAAGAACAGGAGTCCTTGGGAGAGTTTAGTGTCAGTCATCTTAAAAATTATTTCCTGGGTGCTGTTGCTTGAGCTTTCATGGCCAATTTGAGAGTTTTTGGTTGCTTAGCAATTGTTTAATATCTAGAAGGCGATCTTGTTTGAGCACAGGAAAGAAAACATTGTTTACTTTGGTTGATGTTAGGCAAGTCACTCAAGCTTTGTACAGTAACCAGGGTAGCAACAATTTATGTATTCATTGGAGGAGGATGAAATTTAATTAATTGGAATGCTGTGTACATATTTGGTATCCTGCTTATTATTTTTTCTTGTGAGACTGTATACTGTAACCCAAGGGGACAACCTGTAGTAACCACCCATTAACTGTCCCACCTAAAATTGTAGGTTCTTTGGCTCGTAGAATGAGCCCTTTGATTTCATTTATGAGTTTAAAAAGTTGTTCTTGAATTGAGTTCTTAGGGGGCACCAGCTCCAGTGTGGGTGGGCGCATTCATTAGTGGTACGGAAGGATATTTCACTGTACAGCTCTTCAGAAGGCGCTGAGCTGGGAGACCACCAACATGATTTCATGCAGAGGAATTTCCAGCCGTCTGACCAGAGGACTTCGCTTGTCTGGTTTGGATTTACATCAAGAGGCCAAAAATAAAAGAGCATTTAAATCATTAACTTGCATGTGATTAAATGCCATTCACCTCTTTCAGTAGCTACATCACACTTTGTGGTTAAGTGCGTGAGGTGGGAAATGTCTCTCTTCGTGTGCTGTGCATGTATGTGTACAGTAGATGTGCACACACACGTATAGGGCTGGAACTAAAACTGGCCTACATCAGTTCTATGCTGTGGAGTTACTCCTGCTAAGAAGAGAGTTAGATTCATAGTATAGGTATGTGCACAGACTCAGTGGTGTGCCCTGATTCTTTTTAGAAGAAGTCATTGTGTGCCTCCTTAATAAGCAGAAAATCAGTTCACTCCAAAAACCTACATAGAGTATTTACAGTATATACAGTATATATAAGAGCTCTGTGGTGCAGATCCTTTGTGGCACCTGAGCTGATGTATGTACCTGAGTAGGAGCTTCTCAAGGTTGTGGGTCAGCAGCAAGAGGGTATAGGAAAGCAAAACATCTGTCCCCAGAGCATCTCCATGCTTGGTGGGGAAGGTCTGGGGTTCACCTCTCTTCCTTCCAGCCTGGCTTCTGGCTTCCAAAGGGGTCAGATTATAACTGAAAAGGTGATGCAGCTTGTCCTGACTCTTTGAACCGACTGGCCTATTCTGTGCCTAAAGGCTTCACCCTGTGCTCAGCAAAATTTCTGGCAAAACTCCTCTTGACTTTAACAAAGCAAGTTTAAAAAGCTGTTTGAATGCCCTTATGTTGATGCTGAGTTTCCTGTGACAGAGATCTTGGATCAGGCTCTAATTTGGAACCGACAATTAACACTTTATGTTTTTTGCACAAGCTTTCAAGGTGCTGTATGAATATGTAGGTATAAATATATTTGTGTGTGTGATGTCTGTGTATTAACTTGCCATTAAAATTTTTCATTCTTGCTCTTTAGTTGCAGATATTCCCTTTTCCACTACAAAACTCCACACCTGTACCAGGCGCAGCATGGGCCACAGTTCGTCCTATGCTGTGACAATATTAAATTTTCTCTGTCATGCAACCAGGAAGGGCTTGAAATAGCTTTTAAAATAGTTTTAGAGAAAAAGACTTGCTTTGTGGTGGAACGTATCAGGATGACAGATCTTTAACTTCGGCATTTAGAAGCACAAAAAAGCTATTTCAGAACATTTTAAACAAGTTTTTATGACTCCCTCTGAGCTGAATACTGTTGGGCTTGCAGTAGCTGAAGTGTCTGGCAGCTTTACAAAACCAGCCCTAATATAAAAAATACCCAGTCTTTAAAACATATGTAAAATAGCTTTTCTGCAACATTTGTGGCACATAAAGTACCAAATACATGTTGGCGAGTGTGATATAAAGCTTTTATTGCCATCCATTTGGGATGACCCATATAACTCACTCATGATATGTTAATAAAACTATTTTCCACTCTGTCTCTTTATAAAAACACATATATAAAGACCGCTAAAACAGTGGTGATAGCTGTGTACTAACTTGTTATGTAGTGCTGCAAGTTGCATTTATCATCTGCTCTGCTTTATCTGCTTTCTGCCCAGCAATCAAAGACTGATTTTAAAATGCTCAGAAACAGCAGTTTGCAAAATAAGTTTGCTTGAGAAATAACTTTTTGAAAGTTCTCCTCAAAATCATGCTGGCTGGAGGCCCAGAGCCATCAATACTCTGTCTGGTACCAGTGACAGCTTTAAGGATCAATATCTTTTGACCTGCCAAAACTAAGAACTGAAATTTTATGCCATTGGAAGGAAGAGGACTTTAGTTTTCTAAAATTATAACAAATCATCATCTTAATCTCAGAAATATGTACCTTACTAGGGGATGTTCCTTGACTTACCTGTCATTTCCTTCTTCTAAGACCTTGCTAATTAAGATATGAAGATTTCCTGATGGAAATGTAAAAAATACTCTTTGAAAACAATAAAAACCTAAAACTCTTTGTAAGTCCAGATGTAATCAGACTCTAAGCCCTACAAGGCAGGGACTTGGTATGCCTGATTAGTAGTCTTACATGCAGCCATTCTGGGAACAGTTCAAGACACAGAACACGCAAAACCCTAAAAAACAGTTGACAAAATATCCTGAAGTCAACATGATTAATGGTATACTCTAAGGCATATACTCAAGCCTTTGCTGAATCTGCACAGGCCTATATGCACAGGCCAGGCCTAGACTAAAATACTTGCAATGGGAACAGTAGTTGGCAGATGCTGTTCTTTAAGAGGGAATTATTTCCCCTGTGTGTTTGAATATTCCTCCAAGTGCTGCTGGCTTTACTGGGATGCTTTGTTCTGTTTCCCAGCCGAGCTCCCATGCTCGCACACAGGAGCAGTAGCACAGCTGGAAGTGGATTACAGCAATTTGGCGGCAGCAGTCCTGGGAGGAATTAAGCACTTCGCTGCTGGAATGGGAGGCCTAAATTACATTATTATTTAGAATTGAATTTTAACTTCCTTGCTCTATGGTTTCACCCTGGTGGGTAACTCCCTTCGTTGCAATATACTTGGTGCATCTGAAGTATGTTCCCCACAGCAACGACTTAGAAGAAGTTATGGCCTTACTCAGTAAAGTGTCCAAATCTTATATAAGCAAATGTCCAGATTTAAGCACCCAACTGGTCTTATTGTCCCAAGAGGATTGTTCACAGGCTTATATTTAGCCATTGTAGAGCAAGCTATCATATGACAGAGAGTCCAGTCGCTCCTGGAAGTCAGTTTGCAACACTTTTGATGACTTCAAAGGGAGAAAGATTGGCCTGGAATCTGTTTTTCCCAAAACAGATTTTTTTTGTTTTATGCATGCAAATGTTCTTCATAAAATAATGGGGGAAAAAAAGAATGAGACATAAATTAAAATCAATGTTGCTAATTTTCTTTATTAGATTGGATCCTGAATATTTGACCTTTAACTTGAAAACAGTGCGGGGAATAAGGTGACTAAGTAGGAGTTGGAGACATAGTTCTTGTCTACATATCATGATTCTTCTGATTGCAGAAAAAAAATCAGAATTTCATGGATTTGAAGCAAGAAGGACCTTTGGATTATTTACTATGACCTCCTGCAAATTACATTCCAGACAGTTTTTGCCCACTGAGCAAACGTGTTAGGATTTCATCCTTTAGCACAGAATTTGTTTTCCATCAAAACAGAGAACAGGAGAAACTGAAGTGTCTTTGGTGCACAATGCCTCTCTAAGGCGGAAAATATATTGCATGAGGGATGCCCAGCTGATGGCAATAGCTGGTCGATATTCTGCACTGCAGGGGAAGGTGAGCCCCCAGTGATTCATCCAGTCAAAGCTGAAAAACAAGTGTTTCCTGGACCTTAACCTGGAATCAGGATGACTCTGAACATGTGAGGAAGGCGTCTACTCAGCAAGATTTTCTGCACCACTCCAAGGCATTGGTACAATCATTCCCATGTCTAGCAGAGAATGATCTGATAGCCATGGAGAAGCCCATAACACACCTGATTAATTGCTTACTGGGAGAAAAGATACTGTGATTTTTGCAAGCATCTTAAGTCTTAAAGCATGAGGCTTAATTACAGTCATTGTCTTAATGTTGAGTAGCAAATTCTCTGTGACATTGATGATGGTACAATCAGCCTACCTCTGTTCTTGTTCTGAGACCTAAAAGTTTATATTACGGATATCAAATTGCCATGACCTGCCTATGCAACTCTATCTTCCTCCATCCCAGTTTCTCCTATTTCTGTCAGAAATAGATTAAAGCCTGCTTTTTCTTAGTCTCCTTAAAAAAACTGTTCTCCTTTGATTACTTGCTGGAATTTCCAATGCCTTTTTAAACTGGGGACATTAGAAGTTGGAAAAATGTTCTTAATACTTGCTGCAACAGTACAGTTACAACAGAGGGAATATGACTAGTACTTGAAAGTTTTGCATATATCTAGACATAATTATAACTCTTTTTGCTTCTGCTCCTTTCAGAGACGTTAAATTTAGGCATAATAATGATGATCCTTAAATCATTTCATGAGGCTTGAAACAAGAAATCTCAAAAGCAGAGAAACAATAGAAAAGAATTCAGATGTGAGTCATTTGTAAATCACATCGTCTCATGGTTTTTCTATCTCAGTAACAATTTTTGGACACAAAGGGCAGAAAATATTGGAAACATTAAAATAAAACAATTTGAGACTGAGATTTGCCAAGTTAGCTGAGGGATGTGGGAGCTCAATAAGCTTTAAAACTTCATCCTCAGGTGCTGCTAGCTAGACATTGCTGCGTCTCCCTCTCATGTGTCTTCCCTTCACCATTGCTGAAGTTAAATAGTTGAAATAGGGGGAGTGTAACTGGGGTTATCCTGGTGTAAACAAAAGCAGAGTTTATTCCTTTACATGCCTGGGATTGAAAGAATATTAAAGATGCAAGTGTCAACAGCCTGTAGAGGAACGATCTTCTCTGCTTAAACATTAGAACGCAAGGGGTCCCCACAACACTGTCTCTAAAGCCCAGCTGCACTCCCTACCACAAGTTAACTTTAATGAGGAAACATGTTGTTAGTTTTCCTTTGTTAGTCCCAGAATCATCTTTTTGCTCTTTAGTAGTAAAACAAAACTTTACACTCTGAGTAAACATACAGCATCCTAAAAATCAAGATACTAGAATGATAATCTCATACTATAAATATGTGGGTCTATAATCAGCCGGGCTTGGTGGTTTGGGTTGGGTTTTTTTGGGGTTTTGGGGGTTTTTTTTTCAGTTTTCTGATGCAAATCAGCTGCTGCTTGTCTGCAGTTGGTTTAGGGACACCTGCACAAGACTAGCATCACAGGGTCAGGATTAGGCCCTTGGGGACATGCTCTAGAAGTGATGCTTGTCATTTACGTCCTGCTTCAGGGTTATGATGATTTATGAAATGCAAGTTAGGTGCTGTTCTTTCTGGGGCACTTGTAGGACAGTAGTTTTACATTCACTTGCTTCCTGCCCTCAGGGTCACTTTGACTTCAAAAAGACTGGGAAATTAACCCCTCTTTTGGTGTCATTTGAACACCTGGGTTCTCTTCTTAAAAAACAGCATTTGAAGGTGCTCCAGTTGCATTCTTCATGATAAAGTTACAAGTATTACTTTTATTTCTTACCTCCACTGTAAAACCGTGGAAGAGAAGGAAGAAAACTGAGTTTTCAGTCTAAAACTAGAAACAAGTCAAAACAAACTTTCCAGATGCTTGAAAAATGTGTTTAATTATTTATTTTTTTTTTTAGAAAACATTATTGATTCATCTGTTTCACTAAATTTAATTGGAGAGTAGGACAGATGGTATCACAAAAATAGGAAGATGTCTCTTCTTCTTGTTATATTTACTGGTTATCCCCCTCTAACCTGAAACATAAGTCCATGGCTGCTGGACTGCTTTTACTGCTTTCTTTTTTATTACTAAAAAATACTGGTCTTACCAATGTAGAATTTGTGGCTGAAGAGTGATACTATCCTTATTTTGTACATAGGAATTTGGAAGGCATGGAATTTAAGTTTTTTATAGAAGTTTATGTAGAAAAGCTTGGGAAGAAGACACTTAGGTCTCCTAAATCCAGGTAACCTCTTAAACTTTGATCATTGTGCTTTGTCTTACGAAAGGATACCTGGGGAATCCAGGTGTAAGTCTCTGAGACTGAGAGATGCCTTCTGTGGAGTTTTGAGACAAGTCTTTTGAAATATCCTGAACTTTTGGGTTGAAGCACTAACCAATCAGTCCACATCATCAAGGGATTGTAGATCAGGTGGGGAGGGAATGGAAGAAGAACTGTAAGGGAGGGATCATCTCACTTAAGTCTCTCTCTGAAAGTTATACATTAGTCATTCAATATTCCTGGCATCTTTTGTGATCAATGGACATAAATCCATTTCAAAAGGACAGTTTGATTTATCTTAAAATATGGATATAAAGCTGGAATAACTTCCTTTGGAGGTACCTGTCTTTCACTGCCATGTATGAAGGAGACTTGAACAACTAGGTTGGACTAATTACCTAATGTTTAGATGACTGGAGTTAGGCAAGGTGAATTTTATCTGTAAGTAAGTCGATCATTAGATTTTTGATGTGTCCGTGTTCCTAAGGTTGCTTTGGGTATCTAACAGCTGTATTTCAGCTCCATGTTCCTTGAAGTCATGGATGAAGTGCTCCTGGGGTTTAGCACCTCCATTTCTCTCACTACACATACACAGAACATATGTGCCAACATGTATGGAAGTATATATGCCTATTTATGCCTGGCTTAGACCATGTCTGAAAGGCAACTTATGACTGAAGTTGCGTGGCTGGTAGCGTGTGTGTACCCGTGTTTGTGTCACTTCTTCCACTGCTGGTGCGAGCTCACCCGAACACTGACTAGCAGTAAAAATCCATTTCAAAGTCACAGCTCTGACTGATTTCGATGATGATTATGATCCCCAATGCCCTAAAAGAAACCCCTAACCAGGAAAGTAAAGTTGAGGAATAAGAGACACTAACCTATTTCTCTTCTGTATACACAACTAGTCATTCATTGATTCATTAAATTACCAGAAACAGATCACTTTTCAGCATGGTTGTATGGGCATTTACCTTTATTGTGGGAACATGCACAAGTCTCTGTTCCAGTGAATATTGAATTATTTATCTAGAGTAGAACATCTTTAATAGGAGGGTGACTCACCCTGAAACTCCCTTTGGCCCAGAGCTAGGCATCTAAATGCCTTGGATGCATGGGAGCATACAACATCCATCCTTCTTCTCTGAATTTCTAATGGCTCTCTTAGTAACTGCCCACTCATTTGCCTCTCAGTATAGGCACTGCTCAGAGCTGGGGATTTTACAAGTCAGAAACATGCCTGGAAAGGATGTTGCGATGCTCACATTTGCAGTGTATTTTGGGGAGTAGGCCCTAATATTTAAGTAACATGAAAAAAAAATGGGAGGTATTATCCTACATCACTTAGGTGAACTGTGAAATTATATTTAAAGGGTAGGATTCATCTCACCTAACTTTACCTCCCTGAAAGTTAGGTGCCTAGTCTGAGCTAGTCCTTTAGGCTTCATCTGTAATTCACGCAGCAAGGAGGGCATGTGTGGAATGAGTCACACCAGTTTAAATCAGGTGTCTCAGGCAGTTGGAAGGAATTGCCCTCTGGAGATGCTTAGTACCTCTGAGGAGAGACGAAACCTACATCACCAGCTTAGACAAGCTACCTGACTCTAAAATGCCTAAACAAAAGAAATCAAGGCAGCACTCAAATCCCAAGGGTTATATTGAAATCACAGTGGGGAAGATACACTGTTCAATATGTAATGTAGTGGTGTACATATTGCAGTCACAGCTCCTCCATGTGAGAAGGATTAATCTATATAGATTAAAGTTACAATACTCTGTTGAGCCTGCCTGAAAAAAATGAGCAGGATGGAGAAAAAGAGAGCGAAAATCTGAATCCTTGGTCTTTAATCAGACTGTCAGACCAGTAGAATGATATTATTTTCCTACCTTAAATTGCTGGGTTTTAGCTGGTTTCCCACTCCTACCAGAAAACAGTATTGGGTCTCACATAGTATCAAACTCTGTGAATCTGGAAGTGATCAGGAAAGGTGGTTTGTTTTTTAAAGGAAAAATAAATCTCAGATTGTTTGTGTGAGACTTGTGAATATTTATGTACTGTTCCCCCTTTTCCCTCATTGCATATTTCACCAAGTTCATTTGCGTGTGTTACAGGATAAATCTTACTGGAGGGCAGTGGAAGAAAGCAGTAAAAAGGAAAAGCATCAATCAGTGATCCAGGGTAGCAGCAGGAATCGTTGTTCATTTTTGTACATGGATCATTGTTTGTTGAACTTGCCTGGGCTTGGCAATTAAGAAACTTGCGGTTCTGCTGAGGTCAGTCTCAGGTGATTTCAGATGATGGCTATAGAAATCATTATGTTGCTGGGCTTAGATGGCTGGGAAGCCTTGTTGTCACTGTGCTTTCAGTGATGTTCACTTATGAAGAGGGCCACATGTATTTTACTTTGGCTTGGAGAAAATATTTTGTGACAAAATGTTAATTTGACCAAAAAATGCCATGTGCGGTGTGAGTAACCTGAATTATTGGCAAATGTGGGTTGAATTTGGTGAATAATGACTTGTTTTGAAAAGTGAAAGTATTTTCTCTTAAACCTTTTGAACCAAAAGGTTACTCTTTTTTTTTCAGTTTGAAAAGGACATATTAATTTTGAAGATTACCAACATTTTAAAAGTGATGTGAACATGATGGAATGTCTAGGCATGACTTCACCAACCATCCCAAAACATGGCTTTCTTTTTGTTTTCATGCTTGTTTGGAAATCTTATGTTAATTTGCTTTAAACTACTTTGTGTGCTTTTAAACTTTGTTTAAAAAATGAACTAGTTTTGCTCTTTTTTAACAGAAATAGTTTTTCATGTTCAATTTGGCAAAGAATCAATTGTTCTTATTGCTCTTATTGCGCCCTCTATGCTTTGCATCTCTTCCCATAATAACTATCAAGTAAAATTCTCATTCTGCAATGGTTCCACTCAGGCACATAAAATAGGAGTCACCTCACCTAATTTTAGCTATTTTAAATTTAGGTAGCCAGTCTGATTGTTCTCAAAAGAGAGAGAGAGGCTCCTCTGGTGGTAATTCAGCTTCTCCTAGGCAACCATTTTAGGATGGAATGATTTGCCTTCCAGTGGCTCCTTCAGGCCACAGAGTTTGGCATTTATGTGCTTTGTCTGTTTTGCTATTTCTCTTCATCCCAGCACTGAACAAGGAAGGAAATATTTGGAGTTCAAGGAAGGGGAAGAAGAGTCCTTGCCTGACCTCTGCAAATGCTGTGGATGTGGGCAGCCTGAATCAGTTTTACTTTTTCCAAATGGTTTTTCTTTTACTACTTTCTAGTTACTTTCCATTTTGCTTCAGCCTTATTTGACCCACAGAAAGTAGAGATGGAAATGGCCAGTGATGCTGGAAGTTTTATGACCAGTATTATTTTGGAGGTCAGATTAACTGATAATAAAATAGTCTCTTTTGGCTTTAAAAGCTTCAGGAGAAATCCTAACTCCATCGAAGTCAACAGCAAAGCTTCCATGTGCTTTGGTATGACCAAAATTTCACCCTGAGTACCTAGTAATGAATCTTTGACATCTGTCTCCCCTCTTCCGCCTCTTCCCCCTTTCCCCCTCCTTGACTTGAATATTGATCCATGCATTTATGTTTTCCAATGTTTTGTTCAATTGTGGTATAACTACTTCAAGACACAACAGCTTCTCTTTGTCCCCTGGAAATAGTTGCACAGGCTAATAGTTTAAGGAAGTTTTTGCTTGAAGAGTTGAGTAACAGAGCCAAAGTCTGTTCTTGGTTGAACTGGAGTAAATATGGAATAGCTTGTTGACAATGTGGAGTTACTCCTCTTTTATGTCAGTGTAACTGAGAGCACAATTTTACCAATTATTAACTTTTGTTACATTATTTATATTTCTGTGCATGTCAGGATTTGTTAATGTCGTCGTTCAACATCAAGTAACCTTTTGCTGAAAACAGAGCGTCATTGTGAATTAGGTATCATCAGCTAAATTGAACCTCACCCTGTGCATTTGACAGATGGTAATGCATTCATTAAGTGTTCTGTGGTTGCTTTGAGGTTGGAAAGTGCTATTTTTCTGGCTTCTAACTCAGGATTCTTAAGTAAAGTTGTATAAAGCATAGTTTTGAAGGGAGAAGGAAAATCACAAAGAGCTCATGAGGGTTTTTTTTATTAATACTGTTGTTTACTACTAGTGGGGTGACACAGCAGGACTGTGATTGCTATAAGTTGTCTTGGGCTGCCTAAATAGCCCAGACTGGAGGGTGAGAAAGATGGTTCCACAATGGATTTCGTATATAAATAGCTAGAACTTCTTAGAATTTGAAGTTATATTAAATACATCACCATGGAGGCAATATGATGCTGGTGCCTTTGTGTTTGGTGAATTCACTGTCCGGAAAGATGGTTTCTAGGAGTTCAGACATTGCCGCAGGTGCGTGGGTAAGCTGATGACAGGGCTTCTCTTGCAGAATTGGTCGCATTTGGGATCTTTATATTCATATTGAAAGTCTTCAGAGTGGGGAAGCAATCGGAGGTAGACATTTCAAAAGCAGTATAGAGCTACATTCTCAGGCATAGTTCCACTCAATGTGGTAATATTGAATCCTCCATCCTGACATTACCAAGACAATGCAAGGCTGAGATTGACACTTGAGGAAAAGTTCTCCACACAGCTGATTTAGTGGGCACCTAAACCAAATGTAGAAGAGAAAATTCCACTGACTACAGGAAGCTCAAGGTGTTTAATTCAAACCTTCTCATTTAATTTACTCACTTCACAGAACACTAATCCCACCCACTGATTTGCAGTGGAGCCTCAACTGTTATCAGCATAAGTAGTTACTTAATGGTGTTTCCAAGAGGATAAGTTCCCAAGGGAACTGGCTGCTTAACCGCTTCTGAAATTGCAGGATCTTCACCTTGTTGAACTTCATGAGGTGTGCACTGTTGTATCTCTCACGACTGTTCAGATCCCGATGGATGGCAACTCTTCCCTCCAGCTTGTTGACCACACCACACTTCTTGGTGTCATCAGCAAACTTGCTTAGGGTGCCGATGTCAATCCCACTGTCCATGTCTCTAACAAAACCAGTACTGGTTCCACTACTGACCCCTGAGCAATGCCACTCATTACTGGTCACCACTCCATCAAGCTGTTGACCACAACAATTTGTGGTCACGAAGAGCACTTCTCCCAAATTTTTTTGTAAGAAAGAAAAAACTGTCCTCCTTTTAATACCTCTCTGTTCTGGGGGGGGGTCACTGGTAAATTCAAACATAGGGTGAGTTCTCCCATGCCACTTAGAAACCTCTTGCTTCAATATTTTTGAGACTCTTATTCATCCTCCTGCTTTCAGTGGGCATTTCTCTGAGCACCTTCTCAAGGAATTTAGGACTTCAAATCATATAGATAAATTTGAATCAGTCAGGGCACCTAGAAAGAAGAAAGAAGGATTTGCAACATGGGTATTTGCATATGAATTTCAAAAAATGGCTTGAAAAACATTTAAAAATCTGATCCTGTACCTGAACTCTATTTGAAATAGCAGTTTTAGGATCTTAATTCTCTTAGCTTTTCAAAATTCTATCACCTTTCAGTTGGAAAAAAGGGAGTTCTCCCTTCTTCACTATTCTTTAATTTTCATGGCTGTTGTGAGAGATTTATTACAATCAGAAGAGTTTTGATTAATTACGTGGGGTCATTGGTATTACAAGTAGTGATCCAGTTCTTGATTATCAGGATATGAAATGGTCCTGCCTGTGAGATGTCAATAGGATCTTGTGGGTTCCAGCAGTGCCTGTGAATTAGGTCACAGATGTGTTAAACCCTGAACATATACTTATTTCTGGCCGAAAGTTGCCGTATGCAAGCTCCAAGTATGAATTCAGATAGATGTTTTTCCCACTGTCACAAATAGGCTTTACTCCAGGCATTGTTTTTGAGACAGCCATGACGCACTTTGATATATCAATAAGAGTAAAAAAAAAATCCCAACCCTAATAAGTTCCAGAAAAGTTACATGAACACATCTCACCTGCTGCTCTTGTCTTTGTACACACACTTAACTGACCCCATGGGCTAGCATGAAACATCTAACATAGTACTGATCCTGGAAATATTGCAGAGAGAACTCAGAGGACCAAATATCCTACTGGGTGAAGGGGATACTGGAAAATGCTCAGTGCTAAGCCAGTTCTCTAAAGTCTGGATGAGCAAAATTGAACTAAATAACAATAATTTAATTCCACTGTCTCTAAATGAATGCACTGTAAGAGGACATAGTCAGAAGCTGACCAAGAGAAGAACTATCTATTCAACAGGTGCTATGGGTCAAACCAGAAAAAGATTGCTAAATCTTTTGAGTGTTGCCACATGGGGGTATATTACACACTATGCAATTATTACCCTTCAGTAGAAGTTATGCAGCAGAGCACAGCTGCAGACAATTAAAGACACCACTGCCAGCATCTGACAGCAGAATGTCAGTGTCAAAATTCAATTTGAATTGATTAAATAAGGGATGGCAACACTTTTGTTTTATGGATGGCAGCACTTCAGTCGCTTTAGATGCTCTGCTTTCAGAAATAAAATTCTTTCCCTCCCTGCTATGTTTGTTGGGGTGTTTTCAGTTGGATTGCAGTAATTTCTCCAGTCAATCAATTAAGCCAGGATTTGCCACTGTGTCTAGGAGTCAGCCACAAAAGAGCTGGTATGGCTCCCTGGTGCTTGGCCAAGAGGCTTCAGTGGGAGCAAGACATCAGGCAGCTTAATCTGGCTTCCCCCGCTGGCACAAGTTTTAATGGATGTTAGGGCAGCAGAGAAATCATGTTCTGTGATGTTCAGCTCCTGCTCTCTCAATGGCCCCGTACGTGCTTCATTTCTCTCCATGCCAAAAACACAGGGGCGGCTGACAACAGAGCCAGCAGACCTACCTGTGCCAGCAAGCTGCTCTATGCAGGGTGATCCCTGCAGCCTTTTGAAGCTTGTGTTGTGCTCCATAAATATATTTACTCCCATAGGCCTTGTAGTGCTATACCACCTGAGTAACTTGACTCATTGAGTAGTCTTCCCCAAGTTAAATGGCAGTAAGTTACTCAGACATATAACATTTTACAGGATTAGGCCTTAAATGCTGACTCCAGGCCAGATCTGCAGCAGTTATAAATCATTGCAGGTAATTTTCACCAGCTGAAATTCTGGCCCTAAGCCCGTGAGTCATGTTGTTATTTTTATACATTGTAAATTCTTGCTGCTTCTTATTTATATTGCTTTCGCACTCTGGGGCACTTGTCAGGGGCAAGGACTCCACCGTGCTTGTCACCCTTCAAACAGAAATGCAGAAGACCCTTCTTACCCCAAAGTGTTTGACGTTTAAATACCATGCAAGCCTGTGCCCAGTCATTCAGCTTTCTGTAAGTGCATGATTTCAATCAAGTTTTTCTATTATCCTGCCAGTAAAGTATAAGAATACAAATCCTGTGCCTGGGCTTTTACTTTTAAGTAAAAAATCTGTACTCTTCTTTATACTATGTCTAAGTGGCATTTAAAGACCCGAATTTGTTAGAGCCAGCAGCAGTGTGGGACGTGGTCTGAAGTAAGAGAGAGCTCCAAAGTCTTCTCTCCATTTATTTGAGACATGTCAGAAAAAGAATTTGCACCTAAGTTGAACCTGAAGTGAGGGAATCTTAACAGTGGCTGAATATTTCACCTCTCTTGTGTAGTGTTGTATTTCAGTATTGTTAAATATTAACAATATTATATAAATATTACCTTCATTTCAGTTGCAGCGTATCTTCCAGCTCCGTAGAGCTCTGGTTAGCATCTGCAGAATTATTACTATTGCTTTTAGCTACTCAGGAAGAGGTTCAAAATTTGCAAAACTACAACTTCTTAGAGCTGAAGTAATGCTGGAAAATTCTGTTTCATTACAGTCCTACCTAGCTGTTTAGAAATATAAAGTAGCAGTCTACAGGGCTCCAGTTTACTGTGTGATGGCCTCAACAGACCAGAAAAATGTTGTAGGGTGTATGTGTTTTATTGGTGTATCATACTGACAAGCTGTTCTTTCCTTCCATGACCTCTTTGTGCTAGTCAGGAGAAGACATGGCACAGTTAGTTTCCTGTCTCCACTTTTTCCATTTTAGGATGAACTTTACCTTCAGGCAGACCTTGCTGGGCTACTTTGGAGTGCAAATTAACAACAAAAAGTGGTTCTTAGCTTGTTTTCTAGATACTACCATAGCCATTGACAATGGGTGTTTCTAAATAATTCTTACTCTGCCCTAATCACTTATTCATTTCTTTTTGACAAAGCCCTTGAAAAAGGCTTGGTGAAGGCTCTGAAGAAGCTGGATGACTATCTGAGAACCCCTCTGCCAGAGGAGATTGATGCAGACAGCACTGAAGAGGAGAAAGTGTCTAAACGCAAGTTTCTGGATGGAGATGACCTGACCCTTGCTGACTGCAATCTTCTGCCCAAGCTCCATGTTGTCAAGGTAAAAGATGTCATGCAATGACAAAGAAGCCTTATCTGACAATGAAATGCCCTGCTCTGGCAGCTGACTTCTAAAGTCAATATATATTTCAGCAGAGATACCTTAAGTACCTTTGCTCCTCACTATTTCCTAAAGGTAACTTAAGTAACGTTGTATTAAATACATGAGGAAACTGTCCCATCACTAGTTAGTGGCAAAGCCAAAATTAAGATCTATGTATCTCATCTCTTTATTTTTACTCTGCTGCAAGTAAGTCTTTCTTATTAATTAGTTTCCATTATTCTTAGAGAGACCTCAAAACTTTAGTCAGTTCCCACCTATTTCTGACTTAAGAGTAGCAGTCCTTCTTTTTAGGGAATATTTGTTCCAGCTGGTATTTCACACAGAGAAGTTAACAAACCAAAGTCACTGCCGTGGTCCAGGATTTAAGATGTATAATGGTCGCTGATATAGTGTAAATGGTGTACATCATCTTGACTTGTAAATGTTGCATTTACTTAATTTATAAGATGACATGTTTCTTTAGAATAAAGCAAGTACCTGACAGACCTTGGCAAGCAAGTAAGCTAGGAATTAAAGCCATGCATCTAATTTGGCTCCATGAGCCAAAACATAAGCCGAGCCTGAGAGCTGACTGCACACATGCAAAGAAGGAAAAAACAAAACAAACAAAAAAAAAAGGTGCATAAGTCACCAGGTAAGAAACGTGATAGTATCCTTACACGTTTAGCTCTTTGTTTGGCTCGTCTTCATTGGTGACGTTGGAGTCAGACAGTGAAGAATGAAGATGTGGCCCCTTACTGGTTCTTGTCTTCTTGGATGAAATGAAAGATGTTAAAAGGCAATTAAAATCTTTCTCAGACAAGCATAGCCATAGGATATTGCCTGAAAAGCATTTTGCAGATGGAAGTAAAGGGTAAACTAGGTTTTCATTTGATGGAAGATGTGTGCTGGAAATTGTGAAAATCTTGACTTAAGTTGTCCAGCGGGTTTTATCTTCCCCATGTGTGTGTGAAGCATCACTGAAGGCAAAAAAGCTTAATTAAATGCAGTTTAGGATAGGATTTGGACTTGCATATATCAAATGGATCCTGGTAATAAAAAAAATCACAGTCATTTCTGAGAACATGACTGTCCTGAGAAATCTGAGATGGAAAAGAGCTCTACCATGTGCTTTAAAAATAAAGGGGAACTCTGTGGCACATATGTATGTAATTTATGCCCAGGAACAATTTCATACTGTCAGAAAAATTAGAGATTGAAAACACTCATTAAATTAGCTAATCCATCCCTTCCTATCAGCAGTTCATTCTGTCACCACAGGATTATTCTATATGGTATGTTCTTACAGGAAAACTGAAATATCCCAATCCAGGAAGCTACTTAACCAACCAACGAGCTTTAAACACAGATTAGTCCCATTGACTTCAATGGGATTATACAGGTGCTTAAAATTAAGCACGCACTTAACTATTTTCCTGAATAAGGGTCTGAGTGTTTTTAGAAATCGAAAATTTCCCTTGATAGACAATTTCCTAGTCTGACAAGTCTGGAAATAACCATTTTCTCTCCCAGTTTATCCTAATACTCCTGTTTCTAATGTCTGTTAAATCATCTTGGTTTCTCAATCATGGTACCCATACCACCCTGGATTTTTTCTTTGCATGAACACAGATAGATACAGCCTTCCAACAGCTGTACGTGGTTACATCCTCTGACACCATTGGCCAGGCAAAATATATTGCATATATTAAAAATATAGATATAGTATATCTAAAATAGAATGATAAATATAAATGTAAAAATTAATATGAAGATATGTTACATAAAATTGTTACTAACACCTTTCTCTTAAACCTATCTTGCATTTTATGATTCAGCTTATCAGCTTTTTCTTATGTGGCATCTCAGCTTCAAGTAACGTACTTAAGTCTGGTAAAAAACACCAAAAAACCGATATGGTAAAAATTAATGAACTTCAGGTACCATGAAAGTCATAATATGGTGACAGTAGCCAAGCCATTGGTTTAGAGTGTCTTTAGGCCAGGTAGAGTCCTTGCAAGACATGGGACAACCAACAGTCACTTTTCAGGCTTTTTTGGTTCTCAAGTCCCTGAGTCTCCAAATGTTTCTCTCCTTTGCTATTAATTACATAACAAGAAAGAGTAAGAAGCTCTCTAAAAAGGAATCTGGAGATATATCACTAGCAATTCACCTTTTTTTCCCTCTTTTATCTTTGTTTAGATTGTTGCAAAGAAATACCGCAACTTTGAGTTCCCAACAGAGATGACAGGGCTGTGGCGGTACCTGAAGAATGCGTATGCCCGGGATGAATTCACCAACACCTGTGCAGCTGACAAAGAAATAGAGCAAGCTTACGCAGATGTGGCCAAGCGGCTCAGCAAGTCCTAAATGACCTCAGTGGTGGCTCAGTATCCCCTTTTACAGACTCTTCTCCTTATTGCCTTAAGATATACTTTGTCGTTATGCTATCTGGTTGGCATCCCTATGACTTCATCTGTTCAAGTGTATTGGTCGGGGCAAATCTGCTTCTCCCTGGAGAAAAGAGAAGGCAGCTCTAGTGTGGGGCGTGAAGATCCTTTGAAATCTGAACCTAAGATCTTGCTCAATTAGTATTATTTGCAATCAGTATTTGAAATGAGTCCACTTTACTAGTTTCTTTTTTCATGTTGGGGTATATCACCGCCTGTATTCTTTGGAGTTTTAAAAATAGGATATTAGCTGAATTTTCAGGAGTTAGTAACACATAGAACTGGTTCTTCTGTAGGCTATTTCAAAGACGATTTTTCCCCCTGTGCTGTTGAGATCCTTGGGGCAGGAGCAAAAGCTGAGAGGAGTAAGGGGGAAAAGACTATGACCCTAAAGAAGAAATGCTTTTATCAGTTATATTTAAAAAAACCAACTCTCGGACTGCATATTGTCTCTTAGCAGGCCCAAGAGTTTATAGGGTATTTATTTTTAACTTGGCACAAGAGGGGGAAGCCTGAGCGAGTATGTCAGACTTGCAGATGTTACTTTGCATTGAATTTGCATGATATTGTTGGATCTGAATGTTTAAAACAAAAGAGAGTGAACAAGCAATTGAGTGGGCAGCCCTTGGAAGAGCCCACTGGATCTGCCAGTTGGTAGAGACACGCAGACACAGCAATAACAGGGGCAGCATATTGTCTCCAGTGACTGTACAGGGAATTGGCACAGCTAACCAAACCATGTAGGATATTGTCATCTTGACTGTGTGGTTGCCAGTTCCTTTATGATTGCTATCTTGGGAAACTTGGATAGGCAGGAGAAAGCTGTCACTGCACATGAATTCCAAGCAGGGGAGTCATTTTCTTTGCATTGGGCTCCAGATGGGTCACTTTCAAGCACTCATCATCTCACCCTGGGAGAAGTTTGGTCTGAGAGCCTCAGAGAGGGCAGGCTAAAGCAGAATGAGGCACATTTCCATCCAGAAATTCCACAAGTATGCTAGCCAAAATCCATGCATGATGCCTTAGTCCCATTCATCCAGGGTTTACCCATCCAAGTTACATGATTCTGAATTAGGATTATTTTCTCAAACTGATTATTTGTTCTGTCTGTAGCACCTGCATGGCACAATCTGTTTTATATGAGTGGTTATTTGCACCTTACTTTAGCAAATTCAGAATGACAGATCTTTTGCATGAAATCCAACTGCCCTGATACGTACAACAGTGCATATGGCTCTCGATTTTCAGTTTGGGGAAATTTAGCCTTGTTTTCAAGGATAAAATAAAGTTAAGCTGTGATGCAAGGTGGGTCTCCTTCTGATTAGAGCTGCTAGAGCTGCACTGGTTTGAGGGGAACCGCAAGCTGGTGAGCTCTGACCAAGGGGAACCTCACAGCAGGCTTGTTTGCTGCCAGAAAGCTGGAGGACTGGAGACAGGATTGAAAGTCAGCCTTTGCCGTGTGATGCTGATGACAATCTGAAGCCATCCTCTTGCTTTGGTGGGATTATTCCACAGTAACCAGCTGGGAGCAGAATGTTGATTGTTGACTGTGACGATAGTTTGTGGTCGACTATTGTTTCGCATGCAATGGTCAATTTGTTCTGAACTTTCAAAAGCTTGGAAGAAAATACATGAACTCCCAAGTCTTCTCCTAGAGTGGGCTATTTTAACAGTGGGTAGACTGGAGAGCAAAGGCTCACACTCTTTAAAACACTGCTGAGAAATCAACTGGCTCAGAGAATACTGATAGCAGCCAGAAAAAACTAATGAGATTAGAAGTGTCTGCACAAGCACATATGGCTTGTTAAAAACGTTTCTTCATGAGATTGGAATTATTGTAATTTTTTTTTTTTTTTTTTTTTTTTTTTTTATTATGGCAACTATTTATTTATTTATTTTAATTGACTCAGTCCTTTCTGTCTGTCTTTCTGGTTTTCACTCATCACACTGGTCAACACGGCTCTGTCTGTTTAGAAAATTGTCATTAGCAATGCTCTGCAAATTCATTTCTAGAGAAAAGTCTTCTATCTATCTGATTAATGGTCACTAGGATTTTTGAATTTTCACTACGATTTGGCTAGGGGCATGCCCATCAACAGAATCTACATTTTTCTCAATTGTTTTTTTCCAGGTTTGTACTTCAGTTAGTGCTTTTGCTTAATCACAGTTGCAGTGAATCTTCGAATAAAGACACAGAGGCAGATGCAGATTCTTATGTGCTTATTATATTTAGCTCCTCAAAGATTGTCCAAATATGCAGTAGATCTCAGGTAGGGTAAGTGAACCAGTCCAGGGTCTGACCTGATTTCCGCCTGAATCTTCACCAATTTGCTGGATCCCTTGGTTCTAATAAGTTCTAATGTCTTTCTTTGGTTTTGCTAGAAGAGGGCTAAATCACAATCAGTTGATTTCAGTGACCTCAAGTTGCATCTATTTGTAAAAAACTGTGTTTAAAAATGATTGAGCTTATAACAAAATGAGCTGTTAGTGCCATGAGCTTTTTTTAAGATGATTTGTATGTTCTTAAAATCTTTTTAGAATTTCATTATAAAATCTGAAAATCCCCAAGCTACCTTCCTTTTAATTAATAATAATAAAAAAATCCTTAAATATCCTCATTATTCTAACAAACACCCCAAAAATAACCTAGATAAATGTATTGATGGATATAAGAAAAGGAAGGATATAAGAAAGAGGAAAATGAAACAGTTCTCATCTACTGTACCTTTTCTGTCTGAATTCAAGTCTCATTCTCCATCCTAACTTTGCATTTTACTCATAACTCTACTATATACTGATCCAAGACCCAGGCATTCGCAGACCTTTGTTTGGGTTTGAAATCCAAGCTCATATTTTCAGATCTGTAACTTTTGCTCACCTTTGTGCTTTTTGGCTTTAGCCATAGTCAGAAGCAGGAAATACTGGAAATCCTACATAGAAAAGTGTTTTGCTAAGATTTTTAGCTCAGTTCTCAAGGCTCAGGATCCATCACTAGTGAGATTTTAAAAGGCTCCAGACTCCTTTAGGCAGGGTATGTTTGGTGACCTTCTATTGTATTTAGAATTATAAGTAATAAATATTAATCATCCAGGATTCTATATCTACACTGGCAAGGCAGCATTTCTGAAAAGAATCTAAGTGACAAGACAGACATTGCAGATTTACAATAACTTTGTTCACAAATTTTTTGCAAGATGTAAAGAAAGACATAGTGCAGAGGGGGAAGAAGCCAACAATGTGGATTTAATCATCTACATTTCAGAAATGCAGACCAAATGTCTGTAAAGATGTCCATTTCATCCAAATATTTCTTAGATATTTATTTCAAAGCTCCCTGTTCAGTCAATCCAACACTCCATTCATATTGGAACTAATATTGATTTTTCTCCTATTAGCAGTGGTATGGGAGTGCTACAGGATCCCATATATTAGTTACACTTATTCTCTGTTAGACTATTTGAATTGCCAAGAGGTCATCTTGCTGTACAGGTAGGACTAAGGAAGTATTTGTTTCAGGAGTATTTAAATGAGGGCTTCTGACAAACATTTTCTTCCAATACCAAGAATCTTATAATAATATTGCTTTATCATGTCTAGTGTGGAATATAGAGCTATAGGTTACTTCTATGTTTGCAATAGCTGCAAAGCCACTGACAGGGAGGAATGACAGTCTATATCACAAAGAAACTAGACATCTTGGTTTCCTACAAGAAAGTTCAGCTAAATTGCACATAGCATTTATTTTGTATATGTATTAATTTTATTTTAACCCCTAGCCAGCTATCCACATCTCTCATCCCTGCTCAAATTCAGTTCCAAGTTAGCCATAACCATTCTGCCGTTTCCTCATGTTAAGTAGCAGGGTGCTCATGGACGGGTACATGGAGAACTGTGTTTTAACTTAACCCATCTGTCTTGCTGGATGAAGCAGAGAGAGCCCCCATTCTGCGTTGTTTGGCTAATTAGCTGAGTTTAAAGTATTGCAAAAGCTTAGGCAGTGCAAATCCCACTCATGTGAAGTCCCGGAAGCACATAGATACATTCACTTTTAAAAATGAATTGGTGTCTTAAAGAAAAAAAACAACCCCCAAAGTCTTGTGTCCTCCTTCATGTGTATTCTTTCAAGCATCAGGAAGTTTGTATTTGTTTATTATTCTGCTAGGTATAGTCATTACTCTTGAATTGCTTTTAATATTAAGAAATATTTTTTCCAGTAAGATTTTGCCTTTTTGCTGAATCTTTCATCTCTTCATTAATTTTGATGTCTGCAATGACCTAGTAATTCCAGAGAAGGCTGGAAAGCTGTGAGGCTTATACTTGTTGAGAAGCTCAAGGAGGTAATGATTTTTTTTTTTTTTTTGAGAAAACAGCATTAAAATCAGTTTTAAAAAAATGTGTCTTTTCATCTGGGATACTTAAAACTAAGAGTGATAGACTATTTAGTCTGGACTGTGATTTTCAGCACAGACCTGAGCAGGCCACCATGTTTAAGGTGGCTTTGCTTAGGTATTTCCCAGGATACATAGAGATGTACAGAAACCCCATTCAATGCTGGTTTTCAAAGCTTGATCAGTCCATGTTTTAGCATGTGACATAAAGGTCTGAGGAGCCCCATGTAACTTCTCAGGCACTCACCACGCAGTGTTACAGGACCCAGCACTGTGTCAGAGACCGCAGCAATCATGCTATTCCCCTGTTGCCTCAAATCATTCCCCTTTCACCATTCATTGAAGAGATGCTAAAGCTGAAAATACTCCAGAGGATGCACTTGAATGTGGTGTATTTTGAGCTGTGCTCATCAGCTAACCAGCTCTGAATGATGACATTGTGGCAGCTCAACAGTCTCTGCCTCTGCTGCCAAATGAACGACCTATCGCCCACTGGAGTAGCAGCGCTCGGGTGGGAAACGCTGTAGCTGCTCAGCCAGTGATGGTGCAACCATGATGAAAGGTTTCAGTGCCACCTTTTCTCCAGCACAGCTCTCTAGCTGAAGTGTGTTAGCAGCTCAGCTGGGGCCATGATCCAACACTAATGAGCATTTCTAGCTTGCAGCATGTGAATAGAGACTACTCATGTGTTTAATGTTAAACATGTGCTTGCCTGCTTGCCTGGAAAGGGGCCTAAAAGTCATGACAGAAAAGCCTGTATTAATGAAGAGCATTATTATTCTCTTTCCTTTGAAATCTAGTGGCAGAATTCCCAGTGGGGGAATTCCCAAGAGGAATTCCTAGTAGAGCCCAAGGCTACATAAGCATGAAGATGTTTCAAGCATGAAGATGTCCTTAGAGAATAGAAAACTCTCAAGGAGAAAAGGAAGCAGCAGTGATATATAGGGTCTTCTTACAGAAAAAGGACATCAACTATGTCCTAGTAGTATCTGGGGGACACCACCAGTACTGCCAGGCTCTGTTCTGATTTATCATGGGGAGGTTCAGAACGGAGCTTGGACCAGGCCATGCTGTAGTGTAATGCCAAGGCATGTTCTGCTGTATCTCCAACCACACTCCCTATGGTGGTATCCCACAGTATAACGATGCCTCCATTGTGTCTGCCTCACTCTTATTATGAAGTGGCTTGTCTAAAAAACACTGTGAAGGGTAGGGGAATTTTTTTTATATATATACATGGAGTAAAAACAATCCAAATATGCTTTAATGGTTCTCAACATGATACTGTCAATTCTCACCACAGGGTGGAATTTGTTGGTGGAAATTAAATTAAATTAAATTAAAACAGAAAAGCTTGGCTATTGCTAATGGGTACTACTGGGAGCCCTAAAAGCAGTTTGCAGCATAGAAACATAAGAGGAGTGAACATCCTTTAATTCCCAGAATCACTTCGGTTTCACAGGGTCATTTCAGCCTATTCTGCTGCACTGCTGAGAAGTCGCTTTTTCCCTGTCTCCTTAGGTCTATAAACTCTGAAGAATTTGGGAAATGGCGACAGGCACCACATTAATCTTTGTCTTTTTCACTCTTTCTCCCCCCCTTCATTAAATTAACTACTTTAGTTTGGAAATAAGCAATAAGTAAATAGAACTTGCAAACAGCAGATTTCTCCACTTTTTCATTAAGGAAATTTTTAAGAGCTTTGAGGAAATGAGAGATTATCCCCAGCTTTGGGAATAAACTATGGTGTAAAATATATATAAAAGTGTGATTCTGATTAAATAATTTTAGCAGGAAGATTACAGTTTGTTTTAAAGAAGCATGCTTAGGACTAAACCAACAGAATACTCCAGATACTGCAATAGGGACTTAAGATTCAGGTTTAATCTCTGTTGTTTTGGATTTTTTAATTACTTATTGTACAGCATAGAAACTATGTATATATATTTACTTTATTTAACTGCATTATTTAATTCAATAGTGCTGTAAATTGTGTTAGGATGGAAGGTGGCATAAAGAGGAAAACTTACACTCTTCAAACAGCACTATTTTTGATTTTGTTTTCACTGGAATAAACAAGAGCTGCAGCATTTAGTTATGTAGGAGCAGGATCTCAAATTCACAGATCCAGATAACTTGGCAGTCTCTTTGGAGGACAGGGTAATTTGCTATTTAGCAATCTGAGTCTTGCAGTGGGCACAGTGCGTTTCAGAAGGCGTCTGGGACCGTCCTTGGGCGAACAGATAGCGTTGCTTGTGAAGGACCACAGCGAATCCCCTGCTGTTATAAAATGAGATTAAGTCATCATAAGATGCGGACTGGCTAACCCTGAACCAGACACATTTGCCTGCAGCGCAACCACTAAATTGGTCTGACATCAGGAACCGCAGTGTAAGAGCTTGGCCTCAGAAGTGAGTCAAAACAGCATCTTTGTCACCAGTCATTTTCTATTTATAATGACACAGATCTATTTTCTAATCACAGGGAGGCACAACAGGAGTGTGCTTTGTTCTGCCTAAATCGCATTTCTCGTGCGGGTGTGTTTAAACACAGCTTTTGGCCCCTTGCCGCACACCACACACACCCAAGGCGGGCAATTCTGGCACAACAATGCACACCCTGTCGTGCTTGAATGCTCAAAGACTCCTGTGCTGAAGCAATAAACTTCTGCTAAATGGCTTAAAAATGTTCCCTGAAGTGTGGTGAGCTGCCATGCTGCCTCACTTCTCATTTCCAAAGCCATTTTGTATCTAAGCCTTGGGTTTCCAATAAACCAGGAGTGTATTGCATTGTTTAGTGCTGGAAATTACTGGACATTATTAACTGTAAGAAATTGTGGTGAAAAAACCCAAACCCCAACTCAATCCTTTTTTCTAGTGCAAAACTGACTGCTTGTGCATGTGGATGCATTTTCAGAGTCTGTGAATAGATTCCCAATAGCTCCTGGTTTGCTTTCTGGAGAATGGGTCCTCATCCATGCAAATCCTCAGAGCTATGATGGTATCCCCTCTTTTTTTTTTTTTTTTTTAAATTTTATGGTCCTGCTCTTTATTGCCTAGAAATGTATGATCTAGTGATCAATAGATTGATTTCTGTAGTCTGTTTTCATTTCTGAAGCCTGAAGATCAAAATCAAGTTGCGTAGTGAGATTTAGGGGTGAACAGAAATGCTTTCTTTTTCTCTCAAACTCCACTCATTTTCAAATCGTGACTCATTTGGAGCACAGTCTTTGAGAGGGGTCTGAGGTTGAAAGAGAGAAAGGGGAACGCACTGTAAGTGCTACTGTCCTTCCACTGTGAGAGGATAACTGGCACCAGTTTGGAAGTCCTAGGAGGTATATGGACATTTCCTATGTTCAGTGTGAAATCAGCCTGTACCTGAATGGCCCTAAGCTGACACACAGTTCCTTAAAAATTGAAATGATGTTAAAAAGCAAAATTTGAGATGTGAACATGAGGTGATGACCAGGAACAGTTCCTCTTTGGGGCATTTTACAGGCAAAAAATATATAATTTGGAAGGACACTAAAATTTTTAGGTATTAGCCCAGACCCAAATTAAGTACTGGATTTTCTTCTCCAAAATGTCATTAATCTCAGAACTGCCTAGTGGCTGTCGGGTTTTTCACCACCTGAACTTCTGGAGTAAAAGCAAAATTAGGAACTCTTAAGAAGACGCAGAAATTACCTTTAAACTCAGACTTTGTATGCTTTAAAAAAAAACCAAAAAACAAAAAATGTAATTTATTTGTAAACAGCTATTTTATAGTGGTTAATGGTGAAGAGTAACTGCATCTAGGGGTCTCCATCAGATATGAAAGAAAAGCAGGATAAATCCCTTCACATACTTGTGATTTTCAGTTGAGGCACATCCTCTGTTAAAGGGTAATTTTAGATTAGACTGTAACCTTATGGGGTAGGAGCTATATATTTCTTCTCTGTATGCGCAGCTTCTGAAACAACAGAAATCTGATTAGAACTTGTGTGTGCTGCTCTAATTCTCATAATATATAATAATAGGAATAATATAACTAAAATGTCATTGCAGTTCACCTTTATTATTTTGATTGTGTGGCTGTATACTGTCAACTGTGAACAAAATTAATGTCCTTTTTGTATAATAGGTAGTATATTTTATTATTGAAGGAATAGTCAAATTTAATTTTTAAAAGCAAAAAAGTATCTATCTGCTCATTGTTTTATTTCAAGTTTTTGGATAAGTAAGTAAACATTTCTTTTGTATCCTTCAAATGAGTATGAGTTAAATGAAGAAGTGCACCTTCCTGATTTGAAGCTGTTTATAATCTTATATTCCAAGAGTGATTAACACCTGATAATTTGAATAAAAGTGGTTTATTTTCTCATTGGGTTATTCCTGAACTTTTGTTTATTGGTTTTTTTTGTTGGGTGGTTGGTTTTTTTTGAACAGGCGACATTCCCTTGTCTGCGATTAAAGAAACTTGTGCTCACAGCTTGAATACAGCTATATACATCACTGGATTTAAAAACAGATTTAATAGAAATAAAGAGAAAGAGAGCAAAGAGAAGTAAGCTACACCTGTGCTGGAAGAAGAAACATGGCCACGGTATAACTCATGCACTGTCCCCGAGTTGCTGGTGCAGTATAGTTGGTGCTGCTGATGGCACCGTTTTAGCGTGGACCAGTGAGCACTCTCCAAGACAGTGTCCAAATGCAGCACACTGGATGTGAGAACTGGTGGGGTTATAATATGAGGAGTCTATAAAATAATGGGTGGTGTGAAATGGGGAATGATTATTCAGTATTTCTCATTTCATAGGTTACGTGTTCTTAATGAAATAATGAAGAAGCAAGTTAAAAGCAAACAGAAAGCAGTGCCTTTTTTACACATTGTATAATTAAACTTTGGAAACCTTTACCAGAGGATGCTCTGCAGGTCAAAATGAAAATGGGGTTCAAATATGGATATGACAACTTCATGAGGAACAGATCCGTAAATGTTTTTTAAACATGAAAGTTTAGATGCAGTTTTCAGGTCAAGAAATCCCTAAATACCAAGGCTGGGAGAGGGTCCAGGAAGAAGGCCCAGATTTCAATTGCCTTATTTCTTATATTGCTTCTGCTGTGAGAGGTTAGACACAGCTGACGTAAGGCTGGGTGGCTTGGCTCCAGAATAGCCTTTCTGGTCTTATGATACACAAATGTGAAGTATTGCCAGTTTTATTCCAGAACAAAACTTTGAATTTAGCTTCCCTAAAGCAAACCACTTCCAGAGAGGCATCAGACACAAAGGCCCAGAGTCCCTCTCACAGCAAATGACAGGGAATCACCAGCTATCTGGAGTTCACCATCAACAGCTGCAATTGGAGAGGAACATGTAGGATTTCTCCCAGTTTACGTGTCAACTTTTTTTCTGCTGACCAAAGACTGAACCCTTCAGGCCGTATCCCTCTAGTACAACATCTCTCGCTATGTGTGGTATACAAATGAGAATTTGTTCCAAATTCTTCAAACCCAAGCTGGTAAGTGTCAGTTAAATGTTTCTGCTTGAATTAGTGCCGAAATAGCCGTTCAGTTTTCCAGAACTGTAGAAGCCCTGGGCCTTGGCTGGTTGCTTTTGAACTAAGTTCTCAATGCCTACTCGGTTGCACCTTTATAGCAGATGTGTTCTTCTTTCTCTCTGATCATGGCAGCATGGAGGAAAACCAGAGTATCCGCAAAACTCACAATCAGGCATATCAAAGAATGAATAAATAAGGTAATGTGATGCTTTTTTCACCTAATTTGTAACTGGTCCTGAAGGGAAGTACAGCTTTGCTGTTTGGTCACTCAACTGCATGAGGGTCGACCAGTGGCTGACTGGTGACACTGCCATGCATTTTCTTATAGCAACCCACACCTTACACAGCTCCAGCATGTTCCTGCATTGCCAGAACCACACACATGAGACTGTGCCACCCTGATAGGCATCTCAGAGCGGCCTGTACTGAATGCTTCAAAGGGTGGTGTCAGGAGCCCCAGGCTGGGATTTAACATACTGACCACACACAAAAAATGTGCCACACTGGTGGTGGCTTTTTAGTGTTTATTTCATTAAAAATAGCTACATATACCTCTGGCTGCTCTCATTCTACAAACAGACCTGACACTGGTCTCAGGCTTCCTGAACACTGGTCTAGGTGATATTTTATGGTAGTGAGTGCATTAGATCCACTACACTGCGTAAAAAAAAGAGGTTTCTGTGTGTGAGTGATTGTGATTGCAGACCTGAATGATGAAAAATGGGGTGAGTAACAACCTGGATCACTCATCATTTTTCCTGTCTTTATTTTATCATTCTTTATGCATCTGCTTTCAAGAACATTTCTCCTTTCCACAACCATGTCTCTATGCTGCTGGTCATTTCTTTGGTCATTTGGTCTCTGAACGATTGTTTCTACCCAGCTAATCGCTCTATCTGACGGGGATCTGTACTGCCGTCTCTCCCTGCTTGCTGTGTGAAAAATAGAGTCCTTAGCAGGCTCCATGGAGCTGCTGGCACCAGTTCCTTCAAGGATGGAGTGGGGGAGAAGCTTTGTGAAGGAGGGTTTAGCTTGATTTTTCTTTTTTATCTCAATACCTGCTGTAACACTCTACACATCCTGCTAGACACACTGCAATCAGTCCAGTCTGCGCCAGGCAAGATTTTAGACATTTCAGGTGTCATCCATCCTTCATATCTCGTGCATGCCTTTCTTTTCATGAGCCCAGCAGATGCCTTTAATTGCCAGCCACTGCTCTTGGCTTTCCAAGAAGTAGAAGAGGAACTATGGAGTCCCTCTGGCGAAGGATGAAACAAAGGGGCCCAGCAGTGTTATGACATTTTCTTGCACTGAGTTGGCTTTGGGAAGAATGGGCTCTTTCCTCCCGTTAGATAAGCACAGAAATCTTAAGCAGATGCTTGCAAAACATCAAACAAATATATACTTAAAAAATAAATATAGACTATACCCGCATGCCCCATAATCTGGCCAATGTTCAGCCACCGCTAACAGTATCTAGCCTTTCTCTGGTGAAGCCTGGAAGAAAAGGAAAAACCCACAGTCTAGTCAGTCCACAGTGGGACTGCAACCAGCTCCACCAGCACCATCATCACAGGGCTGAGCATCACAATGCTGGTGCCCAGTCTCCCGTTGTTCAGCAACTAGGGGGAAACACAGCCCTTCTCTCCCATGTGTACACTCCAGGAGGTTTAATCTGTTTAAGTTTCTCCTTAAATCACCATTGCAGAATGCGAAGGGGAATTTAATGCCGTAGGGAAGAAGGTGCAGTAGCCTGGAAAGCCTAAATTGCCAAAAGCAAAAAGAAAGGGTGTTTTCTTTGGTGCTTAAGTAATCCTTATGCTCCTGATTTCTAGGGTAGAGATAACAGGGGGGATTCCTTCTAGTTCCCCTGCATTAGAAGCCACAGAGTTTGGGAAAAGCTGGGTGAAAGTGTATTAATTGAGAAGTGTGAGAAAGAATTTATTGCAAGAAGTTTCCCTTCCCTCAACTCTTTGTTAAAACAACATTAAAGAACATGATCGGTGTCAAGAGAAGGGCTTTAAAGAACCTGCTGGAGTTCACCCATGTAATCCTCATTCACATCCTCGTGCAGACAGGTTGTGGTACCAGCTTTCATCGGCTCATGTACCACATCCTGCGCAGGTCCTACCCCATTCAGCGCCCTGAACAGGTGATGCCATTTGTTTTCTCAGCAGTGTGTGGTCCTGGGCCTTCTTTATTCCTTATTACTCAGCCTGTTAGGAAGCTTTTTAAAATTGCTATAGTATCATGTGCTTTCTACAGCAGTGTTGTTTGTAACTGCTTCACAAGCATGCATTAAATCACTTCATGTATCCCTAACGGGGACAGAATAATGTTTCACAGGGTGGGAACCAAGACTGAAAACTTGAGATATGAATTTTCTCTTCACTTCAGATGCTCAGTTTCGCCTATTTAACGCATGATTTTTTGCAGTACGTTGCACTGCACAGCAATTTCAGGATACTACTGTGTCAATAAATTCAATGTGCTGCGAACTTTCCCAATCTCCAAGACAAACTGGCACAATATGGCTCCTGTCCATAAGGGCTTTACCCTCCCAAACTGGATGGCTGCCTGCAAACTGCTTATTAGAAACAGGCCCTGGGCAAATGAACTTCCAAATGATGCTGGGGACAGATAAGTTTGGGAGGGTGCTGGGTGGCCTGAGCCAAAAAGGATCTCACAGTTTAGAAATACATGCATCTATACATATACATTAAGTTGTAAAGGTAGGTATTTGGGTTCCTGCTGCTTTTAAGTGCAGCTGGGAATGCTCAGAGTTCCTGCACCTCAACAGTTGCCTCAGGTCCCAGTGATACCACAATGTTTGTATATAAAAAGTAGCACATTTGTGTCAGCTGAGCAGCATTTGGTCTTTCCTAAGTTTGGAGTATTTGACTTTGCAAATGTAGTAAAGTTTTAGTGTAGTTTTTCTTTGTGTAATGTCTTGTGTGTGAATGTGCATGCATAGACACATACATACATCTATTTACACATATATATGTATACATGTATAGTGTTATTCTTCCCTCTGAGAAGCATTTTAACTCTGGGTATCTAACAACCACAGAAAATATGTGCAGTTGGTATTTGAGCTGCCACAGGGGACCAGCTGGCTTTTGCAACCCACCTTCACCGAAGCCTGAGTCCTGGTGAGGTTATTTATCACACTGCAGTGAGAGACGTGCTGCCATGCCCAATCGCCTGGGAAAATTCACCATCTCTTGCCACAGGGCACGAGTCCCCAGGGAGAGCCCCATGGCTGCCAGAGCCAGTTGGATGCCTTGCTCTGCATCCAGCCAGAGTAACACTCATATTTATGGTGTATGGGCTAAAATCTTTATTCACAAAGCAGCAGCTTTAGCTTTTCATTGTCAGCATGGACGTTGAACTAATCAGAAAGAGGAGCAGGGAAAGGGTGGGGACCGGAAAAGAGGAGTTTGTGGGAACATAACAATGTTAAAGAAAAAATTTTGCTTGCTGTCAGTTAAGTCTTTCCATTAGTTACCTCTACCATTACGGATTCATTTTAAGATCCAGACTTCAATATACATAACTTTAAATCACTAACATCTTTCATGGCTCTGTGATTTGCTGGTTCCATATGTAGCCTCTTGGCCCATTGCATTGGCACAGGTTCAATTCTTGTTCTTCCTTTGGGTTACGGTTTCCTTGCTTTGATGGGGGGATCAGGAGGGGAAGAAGAGGGAAAGAGCAAGAAAGGGATGGTAAGATAGAAGGCAAGTGATAGCAGAGAGGGAAAGATGGGAGGAAAAGAAAGGAGTAAAAGTACAAATAATACAAATGGAGAAAATAAGTAAATAAACAGTGGGAAAAGCAGAAAAACAATGAGAAATCTTGTCATAAGCAGCTATCCCCATCCTGCTGCTTCTGGCAGCTATTGAGGAGTAAGAGGAGAAGGCTGATAGAGCCTTTCCCAAGTGCCCGAAATGGCAGTGCCATGCTGCCGCTCGTCCCTGTTAAAACAGGCTCAGTCCCTGCCTGAACTTTATAATTAAGCTCACTGAGATCTTGCTTGGGGTCTGGGCTGACAGCTGTATTGAATTTTGGTTTATTGTGTGATTTATCAGGGCCGTAGATGGGTGTTTGGATGATTAAGTGCTGCAAAAATACCTTGGAATGCAACACACAGCAATATCTGCATTATTAATAATAATAAAGATAAATGTTCCTCCCCAGAGCTTTCGATGGCTGTGCCACTCAATTTAACATTTTAACAGTGGCATGTGGCCTCTCCATGGCACCTGGTCTGATGTATTCGAGCAGGCAAAGAAAAGGTTATTTGTCAAATGCTCAGCCTCAACTGTACGGTATTTTGAAAGCTCCAGGTCAGAGCAGCCTGAGCCGCATTCCTGTCCCTGACATCCAGCGAGACTGAACTTTGTCATGTTATTAAGCTGTCAGCAGTGCTGGGGTGTTATTTAGATTTCTGGTGGGAACTCCTTGCACATGCTTGGGGTGCTCTAGTGGGATTATATCAACACCATTGTAAAACACACACAAATGAGCTGTGTTGTAATTACCACATGAAGACCTCGCCTGGCTGGGTTAATCAGCAGAGAATGGAAATACCAGATAAACACAAATGGGCCACCAGGATGTTTATTCCAGTGGCAACAATGTCATTGTTTCCTTCGAGACCAGCCTGATTCTGGGGCTCCTTTGGCAGTCAAACTACTGACTGCTGAGCATCTGTGCCATGCATGGAGGAGCAACATGGGGTTCTGCTTCCTCTCTTGTACCAGACTCCTACAGGCATGACCAGCAGGACCAGGGCTATAAAGAGATGCAGTGGGACCAAGGATTTTAGGTGATGTGATATTTGCTGATGTAAAAAAAAAAAAGTAAAATGTTTTCTCTACATCTTTGCACCAGTTCCACTCAAAGATCTGCTTTGCATAAGACTCTTGTGCCCACCAGGTAGGATGGAGGCTGCTTTCTGTGCACCCCTCCTCACAACGGAGGGGCAATTACAGCTTTATCAGTTCCAGCTGCCTGTCGGAAAGACACTTGGGAAAAGTGGCTGCCTGGGGAGTTTTGTTCTGTTGGTTGCCATTCAACAAATCATGTTTTAACGTGCTTTCACCTTTTGCTTTTTGGGGAGAGAAATAGCTTGATTTAATTTCACTGTACCTCCCAGTGCCACAAGCCACAGTGGTCAAGTGGGACCATGCTGCCACCAAACCATCCTGGGAAGTGCATAGGGCTGAGATCCTCCTTCACAAGTCCTCCTTTTTCTGCCAATACATCAGATTTGTTTTATCTACATAGAACCTCAGGGCTCTAACTAATGTCACGGACATAAGCAAACTACCAAGCTGCTGAAAAATGTCCGTGTCCCAGGTGTTTGCTACAACCTCCACAACTCTGTCCATGGACAAACGGTTGCCTGAGCATTCTGTAAGTCAATGATGGTGTTTATCTGGAGTAGTTTGAATGAGCAGCGAGGGTGGTTGTGCACAAACTTGCCTGCCTCTGTCAGAAGGTGATGGCAGAACATTTGGTTAATTCCTTCCTCTGGAAAAAACTGCAGGGAAGTGTAAGGGATGGTGACAAATAGTCAATGGGTAACACCAGCATCGTTTGGCACAGCAAGCTTTGAAAGAGGTTTTCCACAAAGCCTGACATCATATTCTAGTAATGCAGCAATATAATAATGATTTTTTTCTGTGAAAAAAATCATAGAATCATAGAATCCTAAGGGTTGGAAAGGACCTTAAGATCATCTAGTTCCAACCCCCCTGCCATGGGCAGGGACACCTTGCCCTAAACCACGTGGCTCAAGGCTCTGTCCAACCTGGCCTTGAACACCGCCAGGGATGGAGCATCCACAACCTCCCTGGGCAACCCATTCCAGTGCTTCACCACCCTCACTGTAAAGAACTTCTTCCTTATATCTAATCTAAACTTCCTCTGTTTAAGTTTGAACCCATTACCCCTTGTCCTACCACTACAGTCCCTAAGGAAGAGTCCCTCCCCAGCATCCTTGTAGACCCCTTTTAGATACTGGAAGGCTGCTATGAGGTCTCCACACAGCCTTCTCTTCTCTAGGCTGAACAGCCACAACTCTCTCAGCCTGTCTTCATATGGGAGGTGCTCCAGCCCTCTTATCATCCTCGTGGCCCTCCTCTGGACTCGCTCCAACAGCTCCATGTCCTTTTTATGTTGAGGACACCAGAACTGTACGCAGTACTCCAAGCAGGGTCTCACAAGAGCAGAGTAGAGGGGCAGGATCACCTCCTTTGACCTGCTGGTCACGCTTCTTTTGATGCGGCCCAGGATACGGTTGGCAGTGCCGGCTCATGTTAAGCTTCTCGTCAACCAACACCCCCAAGTCCTTCTCTGCAGGGCTGCTCTGAATCTCTTCTCTGCCCAACCTGTAGCAGTGCCTGGGGTTGCCCCGACCCAGGTGTAGGACCTTGCACTTGGCTTGGTTAAACTTCATAAGGTTGGCATCGGCCCACCTCACAAGCGTGTCAAGGTCCCTCTGGATGGCATCCCTTCCCTCCAGCGTATCAACCGAACCACACAGCTTGGTGTCATCGGCAAACTTGCTGAGGGCGCACTCAATCCCACTGTCCATGTCACCGACAAAGATGTTGAACAGGACCGGTCCCAACACCGATCCCTGAGGGACACCACTCGTTACAGGTTTCCAACTGGACATCGAGCCATTTACCACAACTCTTTGCATGCGGCCATCGAGCCAGTTTTTTATCCACCGAGTGGTCCATCTATCAAATTGATGTCTCTCCAATTTAGAGACAAGGATGTCGTGCGGGACAGTGCCGAATGCTTTGCACAAGTCCAGGTAGATGACATCAACTGCTCTGCCCCTGTCCATCAGTTCCGTGGCTCCATCATAGAAGGCCACCAAATTGGTCAGGCAGGATTTCCCCTTAGTGAAGCCATGTTGGCTGTCACCAACCACCTCGTTGTTTTTCATGTGCCTTAGCATGTTTTCCAGGAGAAACTGTTCCAAGATTTTGCCAGGCACAGAGGTGAGACTGACTGGTCTGTAGTTCCCCGGGTCTTCCACCTTCCCCTTCTTGAAAATGGGGGTTATATTACCCTTCTTCCAGTCATTGGGAACTTCACCTGACTGCCAGGATTTTTCGAATATGATGGACAGTGGCTTAGCAACTTCATTCGCCAGCTCCTTCAGGACCCGTGGGTGGATTTCATCAGGTCCCATGGACTTGTGCACATTCAGGTTCTTAAGATGGTCTCGAACCTGATCCTCTCCTACAGTGGGCCTAAGGTCTTCGTTCTCACAGTCCCTGCATTTGCTTTCCAAGACTTGGGTTGTGTGGTCAGAGCATCTGCTGGTGAAGACTGAGGCAAAGAAGTCATTAAGAACCTCAGCCTTCTCCAAATCCATGGTAGCCAGTTCTCCTGATAGCTTCTGGAAAGGGCCTACATTGTCCCTAGTCTGTCTTTTATTTGCTACGTATCTATAGAATCCTTTCCTGCTATCTTTTACATCCCTTGCCAAACTTAATTCTAGCTGGGCCTTAGCTTTCCTAACCTGGTCCCTAGCTTCTCGGGCAATGCTCCTGTATTCTTCCCAGGCCGCCTGTCCTTGCTTCCACCTTCTATAAGCTTCTTTTTTCCCTCTAAGCTTCCTCAGCAGCTCCTTGTCCATCCATGGAGGTCTCCTGGCCATCCTGCTGCACTTTCTTCTAGTCGGGATGCAACACTCTTGAGCACGTAGCAGGTGATCCTTGAATATCGACCAGCAGTCTTGGGCCCCCCTGCCCTCTAGGACTGTATCCCAGGAAACCTTACTAAGGAGGTTCCTGAAGAGGCCAAAGTCTGCTTTCTTGAAGTCCAGGGCAGTGAGCTTGCTGCACGCTCTTCTCACTGTCCTGAGGATCTCAAACTCAACCATCTCGTAATCACTAGAGCCAAGGCTGCCCTGGAGCATTACATTTCCAACCAGTCCCTCCCTGTTGGTGAGCACAAGGTCCAGCATGGCACCTCTCCTCGTCGGCTCCTCTATTGCTTGAAAGAGGAAGTTGTCTTCCACACAATCGAGGAACCTCCTGGATTGCTTGTGCCGGGCCGTACCGTCCCCTCCAACAGATGTCACGATGGTTGAAGTCCCCCATGAGGACCAGGGCCTGCGAGCGTGAGGCTGCTGCTATCTGTCTGTAGAGCGCTTCATCCACAGAGTCCTCTTGATCAGGCGGCCTGTAACAGATCCCCACCGTAATGTCCCCTGTTGCTGTTTTCCCTTTGATCCTGACCCACAAACACTCTGTTACCTCATCACCCGTCCCCAGACAGAGTTCCATACTCTCTAGCCTATCACTAACATAGATAGCAACGCCCCCTCCCCGTCTGCCTGGCCTGTCTTTTCTAAACAGCCTGTGACCTTCCATTCCGACATTCCAGTCATAGGAGCCATCCCACCATGTTTCTGTGATACCAATGACATCATATTCCCGTAGCCTTGCACACATCTCTAATTCCTCTTGCTTGTTCCCCATACTACGGGCGTTTGTATAGAGGCACCTTAGCCGAGCTCCAAATGAAGCTGACTCAATGGCTGGGGCAGCTGAAACATCTCTACATCGCTCCAAGCACTTATTACAGGTGCTGGCAACTGACCAGGAATGTTGGGATGGATCAATGCTCCCCTCCCCCAACACATCTAGTTTAAAGCTTTCCTGACCAGCCTGGCAAGCCTCCTACCAAAACAGCTCTTCCCCTTCTTTGTCAGACCAGCTCCATCAGCCTCCAGTAGATCTGGCCTCCCAAATGGAGCCCCATGTTCTAAATAGCCAAACCCCTGACTATGGCACCACCATTCTAACCATTTATTAACCTGCCAGACACGCCTAGCTTTTTTAAGGTCCTCCCCTTTGCCCTGGAGAATCGATGAAAAAACTATCTGAGCTCCAGAGCCCCTAACCACCTCTCCCAGGGCTCTGTAGTCCTTCTTAATGTCCTCCAGGCTACTGCTGTCTATATCTCTAGCACCCGCATGGACCACTAGAAGGGGGTAATAGTCAGCAGGACTTACTAGAGCAGGCAGCCTCTCAGCAACATCCCTGATCCGAGCCCCTGGCAGGCAACACACCTCCCTCGAGACTGGATCAGGCCGGCAGATGAGCGCCTCTGTGCCTTTCAAAGTAGAGTCCCCTACTACTATGACCCTCCTCTTTTTCCTGGAGGCACCAGTAGCGATCCTCTTTACTGGTGCATCAGCAGGGTGCTCATTAGGTGTGGTGGGTGCTTTCTCATTAGCCTCCTGCAGAACCGCGAAGCAGTTCTGGGTGGGGACATCAGATTTAGGAGGAAGCCCCTTGTTGTTAATTGTCCTCTTCCTCCTTTTTTTGTTCGTTTTTCTCGTGACTAATTCCCAGCTTCCTGGGTTGCTGCCCTCCTTCTTTCCTATATGAGCAATGCTGGACGTTTGCAGCCCCTGCGCAGTTTGGGCCTGGAGCAAGCAGCCCAGCTTCCTCTCAGCTTCCCTGGCATCTTTTAGCTCTCCAACAGCCTCCCGCAGCTCAGCCACCTGCTGCAGGAGGACCTCCACCAGGGCGCACCGAGTGCAGCCCTGTCCATCGTGCACCCCCGCCTCACGAGACCAGTCGAGGCACTCTCTACACTCCGAGGTCTGCGCCGCAGCCTCCCCTCTCATCGGCTCTGTCTGGGTGCCTACGCTGGCCACCGCCGGGGCAGAGCTCCCAGAGCCGGCCCTGCTCCTGAGGCGAGTACTCACCATCTCGCTCGCTGCCCGCTCGCCCTGCCTGCGCGAACTGCCTCGCAAACTGCCGCGGCACGCCCTGTTTGCCCGCCCTGGTCGCTCGTGCTCCCTGGGATGGGTTTTACCCGCTGAGGGCTGGTGCCGTCACTCCTGGCACCGCCCCCTGTGAGTCAGCTGCTCGCGTCAGCTGAGCTGCCGGCTCCTGGGCAAGTCCTGTCGAGGACTTGAGGCTCCCTCGGTCGCTCTTGCCGCTCCGAACTGAGGCTCCGGGACGCTGTGCTTCCCCCCGCTCCGGTGTTAAAGGCGTCCTCTCTGGAGATACTCACCTCGGCAATTCAATGACAAAATTCAAAATGATACTCACCTCGGCAATTCAAAATGACAGTCTATGTCAATAATATAAGTTCTTGAAGTAATTGTGTTACTCCCATGAATTTGTAAGCCAAATGGGGTAAAGATGTCTTACTGGAGCCTCCATTTGCAGAGAGAGGATTGTCCAGAGTTGTTCACTCATCACTTGAATAGCCAGGTTAGTAGTTCAGCCCTCATCTCCTGGAAATTAATGTATGAAGCACAGGGTCATCAGTGTCTTCCTATTTCTGGCATAAATAGAGGGGCTTGCAGGAAGGTTTTCTCCTCCATTGAAAGGAAGTGGAAAGGAAAAGGGTAATGGTGAATTGCAATTGAAGCCTAGAGACAGTGGGTTAGGGAGAAAAAGCCAGAGCTAAGAAGGAATGATGTTTACTTAGGGCCTATTTGCCATCTGGTGGTTCTAGAGAAAAACATAGCCAGACCATGCTCTGAAAAGCTCCTCTCTGAGTCCACAAGTCTTCACTTATTTCTGGGACCATGTATGATACCAGGCACTGAATAACCATGACAATCTCATTGCCATTTCTTCCTCCCTGTTGTGTTTGTTGCATCTATCTGTGCCGTGCTCTATGTTAGCTCTTGACCTCTACCTCATGTAGAGGGTTGAAGTCATGCTCAGCACTGGGGCTAGATAATACAATTGATAAATAGTACTGATCAACAAATCCTTATGTCCTCTGTGCCACCACCACTATAGCAGCCTGTCATGGTTTAACCCCAGCTGGCAACTAAGCCCCACACAGCCATGTGTTTACTTTCCTCCAAGAAGGATGGGGAAAAGAATCAGAAGGGTGAAAGTGAGAAAAATCATGGGTTGAGATAAAGACAGTTTAATCAGTAAAGCGAAAACTCTGCATGCAAGCAAAGCAAAATAAGGAATTCATTCACCACTTCCCATCAGCAGGCAGGTGTTCAGCTACCTCGAGGAAAGCAGGACTCCACCATGCATAACAATTACTTGGGAAGACAAATACCATAACTCTGAATGTTCCCCACCTTTTTTCTTCCCCCAGCATTATATGTCGAGCATGACATCATATGTTATGGAATATCCCTTGGATCACTTGGGGTCAGCTGTCCTGGTTGTGTCCCCTCCCAACTCCTTGTGCACCTATAGCCTGCTCACTGATGGGGTGGGCTGAGGAGCAGAAGAGGCACTGCCTTTAGTTACTTGATCAGCAGTAACTAAAACGTCCCTGTATTATCAACACTTGGTCCAGCACAAATCTAAAACATAGCCCATTGAAGCTACTGTGAAGAAAATGAACTCTAACCCAGACAAAATTGGCACACAGCCAAAGGAGTGGACATCACCGTTTAACACCTCTCTTGCCTTTATCCACTCTGTAGCAAGGCCAGTGGAATACTGATGTCTGTCAGGAGTTCACCTGAGAGCCATGAGGGTGGTTTATCACCTGTAGAGACTTGGCCAGAACCTCTTGTTGCACTGGTGACTTGAAGTCCAATGGGCACACTCATTTTTATCAACAGTTTTGGAAAATTTGAATGCACAGCTCATAGATCTTCTGCGTGTGACTTCTCAGTTATGCGTTCTTCTGAGTAATGTCTATCCCAAATGAAAAACATTTTTCAGCCAAAAGGAAATTCTAATTAAAAAATGTAATCTTCTCAAAATTTTCCATATAAAATTGCTGGTTTGGACACACAGACAAAACCCCACCAAAACAATTAATCTTCATTTACTAACCAGGATACCACCATTAAATATCTCATTGAAAGCCAGTATTTGGAAATTAAATTACATATTTAAGTAAGATGGCAGCTCAGAAGAAATTATTCCTTCCTGTGCACCAAAAAAGGCTATTTTTGGCTGGTAGTCACTGCCACCCTGTGTTCCCCCTGATTGCTTTACTCATTTGCTGTCTTCTGACATGTGGGCTGAGTGAACACCTTCTTTTGTGAGTACCATAGCACATAATACAGGCAACCCACAGTTTACTACTGATGAAATACGAATGAAGAGGAGGAATACATGAAGAGTGAGGCTCCACAAAGGGATCTGGATGGGCTGGATCAATGGGCCAAGGCCAGTTGCATGGTGTTCACAAGGCAAAGTGCCAGGCCCTGCACTTGAGTCACAACAAACACATGCAACACTACAGGCTTGGGGCAGAGTGGCTGGAAAGCTGCGCAGTGGAAAAGGACCTGGGGGTGCTGATTGACGGAGCTGAACATGAGCAGCTTGTGTCCAGGCAGCCAAGAAAGCCAACAGCATCCTGGCCTGTATCAGCAACAGCGTAGCCAGCAGGGCCAGGGAAGTGATCATCCCCCTGTACTGGGCACTGGTGAGGCTGCACCTGGAATCCTTTGTTTTGGACCCCTCACTACAAGAAAGACATTGAGGTGCTGGAGTGTTTCCAGAGAAGAACACCACCAGAAGAAGCTGGTGAATGGTCTGGAGAATACGTCTTATGAGGAACAGCTGAGGGAACTGGGGTTGTTTAGTCTGGAGAAGAGAAGGCTCAAAGGGGGACCTTATCGCTCTCTACAGCTACCTGAAAGGAGTTTGCAGTGAGGTGGGGATTGGTCTCTTCACCCAAGTAACAATCAATAAGGCAATAGGAAATGGCCTCAAGTTGCTCCAGGAGAGGTTTAGATTGGATATTAGAAAAATTTCTTCACTGAAATGGTTATGAAGCTTTGGAACAGGCTGCCCAGGGAAGTGGTGGAGTCATCGTTCCTGGAGGTGTTTAAAACATGTGTAGATATGGTGCTTAGGGACGTGGTGCAGTAGTGGACTTGACAGTGCTGGATTAACAGTTGGATTTCATGATCTTAAAGGTAATTTCCAACCTAAATGGTTCCATGATTCTATCATAATTGATTGTAAGGATGGGTGCAGGCAATCCCCTGGATTCTTTTTGTGGGTGCTCAGAGTTGGCCAGATGCAGCATGGATGAGATCTTTTGTTTCTTTGACTCCCACCAGAAAAAATGCATGGTCACATACTTATCCTTAAATCCAGGGTTGAAGTCAGGGGGATTATATGGTCTGCTGGTCTGGGATAAAGTTTAGTGTGTGCTTGAAGATGTGCTCATTTGCTTTACTGAATGGGAGCATTTCCATCAAGTTTAAAGAGAGACGGATTGACTGAAAAAGAAAAAAGGCCAAAGTAAGGGAGAAGGTCAGTGTCACTGAACAAGGGTTCAAGAGAAGCACCTTTAGATAGCATCCTCTGAACAGCAATGATTAGCACATTTAAAAGTCATTCTTCTTTAAAGTGTCTGCAGCCAGGCACTAAAAACTAGTGAAAAATAAATCAGTAAGGATATCTGAAACAGAAAGATATGTAGACAATAGAATTTGGAATAATGAGGAGTTATGCAGCGCTGAATTGTTCACTATGTAGCCCACGTTTTCCTTGTGGTTTTATGAAATGTCTTAGCAGGAAAATAAGAAAATAAACACCTTTTCTCCCAGAATGCTTGACCATTGCGTGTTTCATATTCTGCAGTACCAAGATTTCTTGCCTTGGTACTTGCTTATTCTTTGCCATCAGCCAAGATCTTCTGCAGCCTCAGAAGAAAAGGCATCGTATATTATTTTCCTTATAGATGAAAAACCAAAGTATTTAAGACAAAATGTAAAGTTCACTTGAAGAAGAGGGTTAAAAGTGTTCCTCCACAAAACGGAAAGTATTCTAATGTTTGAAAAACTATTCTTCCTGAGACTCAAGATTTTTATGAGTGATCTGCATCTGCAACCTTTCCCAAAACAGTCTATCATCAAATGATTCAATGTCATCATCAAAGAATTTTTGGCTACTGACTTTCCTTTAATAATAGTTGAGAAGTTTAATGAAAGGAAAGAAAAGATCTGCATAGATTTCTTCCTAAATTGGATGTAATCCTGCCTTTTTTCATTTATTCCCTTTTTTTTTTTTTTTGGTAATATTTCTGCTCAGAGAAAATTATAGCCTCTGGTGCCAGTGATGTGCTGTGTATGTTTTGTTTATTACAGCGGTTTTAACTGGAACCATGGGTGAGGGAGTATCATTATAAAATTCTTGATACTCCTGATATATTTGTGCAAACATAGTTGTGGGCACTGAAGGCAGTGGAGGAGATGACATTTTTAAAGCATTTTCTCCTTATTTTAAGCATCTGCTCAGTCACTCAAACGCGCTACATGACCACATGCTCTCTAGGCAGAGAGAAACTGAGGTCCTTGTTCAGACTGGACATCTGACCTGGCATGTCCAGCCCCACCTGAGTTGAAGCTGGTTTTTGGCAGCTGCCACTCCAGCTGAGCCATGGCTTGGTGGTAGCCAACCCTTTCCTGGTGTTTGCCATCACTGTGTCAGGAGCATTGTGAGGAGTTGTGTGCCTTCTCACAGCCTGGAGTTGTAGAAACCGAGAATGACTGCAGTTTGTAGTAAAAACCTCCTGGGCACACAGGTTACACACATGCAGTGGCTGGGGGGAAGAGATGGTTGCACCAACTTTGTGAATAGCAAGTGTTGGGTCCCAGAGAGCCATATCTGCGGTACATGTGAAGATGAGCTCTGGAAATAAGATCTGCTGGCACTCTCTTTGCAATTCTCTATATTTATTTACTATTGTCTATCACTGATTTTCTTCTGATGTCTTCTACGACAGCTGTGGAGGAGATAAACAAGAAACTGTTTGAACTGCAAGGGCCAGGTATTCTAAAGACCCAGCAGCTGGATTTCTTCCTATTTGGCATCTATAGGCTGAGTTAGATTTTCCAATGAATTCAGCTGGCAGCACTAGGTGTCTCCTGATGGGACACTGGTACCTCGCTCTGTAAAAAGCTTCACTCACAGAGATGTTAAACCCCCTTAGAAACCTGTCTGCTGTGAATCACAGGTCTGCTTATTTATTTATATTACTCTGAACCACAAGGATCAATTAGCGGATGGTGATGTGCAGGAGGAGGGAACTGAGATTTTTGTTTGTCTTCAGGAACTGCTGCATCAGTAAGGGCTGAGTGTTGCCTCTGCAGAGCCTAGTGCACATTGCTGTGACCCTGCTAAGTTGGGGGCTCACACCAAACCCTTCATGTGGGCTTGTCCTCATCTAACGTTGGCTACCTCAGACCAAGGTGTTTCTGCCATCAATGACATGTGATAAGCACCTCCACAAAGCTGATTTCCTTGCTGACTGTAGACACATCTCTTCGGATGGGAGGAACAAACTTTTTTCCAGAGGACCATCTCAGACTACTTATTTAGCTTTATGATGGGTGAACTCAAGTGATAATAATCTCATATGGAGATGAATGGGACTATGAGTGGCCTGAAGTGAAGCGCTGGGTTTGCACACTTTGCTGGATTGGGCAATCAGCAGCTGCTCTAACCAACCCTCAAGATTATCTGCGGTCACATTCACAGAACCACTGCTCTGCAAGGGACAAATTCTGCTTCAGCCCCAGAAAGGCTCCTCTCATTGCAGCTTTATAGGTCAGTGATTAGGAGATATATGAGAACACATTTGTTCCTCCAGTGGTAAATGTAGCTGCCAGCAAAATGTGATGAGTAGGAAGCAAACCAGGCAAAAGCTGTAGACATCCCCCACTGGAGCCAGGAGAAAAGCTCTTATTGACATCTGCAAATCAGGGCTGAGCCAAACAAGGGCTGTGAAGAGAGAGCCCTGTGTACTGTAAGGTTGTGTTGGTCGACAACCAAGGAGTTGAATATTCTGTAGCTTACAAGATCCCTGCTGGGCAGCACAAAGACGAATTTCTCTTTCATCAGCACAACTGGAATGAATTTGGATTTGTTCTAGTGCAAAAAAGAAATAAATTCACTCTGCACATTTCCGCTCCTTTCTCCTTCACCCCACCATGAATATGCATTAAAAATGGGTCCTGAAACCTGTTTCAAAGAAGTGACAACTTGAGGTCTACGTACTGGGATTACTTGGGAAATGTTTATTTGTCAGGGTCGTCATCTGAGACAGAGAAGCGGAGGCGGGGGAAGGAACTCTCAAGAAAGGAAGATTCTTTCAATAAATCAATAAAAGATTGGTTACTCAACAGTGGGATAAACTTAGAATAAATAAGTAAATATCTTGTTGATTCAAGGCATCTTGTTAGGGAGGGCTTTAAAAGCAAAATGTGGAGAACTCAGTGTCTTGGAAGAGCAATAGTGGTTTTGGCTACTTCAACTGATCCATGGCATTATGTTGCTACTGCTGCTATTGTTTGGGGGTTTTTGACCAAATACACTGTGTCTTCACCTATGCTGATAGATTAAGCAGTGTCAAGGAGTATTTTTTTGTGCAGCCCGTTGGCCGTGTCTGCTGTTAAATCACCTGAATTTTCCCCAGCGTGCTTCTGGACTCATCTCAGCAGGGCCCAGTGGTGAGCTGGGAGCTAGCAGAGAACAGGCAGCTTGGATGCAGCTGCCCACTTTTGGGACAGTATTTAGCAGTGTAGACGTAAACATCTAGTGAAGCATACTAGTACATTAATGTACTAGTATAAATGCATATATATTTTTAAATATGTATTTATCATAAACAACTAGAGGCAGATTTCTGGAACATGTTGGGGTGGAAATTCATGGAACAGCTGAGCACCAGGGTCCCACAGTCAGGCACCTTCTCTTCATTTGCTCTACTGCGTGTCCAACTCCTATTGCCTTTTCTCTTTCCTCTCTCAATCTATAAAGTATTCTCATCTCCCTTTTCTCTTTTCTAGTGTATTTTGGCCCATGTTTTCATAGGGTACACATGTATTTCATGAATGTGCAGTCTTGCATGTATGTTGCTCATGCTGAGTACGAGCCCAGTCTGTATCAGAAACAGTCATTTACCAAGCAGGGAGTAGTCCAAAGCTTACTATTAATAGTAACTCCTGGCATTTGGCAGTGAGCATTCAAAATCTTTGGATGTTGGGAACACATAATTCATTGCAACAGCCTCAGACTAGCACACATAAAGAAACAGAATTTTAGTACAATACAAAAAAAATATTCTGAGGTTACTTTCTATTTATTTTAAGGATTTTAAGGGATTTTCTTTTCCGAAAGTCCAATTATGAAAAAATACAGGAAAAATGCCTGTTTTCAGTACTCGTAGCCATTTCTTCTCAGGATGAGGATAGGGACAGATCAGGACCTCCCATGAGAAGTAAGCAATTAAAAAATGTACTAGAAGGAGAAAAATGAAACAAGTCAACTCAACACACATGCGTTCTTCAACAGCGAATAAAACCAAGAAAAATGAAAAATGCTAGCAAATTAAAAGAGGCTGGAAAAAGATGGTTAAAAATCAAAGAAAATGAAGAAAATAGTTTCCTTTAATTCCCTTTCAAGCAACCCCCAATCAACGATTTTGCAGAGCTTTAGTATTTTGGGGCATTATTGAAAACTAAAATTAGATTTACATGCATATTAACTAATATTGTATATCACTTCTATTTTTGAATTTCCTAAATAAACAGGACTGGTTAATTTTACTGTACTACCTTGGATCAATAGTACGTCAGGATATATTAATGATCTCTTGTAAGAGTAGGAGAACTGAGGCACAGGGAGATACTAATAAGACAAGTATCTGAATACAGAATATCTAGAGTGTATCTCCAGCTGCTTCACATATGAATTATCCATGGAACTATACCACCTAATTAAATTTAGACTGTGTTTAAAGATACATCTTGTAAATGGAAGTTGATTGAAAGTCACTGGTCTCCTGTTGTGCACTGGTGTTCAGGACTTGACTACTGGCAGAAGCTGAACAAGTTTAAGTAAACTAATACAACTGTGCACAGTGGGAACAGAAAAACAGTTAATTTGTTTCCATAATCCATGCACCCTTGTCACTTATGGATTCAGTTGAAAAAAAGGTATTTTTCTTTGCCCAAGATTTAATGGAAAATGAATATTCTTCTAGAATTTTTGAAAAAAAAATTTGAAATGTGGACAATGTCAAAGGTGTCAGATAGCCCAAATGAGGAAAAAAGCTTAGGGGGAACTTGGTGCCTTAGGAGGCCCAAAATGTCATTCAGTGTCTTTCGCTGTCACTTGGTAGATCTTACTCTACCCAGGTCTATAGTTGCTACCACACCAGGCAGGTTTGCCTGGTTTTCGTTAAATAAATGCTTTTAGTGAACTTAGTGCCTCTACACCATGGGAAGGCTGTACATCTTGATTTTCTTTGTGTGTTTTGAACCGTGAATTGGTGTTCATGCCAAGAGCAAATGCCCTGGCCCTATATGCTGTCTCATGTCCCCATCTCTCTGCTTCTGCTCCTGTTGCTGTTCTGCATGTGGTCACTTATCTTGGCAAGTATGGTAATGCTCCTTGGACTGGTTTGGGTAAAATAAGTCTTCATTTTGACCTACCTTTTGGAAATCCCTTCTTGATACAGAATTTCAAGGGCTTTCCTGTTTCCTCCGTGTGTCATATCTGTTTGTCTTTATGGTACTTCTTTGCCAGGAGCAGTTCTTTCAAGGACTGCTTTCTTCTTGCAGAAAAGCAACATTTCACTAGCAAGGTCTGAGTTAAAAGGTATATTTTTTTCACCTTCTACGTATCAGGGAGTTGATTTAAATAAACATGTTCAATCTTAAAAGCCAAGCCATGTGAAGAAGGGGGCAGCACAGGGAGGCAGGAGTTTGGCAAACAGCACTAGTGGAATTGGCAGTGATGGGTCCAGGCATGATTGTTGCCTCTCTGTTGGAGGTCACTACCCTGCCATTCTACTCACAGTCTGGTGTCTTCATACAAACAGCAGCAGCATCATTTAGTCCATACACAGGGATGTGATAGAGCTGAGAAGGCAGAAAGTTAATTGGACACCGTCTGTGAGATGGAGGTGATACAGACCCCAGGAGGCAGCATTCCCACTGGCATGTCTGTTGGAGCCTTAGTTTCCAGCTCTTTCTACCTGCCTTGACCACTTGCACCAGTGAATAGGGCCAAAACATGCCTGAATCATTCATTTAGCTCAGGAGGACACAGCCACACTACATGCAGATGTGCTGGTTTCCTCTTGGTCATTAAATGGAGCATTAAAGCTATCTACACATATGCCATAACAATTTGGTTCAGATCCTTGATGGATCAGGCACAGCAGAGAAGCATACAGTTCATCCCTACCCACTCTACTCTGAGTAGCTCCATATTCACATCCCTCATAAAAATGGAGAACTAGAGATTTCAGGAGGTGCGTTACCTCCGGAGAGAATGTGCAATGCTCGAGCAATGCCTAGCGCCTGTGGTTCTGGCACTAGTGGAGCTGACTGCTGCTCTTTCACCAGCGGCTCACTCAAGGCAATGAAGAATTCAATTCAGGAAGAATTCAGGGAAATTGCTTTTTTAATAACAGGGCAGGAATTTTCACCCACCTATTTCACCCTAGCCTGAATGCTATGGAGAGAAGTTATCCTTATGAATTGGCTTCCTCAGACAGTCTGAGTCATTTTTCTGAGTCTTAAATTTTAAGGGATTTTTTGTGGCTACACATTGACTCTGGTTTTGTCCCTGGCATCCCTACAGGAAATTCAGCTCCACAGTTTTGGTGTCAGACTCAGCAAAACAGCACTGGACTGAGTGGGAAGAGTTAGACCCTCTGGGAGAACAGACAGGGTGAGGAGAGGTTGCCCTGTTGCCCTTGTTATTCTAGTTTTGTGGATAACCAGAAGGTTACAGCCTTCAGCACTTCTGCCAGTCAGAGCTATTTTTAATTAAAAGTAAACTCAGGAAGTTTTTAATATGGACAAAACAACAACGGGTTTTGTCACTGGCAAGTTCTAAAAATTATACTGCTGAGTCTTCATTAAAAGACACAACCATTCAACCATTTTGCCTACTATGTTTAAAAAAAAAAGGTTTTTTTTCAATTTTTTAGGGGTTTGTTTTTTTTTTTTTATTAGGTTCAGCCATGGGCCCAAGTATCAAAAAGTCCTTTTCTTGCTAAAGACATTACCTAGAAACCTGTGCAGAAGCTGACAATCCAGTCTGGAACACTATTATAATACAGACTTTCATGTATAAACTGAGAAGTGTAGAAGGGTATGATCAGCAGCATGTTCTACACGAAATTACATTGTCTTGTCATTATAGTGTGTTTATATCTTGCTCTGCCTTCCAAAAGCCCCACAAGATATCAGAACATATGTGGTAGCTGATCAGTGATCAAATATGAATTAGCTAGAAGATGCGTAAGAAATGAGCTCAATAGAAAGTAAAGATGCATGTGATGAAAGAATTTATTATTTGGCTGGAAGGAGGTTACTAGATCAGGTTTTTCAAGGACTATGTTTGTCATTATCCATTTCTTAAGAATTAATATATTTAATATGGCCATTAGTCACTTTAACACAAAAGGCTTTTGAGATTTGCCGATGACACAAAAAGAAGGACTGAGGTATCACAGTGACAGTAACACAGTGACAACCAATGTCCTGAGGGTGATAAAAGCAGGAATAGTGTGACATTTAACAGAGAAAAATACAAGGATTTCATTTTAGAATGAATAATGGTAATTTTTGCTAGAATATCAGAGTCATCAGCTGGAAGCAACTGAGATGGGAAAGGCATTAGTTTGTTAGCTGATAACACATTTATTTGGATCTACCAACATAATGGAACCAATATAGCATGAAGGTCTTCCCAGGATGGAAGATATTCCCAGCAAGGAAGATGTTTTAACACTGTTGTAGAAGATCTGCAGTATTGTCTATTTCTGTGTACTCATCATCTTGTGGACAAACCTAAGCAAATCAACCCTGTGAAAGCAGACTGAGGAGTACCACTAAATAAGCTAGCTTGGGGTGCAGAAACAGCCTCAACACTTAGTTTTCACCTGGCACATGACTTTGCCTGAAGTACTTCCTGCAGAGCTGTGAAAACAGATCTCCTTGTAGGCTCCTCTCCATTAACCCCTTTTGCTGGAAATGCAGCAGCACATTTCCAGTGCTGCTGCCCTGCAGTTGTCCACTTCAATGTGCCAGCAACCTCTTCTGAAGCATCTGATACGAGTCGCACTCAGAGACATAACCATGGTAAGATGAGCAGCTATTTCCAGTTTGGCAGCCTGGCAATTTTTGTTTCCCCGGGAACTGGCAACTGCCCACATACACTGAGCTGCTGTGCAGGAATCCATAATTAATGTCACATTTGCTCTACCATCAGTCTAGACACATTTGTCTAAACTATTGTTTTTAAAAAAGAAATAAAAATATTAAAAATGTCAACCCCCAACAGACAGAGGGTAAGAGAGTAAATAAAGCTGGCAGGCTCTTTTGTCTGAGCAGTTTTGCTACATTCCTAACTTTCTTTTGAAGGAGTCTGATGAAGATTTGCAAAACATTCTTTCCTTTACCCTTCTTGGCTTTAGAGTTGCCCTGAATTGTTGGCATCACACAACAGAAATGTTGTTAGAATTAAATAGGGTAGCTACCATGTTTAGGGTTTAGCAGAGCTACAGTATATTGTACTCACGCACCTTTTGCTGTTGTGTTATTCTGATGTATTTTCCTCAGCCTGCAAATGTCCAGAAGTGTTCAGAAATAGCGTCACTTATCTCTGAAGTTTAGTTATTTGTGAAGTGTCATACTGAAGGAATAATATTACAGAAGCTTTTGGATCAGAAGTATTCATTAAACATCCAGATGAAAGCACAGGGGAAATTTTAATTGGTAGGATCATGATTCAGTATCTTGCTCTATAGCAACTAAGGATTTATTCTTTAAAAATGCCAGTAAAGATAACTGTGTAATTCCTCAATACATGATGCTATTTTCTAATAAAAGAGGAGAAATCACTCTTCTTTCTTTCTCTCTTTCTTTTTTCTTTTTCTTTCTTTCTCTCTTTCTTTCTTTCTTTCTTTCTTTCTTTCTTTCTTTCTTTCTTTCTTTCTTTTTCTTTCTTTCTTTCTTTCTTTCTTTCTTTCTTTCTTTCTTTCTCTTTCTTTCTTTCTTTCTTTTTCTTTCTTTTCTTTCTTTTCTTTTTCTTTCTTTTCTTTCTTTTCTTTCTTTTCTTTCTCTTCCCCTTTCACACTCCTCTCATCTCATTGAATTCCATTCTTCCAAAGCTGTGTGGAGGACTCATCTAGGGTTCCTTAGAAGTTAATGCTATATGACATCCCACCAGTTATTTTACAGTTGCCTCTGAGGGTGGAATAAGGGACATTCCTCTCCACCACTTATACAGGGAACCTAGGGAAATAACTTATGTGTCACCTTAATTTGTACCTTCAGGTGCTTATAGGTGTAGATATCTACCTGTGAACTCATTCTGTTGACTCTCATTGTAGTTAAAAGCTTGTTGATACGGTTAGTGGAACCTTGACCAAAGGTCATCTGACCAGATGTAGGTGTCTACAGCAAGATGAACCTCACTGACTGTTCGGATTAAACCTCCACTGACTAAAACAGGAGTCTGGATGCCCAGGAACATGTAAATGTGTCCTGAAAGCACTTCGGGCATGATTCATCCCACCCTTCATGTCTAATTTATAAGTAAATCACTTAGGTGAGGATTCCCAACTGTAATACTGAACTGTAAGCTACCAAGTCACTCTGGAGAAATGACCAGCTCTCATTGATATAACTTCCTAGCAAACTTTATGTAATCTGCAAAAGATGCCTGCAGTGGCTTTTTTCTTGAGATGGATGAGTTAGAATACCTCAAACACATTCTTTAGAGATCATATCTACCTATTCATAACATTTCAAAGTTCTTATCAATGTGATATTACCACAAAGCTCATTTGACTGGAGACAGAGAAGAGCTGGCTTTTGGTTTGAATGTATCCAAGCATTTATGCCACACTCATTCACACAGTTTCTGAACATTTAACAAAAGATGCTGAGAGTGAAGTATGATGCTCTGTGTATTTACTTTCTCCAATTTTTACTCTTTCTGATAAGAATATAAAGATCTCCACACAGCTCTCCTAACTGTACTCTTAAAAATACATGGTAAAATTACTATTGGATTCCAGGAGAAAGATACACCAACATCAAGTGTTTTGCAGAAACCTGTCTTGCAATGACAATAGCTCAAATAGTGTAAAATTAGGGAGAAATCTCTCATAAGCAAAGCTTATGCACAGTCTGTGTGACCATTTTTTTTAATTTTGTTTTGTGGCGGCAGCCTTTTCTGTTTCTGTCTGAGTGTCTGGGATTTTAGAAAATAAGTAATTGTAAGAGAAATTTTAATGAAAGGTGAAAGAAAAAAGTCAGAAGAGTGAGTGAATGGTAAGAAGCACAGTGTGCAGAGATAATGTTTTCCTGATGCAAGAACTCTAGACCACACCTAAAAATGAGGCTCGGTTGGAATGTATTACATTTTTCCTATCAAAATATACATTTTAATAAAGCAGTAATTCAATTCTGTTCAAAATCTGCATTTAAACTGAAGAGCTCACAAGATTTCTTTAGGCTCAAAGAATATTTGTAGATTTTGGAGGCATTTGGGGGGGTAAAAGACCCTAAGCGTGGCCACAACATAACTGTTGCAAATGTTTGGATTCCCCTTCATACCATCTCCCCAAGAACAAAGCTCAGGGAGAGTGATGAAAGGCCTGGGCATATCTTCTAAAACTCAGTACAACATGAGCCTACAAATGTACACAACTTTCATCCAGGAATTTAAACATCTCCCCACTCTACTACCTCATGCACACACATGTGCGCTGGACTCTGAGTGAACATCAGCAATCAAACAATGACCTGCAAGTCAGTTGAGGAATGAGACATACAATTAGCAGTGAAATAAAAAACAGCTGGTGCAGCTGAATAGCTGTTATTCTGAGCACATGAACCTGAAAAGATACTGTTTACTTTACAAGACAAACAAAATTTCCCTTCTGCTTGATCTAGGAGAGCATCTACCATTGGGAGCTGTCCATTTTCATTTAGACTTTCTGGTGCCAGGGCCAACTGTGCAGAGTTATAAACAAAGAGTAGAAAGTATCACTTTCCTTGCTAATTTGACAGTAAACAGTACTAATTTGACTGTGCAGCTGTTTATTGATACCACCTCCCCAACAACTTAATATACAAAACAGTAGCCAGTGTGCTGGGACTTCACTGTTTACAAAATTCAAGGAGACAGAGTGTCCATAATCTCTTGCTGTAAGATAGACATCAGGAGTTACTGTGATGTGTGCCTTTTTCTTTGCACCAGGGTAAACTATGGAAACACATTACTGAGGTCAAAATGAGCAATTTTTCCTTCATGAGTGTCCTCAAGCTAGTGTTTCCAGAACCATTTCTTATTAGTCTTTCTCTGATTTCTGTGAGGTCAATGAGAGCATTGCCCTCTACTTCTGTAGTGTCCGCTCAACTAGCTTGCAATATCTGACACTGAAAATAGGTCTTACGTATTTAATTATAAGGCATTCTTAGTACTAACATAGATGGTATGCTGTATTGTATAAAATAGTGACTGGCAATGTTTGTGCTGAAAAAAATGAAGCTGACTCTGAAGTTGCTCCAATGTTGTGTGATAAAAATGGAGTAGAGGCATCATGCAGAGGCATATTGATTTGCTTATATAAACACATACATCTGTGTTGATAGGAGCCAGACTACAGTCTTCACTGTCATCTCATAGGGCGAATATCCTTAGACCATTCATCATGAAGGGGCCATGAAGGCAATCCCTTCAATCATCACTTGTTTTCTTGCTAAATATCTTCTATTTAACAACCTTCTTTTGGTAGGATATTAATATTGTGCAAGGATGTCAAATCTTATGCACTACTAAAAGCTGAGTGTTCTTTGAAGCTTCTCTTCTGTATTTTTAAGTGTAAAAATAAAAGAATCACAGAAAGATTTGTAGTTCCACAGAGGACAAATAGCGGTGAATGATTGCACAGTCTCACCTTAGTCCAGACTGGTGAGGGACAATTAGTTATTATTTTCTGTTGTGCTTTCAATCTGTGGACTTGCTTGGAAGATATGGATCATGTAGAATAAGCAGTTACTCACATGAAATTTCAAGAGGTCAAGCTCTGCAGGTTTCATTCAGATGACAGGGACAGTGAATGGGCCAGAAATGTCCTAAAGTAGCAATTGGCCTCTAATTCTATGCCTCACTTTCTGGTTTTGAAGATATAAGTGGACCAAACTGGACCCAGATGGCAGTCTTGGATGTAACGCTTTGGGTCTAGTCATCAGCAGCAATGGTTCTAGGCCCCATAGGTCACCCTGGCCATCTCTCTTTCCTAGTAAACAGGATGTTTATGGGCATAAACCCACAGAAACTTCTTTTTGTACATAGGTGGGTATTGGATATTGGACATTATTTTATTGGCAAACTTTCCAAACCAGAAATACTCCAACAGGCTGACTATCCTGCTACAGTGTCTTCTTTATAGTGGGTGTTTTGGTCCTTGAAGGCTGTGGAGAAAGGACAGGGAGATCACAATGGATTGTGCCAGGGCTGGACTGTCATGACAGACTGGTGGGGCAGAAGTTTATCTTGAAGAAAGTGAGAAAGCTGCAAGTGGTTGTTTGTATTCTGTGAGAAGACCCAGGCTGCTGGCTCTGCTTGGGGTGTGTGGGTAAATCAAATCTCACTTTTTGGTTGACAGCAGTGGCCATATTCACCACAGGAAAAGCTGCCACCAAAGCACATGCAGGGAAGGTGGCTGGTCTTGCAGAAAGACATGTTGGGAGGGTGGGACTAGAACCAAGGATGCCTTTCCCTTGTAGTAGTGGAGGCTGCAGAGGCTCCTCAGGCAAGGATACCTTCCACCTCGTTTCGTTTGTGCTTGTATTTTTGGCCTGGAGCTATCAGATGCTGGCAGAGATCTCCAACTTCCCTGGGGCAGTAAGGGAAGAAATTCTACAGAGATACCATCTAGCTGGTTTTATTTTCTTAAGAATAAGGTAGACATGGCCTTTTTTGTGTGTGTGGACATAGGCCTATGACACACTGCCAGGATGTAAAGTGTTCTGCAGGAAAGCTGATGTCCCCATCCAGTGAACACTCAACCTACATAGATGACTTGCAAAAGTAGACAATATCGGCTGTTATATTTGGGAAGCGAGCATAAGAAAAACAAAGCTAAGACATTCCTTGCCTAATTTGCATGATTTTTAATAAGAGAGTTTTTCTTTTGCCTTTTCTCTTACCTATTTTATTAATGCTTTCTTGGAGCGATGACTGATGCTGTATCAGCCTTTTGGATGAAGGATTGTTTTAAAGATTGTAATGAATGCTTGGAAGAATTCATACCACTTGATTATGCCAAGTTTTGATTGGATCAGTCTCACTTGGCTGAGATGGTGATATCATCTTTCTTTAATTTTTTTTTTTTTAATCACTGTTGCCCAATTCTCAAAGTCAACAGTTTGATAATTAAAAATATATGTATGTCTTACATTGCACTGAAAGGTAAGTTAAGCATATGTATAATACCCATATGTGCATTGGCAATTTAAGGTATAGCAGAGAGAGCTGAAAACTGCTTTCCATCAAATACACAGAATTCAGAACAGTATTGGTGTACCAGCAGAAATATGACAACTCCATTTACTTTGAGAATAAAAAAAAAAAAGGAAGGAAAAAAGAATTTAATGTCCATATTTTGCCCCCAAAATGTACATAAAAATCCAAGTATTTGAAATGACATCCGGACAGTCTTCCTGATCCTCATTGTGTGCAAAATCAAGAACTGCACAAATCTGATTCATGGAGCTCATGCTTGCCTCATGACAGGCAGCTTCTGAGATGTTCCTGAGTTCTGTTGGGTCAGGATATTAAAATGTTAATCCTTCCCCTTCTTAATGTTAATATCCTTCCCCTTGTGATACAGCTGAGGAACACTGCTAGTTCTCAGGATAGTGGTATGTTTGCAAACAAGTAAGGATGTAGCTCTTAGTATACTCACCTTGGATATGGTTTCAATAGTGGTTTGAAGTCTACAAGTACTGGTGAGGGTTGTTCTTCTAAATGAGTGTGAAAGATGTCCTCTCCTCACTGAGCTCAGCCAAGCTTATCTTAGCTGGAAGACGTGCTTCCCTCCTCTTCTGGGGTTTGGTTTTGGGTGGCACCAATAATAGCTGTGCCCAGTGATGATCCGGTGTCCAACTGGATCCTGAAGTGACACCACCGAGTTAATTTTGTGGTTTTGTGTTTTCCTACAAGATACTGCAACTTCAGCAAGGGAGTTTATGTCTGAAAGGCAGAAAGTTACCTACAGCCAAAAGCTTACTCCATACTGCTTACTTGCTCTTTCATGCCACTTTGCATATCATTTTGTATCTGCTGGACTGAGGCAAGGGGAAGTAGCAGGAAAGCCAAAATGGGCTTATAGCAATGGTCTGGTAGTGAATCTAACTAAATAATTTGTGGTACCCTATTAATAATGGCAAGCCTGAAAGAGTGGTCTAGCACTTCTTTTAAGGACTTTCAGAGCAGCCCTTGCACAGCTCTTTCCACTCATTTTTCTTCTGTGTACATTGGCCTGTCTGTTGGCTCCAGATATGAAGACCAGTGCTTGGACTTGGAGAACCTGGCTTGGATTTGGCTCTCTCTCCAAGCTGTCACAGGAGCCACGGTCTGTTGAGCATTTACATGACCAAGGTCTTAAAGATCTTTACAAATGATAAATTACATACTTTTCAATACTTTTTTTTTTTTTTGTTGTCTTGGCCTCAGAACAGTTTGCAGGTTTCTGGAGTTCCTGTAGATGGCAACTGAAGGAGAGTTGCCCCTAACTCTAATTTAACATCTAAACTGTGAGATTTAAGCTCAGGGAGCCAGGAACAGGAAGGGTCCTCCCAACTGAAACTAATTGGATCCATGCTCTGATATCCGTGCCTGTTTCCAAAAGGGTATAATGATTCCAGCCAGACTGTTTGCTCAGTGTCAGTCTGAATTTAACTTCATGCTACTTCGCTTTATTTTAATTTGACATTATTTTTGTGTTTATTTTACCTAATAAGTGAATCATTTAACTATAAAAGACTCATTTTGGAGGGTTAAGGGTGGAATCTGGAATGGGTGAAGCTTGGAATAACCACTGACCTGCTTGATTATGCTGGAATAGGGCATGAGCAATGATGTCATGTCAGGGAGGCAAGCCAGACATGTAGAAGTGAACAGGCTTGCCATTCTCCCTTCCTCATCATTAGAAATGTCAGTAGACTTGCTTGAAAGACAGATGTGGTTGAATTTGTGATAAAGACTCTCTGAAGACTCCACCAATTAGAATGCATTGATGTTATTGCTGAATTTCATTTTTAAAAATAGATCTTAATAGAGAACTAATGGCATTTATGCCATGAAAACACCATTTCACTCAATCTGCAATATCATGATATATGAAATATGAGACTTGGAAAGTGGCTGCTGATTAAGCAAACCTCACCTGAGAAGTACACAGTCTATGACTCAAAAAGTGCACAGTGAAACTGGGACAAACTGTTTCTGAAAACTTGGCCCTTTCATCATTTATCAGACTATCTTTCAAAATAAGTTGTCAGATGAATTGGAGACTCCTTAGGAGTGATGAGTTATTCCTGATATATGCTGTTCTGAAGGTATAATTTAGTAAAAGATATGTTAATGTCTTCTGACTTAAAGGGAATTCGTTTCCTTTGTTGTCACTTGAGGTGGGATTTGTCTTGGGTAACTTTAGAAAGATACAATGAGGATATCTGGATTGAGGATAGTCACACAGGCATCATCTACAAGCAAAGGAAAGAAATAGGACCCCTTTGGGATTGCTTCATCTAGCTTATTTTTATTATCTATATTTGGAAGAGATATATCGTGACTTTGAAATGCATCTGTCCTTATTGGCTATTGAGAGAGTTGGGGTGGCTCTTCTGGAAAAGAGAAGGCTCCAGGGAGATCTTATAGTGGTCTTTCTATATATAAAAAGGGCTTATAAGAAAGGTGGACAAAGACTTTTTACCAGTGACTGTAGTGACAAAACAAGGACCAATGATTTTAAACTAAAAGAAGGTAGATTTATATAAAGAAGGTAGATTTAGATTAGACATAAGGAAGAATTTTTTTATTAAGAGGATGGTGAGACACTGGAACAGGTTGCCCAGAGAAGTTGTGGGAGGCTTACCACTGGAAGTGTTTAAGGTCAGGTTGGACAGCGCTTGGAGCAATCTAATCTGCTGGAAAATGCCTCAGCCATTGGCAGGGGGTTGGCCTGGATGATCTTTGAAGGTCCCTTCAAGTCCAAACCATGCCACGATTCCATGATTCCATGATTCTATGATTCTATGATACTGTGACTATAAAGAGAATCCAGAGTGATTATTTTTATGCAGAAGTCTGTATTTTAGTGTACATCCATGGTCAGGTGAACTTGGTCCTTGTGGTCTAAAACTGAAAACTTTGAAATAATGCATCTGACTCACTGTATGTAACAGACTGTGACAGTTTATTTCATTACCCCTGTGCTGGGTCACATCTTGTCTGGCCAAAGCATAATGTTAACATATCCACCCATATTTTCCAGAAAAGCATCTGCTGCTGGTCTCAAGATGTTATGCACAGTCTGCACTACTTATTTCTAGAGCTATACTTATCTAAAGAAGGGAACCTTTTTATATTTTTAATTGAAGGCCGGGTTGGACAGTGCCTTGGGAAATACAGCCTAGGGTTAACTCTAACCCTGCCCATGACAGGGGGATTGAAACTAGATGATCTTAAGGTTCTTTCCAACCCTAACCATCGTATGATTTTATGATTCCATATGGGCTTTATACAAGTCTTGACTGAAACATATGAGTACACATGGATTGCTGCAAACAATATACAGTACTTTTTATCCTGTTAAAAGTTAATGCAAGATCAATAGATTTGAGGAATGACTGAACAAAAAGACCAAGCAACTTACTTGCACAAGTCCATACCTTGAACATCTTTCTCCCCTTGTCCGTACCTCTCAAGCATTGCATACTGAAATCCTTTTGCAAGTAATAGAAGGGCAAATCCTGCCCTCATTAATACCGATTCAAGCCTGCAGAAGCCATGAGGATTGGAATAGCCCAGCTGACTGCTACTGTAAACCCAACACTGGCATTTTTCTGCATATGCAAAACCTCATCAATGAGATTTTGGGTAACCAAAACCAAATGTGACTGATTTACAAGCAGGATGATGTTGTGGTCAAGGCACTAACGTTAGGTATAGGATCCATAAACTCAGTTTCTGGTCATTTCACAGTCTTCCTGTTCAGCCACGGGTAAGGCTAATATATTTACAAATGCTACACAGGGTATTTGGCTAGCTCTAAATCATATTTTAGTTGAGACAATGAAGGTCTAAGCAAGCTAACTTTCATTTCACAATCATTACAAACCTCAAAGAGTCTTTCCACAGAAAAGGAGTTACTCAAAGGATTCAGAGGTTGGAGAGAGAAAGGATAAAAAGCATTAGAGCACAAGCCATGATGTTTTGACAGTACCTGACATCTGAGTAATAAAAAGTTGATGAACATTAGTCATTCATAAAGCATCATCCTTACAAAGATTTGAACCTTCATATGAATAGAAAATTACTACCTTTAGAGAAAAAAAAATTAGTTTACTACAAGGTCCATTCTGTTGAGCTGGAATACAGCCATATAATTGTCTTGTTATTAAGCTGCAATATTTTCTTATTTCATATTGACAAGGGAATAAGGCTTTGTGCAACCAGAAAACCTGTATCAAATAAACTGAGTTAGACAGATTTGTCTAAAGTTGTCTTGGACTCTCACCCTCTCTCCACCACTGTAATCTGATCCTGCAAAATTTCACAATGAGCTTTTGGCAGTTTTTGCCCTAAGGTCCGTGACTCTTCCGATAAAATCCTAGACACTGATCGGAAGAAAAACCTTCAAAGCTATAGACAGAGCACATTATTGCAGTGGTTGACATAATGACATCTGGAGGAAGATATTACCACTCAGAAATTGACCATGGCGGTGTGGTAAGCCCTGTGGCTTCTCCTAACTTCAAAGCTCAACATGGTAGTTAACATATGACAATACCCACTTCCTTGGGCCTTACTGAATTTACTTACCGTGCTTCTTGAAAATTATCTTCTCCACAACAGGAGTGACCAAAAAGAAAACCTCTGCAGGAAAAAAAGACATTAGTATCTGTACTATGGAGTCAAATGTGCCCTTGTTTATATGGTGCTTTGATGTGTGTGAGCAAGTGCTGACTCTAGATTTTGTAAATTTAGTATAATGTGTCCCAAAACATTTTTAGTGTAGTTTTTGAACACAGTGAGAATATGAAATCTGTTATCAGATATTTAGCAGGTCAAAGAAAAACATACCCCAGCTTCTGCCAGTCCACCTATTTAGGAGCTTTTACCTATTTGTCTGTCTTTCTGTTTTGCCTGTCCAGAGAGTCATTAAATGTCCACATGCATAATTTGACACTAGATATTTTTTTGCTGTGTGTTGAGCAGCTCTATGGGGTAGAAGGATGGGACTAGGTGAAGTGTCAGAAGTAGGAAGAATACTGGGAGAAGTCAGAGAGGAAGGGGAAGAAGGAATGAGCCCTGGTTTTGTGCCCATTGCAGTCTGGATGACTCCCAGCATTTCTATTGCTCATTATTCCTTTGAAGTCAGTAAATGTCTGTGAAAATTACTAGTGAAGTTTTCTCACCTTTACGTAGCTCCAGCAGAAGATGACAGTTTACTCCCACTACTGCTTTCCCTCTTAGCTTTAATAGTGGTTGGTCCATAGTCTGCATCAACGGTGTCCAGCCCTTCCCATGACCCAGGTGAATGTTAGCATGATGGCGCCTGCTGAACCATGGAGGGGGAAGGGAGAGTGGGGATTTGTTGAGACCTGAGATACATTTTAAAATAAATAAATAAATAAATAGTCTAGCCAACCTGAAAGAACATTTTATGGTTGTAGAATCAAGCACTTAAAGGTGATAAATGCCAGAATAAGCATGTCAATCAACTTCAAAACATTGCCTTCTGGCATTGTAAATTATGATACAGTCTTTAGTTATCTCATCACATACAGTTTTTTCCTCAAGGCTCTTGTTTCTGTTAATGCACATGTAACAGTGAGAAGCAGAAAAAGAAATGGAAGGGCTGCCTATTAATTTTGCATCAAATGAAGCAAAGCTGAAGGTAAAAACTGAGCTGCAAAAAAGGATCTAATAGCTGCAAAAAAGGGAGTTAAACCACTAATTTTGACATCATAAATTTCTGACAATTACTGTAGTGTCTTCATCGTCTTTGTATCTGGGGAAGTGCTGCCTTAGATTATAACCAATCATCTAAGCAGTCATCACTTTGACAAAGTGGTTCCTCTGAGGCATTGCAGATTTGAGCTGGTTGTGGAACCAAAGATACAATGTTCACACCCATACAAATTTAGAAAATTTATAGAGAGGTACCAAAATTGTTATTGCACCTTTACTGTTTGCCTTAAACAATAGCGATGTATGATTAAATCTTTCAAACATTTTGCCCAGCCAGCTGGTCAGTCCTTCTGGTTTCTGTAATCTGATTAATTCCTCTCTTACTGGTAGAAAAGACAATTAAGAGTTCTTCTATTTCAGAGGGCATTTTTGTTACAGGCAATCAAGCAAACCTGTGTGCTTACACTTATAAGTCATGGATATGTGTGGTCAACCACATTCATGTTAGATCTGAAGGTCTTTGTCCAAGCTCTGCAGAAGACCCAAATCAAAGATCACCTCAGCAAAAAGTCTACAGCACCTCTTCAGTCTCTTTGTATTATTCAAACACCTTTAGTCTCACCATTAGCAGCAAAGAGGTGAAACATTTTATTTGTATCTACTCCAAAACTGAGCTTCAATCCATCCTACCATAAAAGCTAGCTGAACAAGCCTGAGACTGATGGACAAATTAATCTGTTTTGGCAGCAAATCCAGACCAGTCATTGGCAATGAATTACAAATGTTAGTTTGCCGTTCAATTATCACTTAGGTCTGGAGTAGAAAGAGTCTTGGTATTTAGCCCCTATGTCTATACACCATGCTACTATACTTCCTCTTTTCCCTGTCCAGATCTGAATTTCAGACACTCATATTATCAAATACAGACAGCTTGGATGTTCCCACCACTCTTATCTACAGCAGATTCCGGGTATGAATTTGTAGTTCTGTATAGAAAATCTGAGGCTGTATCTCACAGCAGCTTCCCCAACTCTGAAGTCCTGATAGTTCTCTTCTGTGTCAGAACACAGACATACTTAGGACAGAAGGATGTCTGAGGCCAAAATATGGCCATTCAGGGTATCCTTGTAAGTCTGTCTGATAATATTAGTAAAAGACAGAAAAAAGAGTTAGGAGTGAAACAAACAGTACAAACCAGACCCAATGCCACTACTACTACTGAAAATGGCAGACAAGCAATAATAACGATGCTGGCTGTCTCATCATGCATGTATGTAGGGGGCTAAAGAGAGAAAAATTACACAGATCAACATAAAGTCTAGGTTTTCTGAACATTTTGAAGCCTGCTTTGTAATCTTACTGATGTTTTTGTAATGTAGTTTTGCATGTGTGCATGTGACATCTCAGAATTTGAGAAATATAATTCTGGAATTCCAGAAAAGACTTCAAGAAGACATTGAAGACAAAGCTGAATGTCATCCATGTTGTTCTTGACATGTTTGCCTGCTCTAAAAAACACTTCATGATGACAAACTCAAATACTTAAGTGATATGCTGTTTTAGCTTCAAAAAATTTGTCCTCTTGTCAAACCTAAATTGTTCTTGTTGATTTTTAAACTCATTACTTCTTGTTTATCTTCCCTTGCTCTTCGTGTGCACCTTGTGTGCCTAAGCCCATGAAAATTATGAACTGTCCAAAGCGGTTTTGAATCTCTCTGTCTCCCAAAGGAAGTTTTAACTTCAGTTATGTATTAGTCTAGAAAGACATGGTTAAAGGAATAAGATTTTCTTTTCACTTTGATTTTTCTTGGTTTAAGCCAGCTCTAGAGGAAGCTCTGGTATTTTCCAGCTCTGGAGGAACTTGTCCTCCCCAGCATCACAAAGAACAGCTGCCCACAGCACAGTGAAGAGTTGCTCTTATGGTGAAGTAATGGTGCTTTAGTCCTCTCCCATTTACTATAAGTGATTTCTGAACACCTTCTTTCACCAAGGATCAAAACGGGCAAGTCTTTCTCACAGTGTCTAAAAAAGATCTTTGTCTTTATAGTACTGAAAGGACTTCAAACACTGAGCACTTCTTGTGGTGAGAGATAGATACTTACCTAGAAAACCACTGCAGTGAAATTCAAAGTGAATATCCAGATGCCTACCACCCTCTGAAATAACTACATATAATAATTATGACCTTTTCCATATTCACTGAGAAATTTCAAATATGTCAGTATCAAATGTGATGCCGTCTCACAGGCAGGTGTTTTCAGTTCTGTTTGCTGTCTCCATTTCTTAACATGCTTGTCTGTTGCTTGATGGGTTTTCATTTTTTTCATTTTCTGTCTAATAACATTACTGAAAAGTGATGTGAAATAGATAAATCCTTCAGTTTCCTCTTTCATTCTCAGACTTACACACATACACACCAGGGGTTGCTCATGAAGTGCAGGAGACAGAAAAAAATCATTAAAAAAATAAATCAGGCATATGCCTTTTTTTCTTCTTCAGTGAATGAAAAACTGAGGTCCTGAAGTACAAGAGTCCTACAAGACCTGTAATGCCAGCATGCTGATGCCAAGAACATGCTGTCATTCATGGCTCCTCACACTTCCTTGACCACAAGAGAGCCTGGAGACAGGCATCACCACTGAGGCTTTAAAAAAGCTGCATTAGGTTATTGTGCAACTGTATTAATGAAACTCTCCTTGTTATCCTATTTGTGGTGTCTGTCAGCTTTGAAACCCATAGCAAAACGGCAGTTTCTGACTGCAGTTTTACCTCCCATATTGTATATTTTTACACTAGACCGTCTGATGTCTGTGTTACCCCAGACACAAATTAGCTGGGAAAAAATGTATATAACATACATATGCATGCACACATCTTTCTTTGCTTCCAGAGCTTTAGGTCATAAAGGCAAGCAAGAAATTAGGAAAAGCCACAGTTTAGGTAGACTTTGTTTTCTTTCCATGTACAGAAAGTCCATGGTAAAGTCTTGAATAAAATGATCACATCCTATCTTTTCCAAACAATCTCAATCTCATCCAGTGCCCAGGATCAGTATTCTCAGGGGTGAATGAGGATCTGCCATATGACAGTACCATACCTCATGTGAGGATGTGGGAAAATGGCATAGGGGACTACAGGGGAAGAAAAGAGCTGTGTGAGAGGCTCCATCTTCTTTCTTGCTGTGTTTTCTGCTCCTGGTGCTGTGAACACTTGTGTTTATATTTTCCCTGGTAATTAGAATTATTCCTTTTCTTCCAGTTGACAGAACATAAAACTCACACAGAGAGTTAAATTTTCATTTAAAAACTATATAAATTATCAACTCCAGTAATTGTGGGAAAAGCCTGAACAGGCAATCCCAGCAGCAATGACAGGTCAAAACCCATATTTGAGGATCTCACTTCTCCCTTGCCCTGCTTATACCCATCTCCCACCTGACTGCTGTGTTACCTATCGCCCTTCCCAGCAGCCTCCCTCATGCTGCTCTACTCCAGCAGGAGGAGCAATGGGAGCACGAGAGGCATCCCCCACCTCCCCAGCATTACCAGCACCCCTTCCACAGCCAAGAGCAGCAAATTATCTGGAAACTCATATTTGGCTCAGGGCTGGAGGAAACTCCAAAGCTGTTAAACTTGAAAAAAAGTCTCTGTGGAGTGTGTGCGACCTCAGAGTTCCCAAAGGCTCATTTCGTAGGATAATTTCACCGGAGAAGGTTTTCGCAGGAAAAGGCATGTCTCTGACAGTAGGGTAAGCCCCTTGCTGAATTCCAAATCTCTGTGCCAGAGAAAAGGGATAGTAGAATTTTTTAATGAAACACCTATTTGGGTTTTGGTGTGTTTTATACTCTAAAACAGTGGATTTTTTTTTTCTTGGGCTTTCTTTTTTTGGAAACAGGTGAACTGCATTTGTAAAATTTCAGCCCAAATGGTTAAATTTCCAAAGTTATGAAAAGCTATAAAAAGAGCGTCATAGTGGGAGGAAGTACAGGCTCCCTTTACTGTAGGCCAGGATATGAAAGCCATGTGTATGCTATAGGACAGTGTCCTTTGAAGAATGGTATAGAGCTAAGGGCTCAAGCAGTTCTTCTGCAAGTGAAAGACCATGCTCCTGCCAGCTTCTTCCCAGTGGGTATATGCCATAACAAGTGGTGTTAAACAAGGGATAGAGTTTCCTGAATCACCTCTCCTCCCCACTGGTAAGTGTATTCCTGAGTAGATACAGGTGTACACTTAAAAGAAAACGAGAAGGACTTAGAGATGCAGCATGGGTTTTGCTCTTTGCTACTTAGCAGTGCCAGGAGCAAAGATTTGTGGTAAATTTAGGAAATACGGCTGATGGTGCCTTTGAGACATCTCCAAGGTTAAGTGGGAGGTAACACAGGGATTTGGGTTTCATAGGAGCTTAAAGGGATAGCTTAGAGGACAAGTTAAGCACCCAAGACCTTTTGTGGCTCTTGCCCCCAACAGCTGTGCAATGAAGGGTATTGTTAAAAATGGATGTTTGAACAGGAAACCACTTTTAACAAAGCCAAGAGAAAGGTCTTGAAAACCTCTAGAAAAAGCCAAGCTGTCAGAAAGTAAGAACAAACACTGGATTTCCAGTGGTTCATTTCAAAGATGGAGCAGTGCCATGAAGATGACATGCCCACCCACAAACTTGGCACCAAGTACACCAAGAGATCCGTGCATTCATGATGGAAGGCGATCCAAAGTGTATGGCTCTTACCTCCTCAAGTCACCTCTGGTACACTGCTGATTACCTAGATGGCCACAGAGGCAGAGGGCAGCCGGTCATAAATTACCTTGAGATTCCTGAGGCTGGAAAAGGCTGACGGGGCAGAGGTCGAAGTATGACTCTTCTGCTCTGCTCCACTGGGAAAACAGCAAGACCAGCTTTATACATGCCACTGTGAAATGGCAGGACATTCTTGTGGTTGGCTTCATTATAATTTGCTTTGGAGATATTTGGACATCTCTCTTCTCTGTTGGGCAGGGGAGGAGGAGGCGTTTGAACCTTTAAACCTAATATGTCCGGCTCTGTTCCTGCTTACTGCTATGTGAGAGGGTAAAGTCAACACTTGAGCATAGAGGAAGAATAGAGCTGGTTGAGTGTTTTTCTACCTGCTAATTGCTTTTGTTAATTTATCTGTCTAAGGGGTTTATGCCAATGTGTAGTGTTTTCCTGTTTCACTGTCTCTAAAGATTAACAGTTCTTGGGACAATTGGGCAGTTTAGAAAAGGCATATTGACTTCAAAAGTGATGCTGCTGCATTCAAAAAGCTACCCTGCTTTCTTTTCACCTGCTTGCTTTGCTCACAGGGCTTTGGAAGTAAAATAATATTTCAATAACAATGAATAGGATTTTTTTAGCAACCAGCCTAAATCCTTTATAGACAGATATCATACATACAATATTAAAAGGGCATAGGGGTAGAAAAAGACAAGAACTCAGAATCTGCAAGTCCAAAATTTGAATTTAACATCACCAAGAAATCAGACTGGTGTGCAGGGCATGCAAAACTCAGACTATGAGTCCTAACACCAGGAATTTCACTTCTCTGTGCTTTGAATTATTATCCTATAAGCTAGAGTTAATTATACTTGTCAGCTTTGTAAAATACTTTGAGGATCATTGGCAAAAATGACCATCTAGGAAAAAGTGTTATTAATATTATTAGGACTGATGACACAAAGTTAATCTGTTCCAATTTTATCCAACAGCCAAACACGTGCTCCAGTTTTATGAATTACACTGTGGGCTATTCAATTTCACGAGCACACTTGCCACCCTGTGCCACAGCTTTATAACTCTGGCTCCACAGTGAAGGTGAAAAGAGTATAATCACCATAGAATTTATGTCAATTTTGTGGAAATGTTATGATTATTCACAGCTGAGACTTCAAAGACATCTTAAAGCACTTGATAGCCATAGAGTTTCCTGTCATGAGTCTCACAAGATCTACCTTCTGCACACTCTACCAAGCCTGGAAATCTACCCACTGAGTTGAAACCTGTGCCCACACAAGGAGCCCAGCTGCTGCATTTATGGGAGTGAGCCTGGGACAGCAATATTCACCTTTGCTTCCATTAATTAGCTCAAAAGTGAAATTTTCTGGGTCTGCATGGAGATGGACAGAGGATTGCCCATAGCCAAAGTGTATAAAAACAGGTTCTCTGGATTGTCACTGTAGGATTATATTTTATTCAATAATATAAACAAGACATATACATAATAAAATATAAATATATAATAAAATGTATAATAAAATAAAATATATGATAAAATATGAAATATATAAAAATAATATAAACAAATCTCAAAAAACTGGAAAATTAACCTCTGCTAAACTTCTGTACTCAAACGCAACCTGTGTCAGGCATGTTACTGCAAATATTAGTTCAGATTGGTAATTTCTGGAAAAAAAAAAAAGGAAGATAAGCACATCTTGGTGGAAATATGATGGAGTAACTTTTCCTTAAAATTCTGTCCGTTAAAAATATTATTAAGAAAAAAAATATTATTAAGAAAGAAATATTAAGAAAACAAGGTCATTAGTATCATGGCGCTGATTAAAACTCCACATCAAGTGTAGGATCATATGATCAGAAGTGCTCCCTGGCATGCTTTTGATGGATACCAATAAGAACTCACCTGGTCTGTACTGGCTGGCCACTGCATGGTGTTCCTGGTAAGCAGAGCAGATAACGATGCACTGCAGGTTTGGGGAATGAGGGAGAAGAAGACATGGACATGATTTATGCCGTGCCATTTGCCCTCAGGACCACTGAAAGGGATCTGACCCTATTTAATTTATCCTTATAAATGTAACTGTTCTGAGCGGGATCCTTTGGACTCTCTTGTAACTTACATCTTTCAAGTGCCATTTCCAGGATGGAAATTTAGCAAATAACTTAAAATTAACTTGGTAACTGAAAACAATACAGAAAATTGTCATTATGTGCATGTAAGCCATGCTTTTAGAACCAGAAATAACACATTAAATTTTAGTCAATCACCTTCCCTGTAGGAAGCAAAATTTCTGCACACACTCTTGAGATTGACTGACAAAGGTTTTTATTAATTTGTCTGCAGAACTTACAGATTTCTGTTAAAGCTAAGAAAAAATATTTTTGCTCATTCCAACGGGTATCCATAGGGTTACAAAATGGGCTGAGAACCACTAGGACGTTTGAAAAAATGTTTCAAAACAGAGGTAATCTAGTTAAAACAATCAGCCATGTAACATATATAATTTAAGTAAAACACTTTATGTTTGAGCAGGAACTATCTGCTTTTGATACCATTTTGCTACCTACATGAGAAAAAAAATCTGAAGGTCTGTAGCGTGGGAACTTAAGTCTCAAAATACCTTGGGTTTTTTTCTTTTCCACAGTGAGGAAATGAGAGGTCTGAGTCAAAAATCAAGGTCTTCTTACGCTACATATTGTACAGAAAGAGAGGAAGAAGTAGGCTATGGTGTTAAAAGATAACTGTCTGGAGATATAAGATTATGGGCATTAAAATTCAAGTACTGTTTTTCTTACGTTATAAAAGAGGAACTAACAACTACATGCATCACTCAGAGGATTGAATATCAATTTTATCTGAGATGAGAAACTTGCAGCTTGGGAAAAAATCTGTTCCAAGGAGTATCAGTTTCTGTAGCCTCTCTAGTAGTGTCTGATCTTGCATTGCAAAGTAGAGGGAGCTAAATGGCCTTGAGGCTGTATCCAATCACTCTCACTTGGACAAAAAATGGACCTTGACAGGGATTTGAGGTTGACATCCAGTTCTGGTCCAGCACTCTGCTTGCATCTTACTGTGATGGAGAAGGAAGCAAGCAAGGTGCTGGACTTCATTTCCTTTTTTTCTTCCAAGCCGTTTGCTCTGTGCTCTTTGCTTTCAGCAGCTGCCCTCTGGGGTTTGAGGAACACAGAGTGCTGCTCCATAAATGAAATGGAACAACCACCTTCTGGTCTGAAGTTTTTCTGAAAACATAAGCTCCAAGTCACCAGGGGATTGCACTCCTCCGCCACTCAGAGGAAGCTCGTCTGCAGCACTGAGGTCTGACAGCCTCGCAAGTGATAGACGAGTCCTCTTACCTGACACGTCATGGTGCAACTCAGAAACCTCCAGACAGGAAAGCCAAGCTAGAAGTTGTAGTAACTCATATCAACTGTGGGTAGGTAGAAAGAGGACCTGAAACTCAGGCGCACCAGTGGCTTGCACAAGCCACACACCATTCTTGGGGCCAAGTTTTGGTCCTCATGCATCACTGGGATTTTTGCATTAGAGTTAACATTTGGTGCTAAGCAAATAAAATGCCTACCTTGTGTCAGGTCTTCAGCTCTATTTCTTTTTTTTTCCCTTCTGAGCAGTCAAATGGTGTCTTATGCATTTGCAGCTAAATATGGCTACATGATTAGGTAAGCATGATAATAAAAGGTTATGGAAATGCGCTGACCACAGCTCAACATGCAAGTCACAGTGTATGAGAATACACATGTTTAGGGGTTTAGGTTTATGAGAAATAAAAATCTGAATAATGTTGTGCTTGCGAGTCATGGGCCTTGTGTTTTCTTAATGCCAGGAGCGATTTATTTCTTGTAAACAGTTTTGCTCAATTGGGGCATCCAGTTACTACAGACCTTGTTTGGTATAAAAACTAACGGCATAGAGAAATATTGCTCTAGCAAGATTTAACTGGCCCAAACATGTGGCTGAACATGAATTCCAGTGCTTGAAATATCCTCTAGTCGCTCAGCAACATCTTAATGTCAAGAGGAGATTATAGTCAGCGTTCCCATTGAGCCATGACTCAGAACTACTGTATGGAAAAAGGACATTTCCAGCAAAAGCATGATATGGAAACTAAACACAGAAGTGCTGGAAATCTTCCCTCCCATATTAAAAAAAAAAAAAAGAAATGTGAAAGGCTAGCTCTTCTGAAGTGGAAGTCTGGCTGTTGCTGGGGACATTCTGAAAATACGCATTACATGTATGGTTCCTCCTATATAACTGTGTTACACACCACGTCTCATCACCACCTTTGACATCCCTCTTTTAATTCAGAAAAGACACAGGAAGAGACCTTGCTTCTCAGCAAAAATAAGTGCAAAACCTTGGGAAGGTGCCATTTTGCAAAGCATGAACTCTGATAACTTGAAATGGTGCAGTTTTGCTTGTGTTGCACAAAAGCTGGCTATTAACATACCTTAGATACTTTGAGAGGTATGGAAATGTTTAAAAAAAACCCCATGGACTGAAGATATTTGCCTCAGTGAAATTTACATTAAAAAAACCCAAGGAGATGCTTAAATATTCATAGTTTCCATTTCTAATCTTTCTACTTATAAGTTTCCTGACATACATAACTCTCAGCTATGTTTGTGACATACCCAGCATTCTGAGGTCAGATGAATATTTCTTGTTTGGATCCAAATAGGTTATTTAAAAAGTTCTGATCCTGTACAGGCTTGCACACAAGAATCACAGAATCATAGAATAGTTAGGGAGTAAGTCTAAAATGATCAGGACTATACCCAGTTTTAAAGCCAGCCACATACTCAGGTATGTGTGCATATAGACATATATATACACATATAAATGTTTGTAGGATCATGTGATATAGAATCTAGGTAAGAAAAAAAAATGTATATGTAATATGTCAGGCTTAAAGGCCTGTGAGCAGCGGCATGAAATACAGCTGGAGGCCAGTCACTGGCAGTTTGCACTAGGGTTTTATGCTAGGACCAACAGTGTCTAACATCTTTCTCAGTGACATGTTTGATGGAACAGAGTGGACCCTCAGCAAGGCTGCAGATGGTACAAAACCAGGTTGCCAAGGGAGATTGTGAGGTCTCTATCCTCAGACATATTCAAAACCCAACTGGACATAGTCCTGGGCAACCCACTGTAGGTGACCCTGCTCTGAGCTGGGGCTTGGATTAGGTGATCTCCTGATGTGCCTTCCAGACTCATCAGTTCTGTGATTTTGCAATTCTGTTGAAAGGAACACAATTACTTGGAGTTATGTGATGAATGATTTCCTCTTTTTGTTAATGTCATGAAAACCCATAAAATTTTATAGAAAAATGAAACGATGGCCTTTGTTCCAAAAATGAGAAACTGCTCTGCTCATACATAAGGTTGCTTTCAAATCAATTATTTGATTTAGGTCCTCAGGTATATTTGTAATCTTATCTAAAAGTAATGAATTTCAAAGGCTTGCTATCCAGCATGTTAAAAAGTTCTTTCCTCTCCCGTGTTTGACAAAGCTTTATTGCAATTTTTAAAATTCTTTTATTTCTTAAACTATGAGGGGGAGGAAAAAAGAAGTTGGATTTACCTTTTATCTGAAATGTCTTCTCACAAAGTAGTACCTATGCAAAACCATCATGTGATAGATTTCACTAGCATTGGAATAAAAGCGTGAAAATATAGGGAGAAGCAGCCTTAAGTACTATGACTGGAGTACCCAGGTAATAGCATTTTGATGAAAGGGTTATATATTAACATTTTCTCTGCAGTATTTTTTGTTTCACTTGAGCATTTTCCATTCTTCTATGTGCAGTGATTCAGTTCCTAGCGGAGAATGGCCTGGGTCCAGTTACGACACTGGCCTTAGCAATCATTTGTCGTGAGAATCTAAGCTGAATTTCATAACCAAGAACAAAATCTGTGGGTCTTTGAATCCTGAATTGGATATGAATTTTGTGGTTGGGGCTGTCTGGAATTGTTGTCATTGTTGTTGCAGGAGATCTGGACCTCACTGTGCTCTCTGCATAAACTGCATTAAATGTGGCTTCTTCCACTAAAAAGCCAACCAGCTGAAAAATTAACTTTTCTACATTCAAAAGCCAACCAGGCATCAGAGCAGTCTGAGACTGTCCATCTCTTAGGAGTACCAATGCAGTGGGAGATGTCTGGTGTCTGGAGCTGGAACAAATCCTTCTGCAGGATACAGCTGACCATGAGCCACCAGCTGGATCAGAATAACAGATAGCCCTGGAGTTAGAGCCACTGGTTAGTGTGATAGAGACTGAGATAAGATTGTTGGGGTTTTTTCCAGCTTGGTCATCTTTAAACAGTATGGCAAAGGAGATGCTTAAGAAGGGAACCAAAGTAATAATAATAGGACAGGTTTACAGATATTACAGAAAGCAAGTTAAGGGCAGTGATTCTCCCCCTCTGCTCTCATGAGAATCCATCTGCAGTCCTGCACCGAGGTCTGGGGCCCCCACCATAAGAAGGACATGGACCTGTTGGAGCGAGTCCAGAGGAGGCCATGAAGATGCCCACAGAGCTGGAGCACCTCTCCTGTGGAGACAGGTTGAGAAAGCTGGGCTCGTTCAGCCTGGAAAAGAGAAGGCTCTGGGGAGACCTTAGAGCAGCTTCCAGTGCCTAAAGAGGCCTGCAAGAAATCTGGGGAGGGACTTTTGACAAGGACATGTAGGGATAGGACAAGAGGGAATGGCTTTAAACTGAAAGAGGGGAGATTTCATTAGATATTGGGAAGTTCTTCACTGTGAGGGTGCTGATGCGCTGGCACAGGTTGCCCAGAGAAGCTGTAGCTGCCCCATCCCTGGCAGCGTTCAAGGCCAGGCTGGACGGGGCTTTGAGCAACCTGCTCTAGTCTGGAAGGTGTCCCTGCCCATGACAGAGGGGTTGGATCTTCAAAGTCCCTTCCAACACAAACCGTCCTATGATTCTATGATATTTATGGGAACCTTCTTCCAAACTCAAGGAGCAACTTGGAAAAGAGGTGTGAAGGTGTGTATAAGAAAAAAATAGGAAATAGACAAGAAAGATTAACTTCACAGGCAGCTTAGAGCATCTAGTTCCTACTAGGCATAGACATACATCAGAATGATGCTGACTCTTTGAGAGCTGTAACCTGATTTCTTCAGCTGCAGTTTGGAAGAGAATCCAGGCTCTGGCTACTGTAGCACTAAAGATACTATTACTGCTGGCATAAACAGGAACCTTTTCCAAATATAGATAAGCAGCAAAGGATGTAATATCAAATTATTCTGCCAGTCTAGAGGTGACCCTTCTGAAACAGGCTTGAGGCCCAAGTGCATGGCAATGCAGTGAGGTATATCCCACTATTGCTTTCACTGTATCTTTTCTGTGGCTATGAGAGGGCTTCAGCACTCAGGGATGTCAGCTGGGCATCTTTTCTGAGCACTAGATTTATTTTAAGAAGTAAATACTGCTGGGCTGATGTGTGCACTTAGCCTCGATGAAGTCAGTAATGTGGTTTCCAGCAAACTGTTGATAGAACTCATGGCTGCACTTAATTGCTACCATGTTCTTCCTCCTCACATATTCTTATATTAATAAGAAAAAATACTGAAAGCCCTAATAAACTACACGCAGAAGAGGAATGCTTGAACTGCAGCTAGCTGATCACATCACCACAGATATGCAGGACAGTTGTCAAATGGGGGATTATGTGTCACTTAAGGCACTGAATAGCAACTCAGCCAGCGAGGTGGCTCAAGCCAAATTCTCCTGACCCAAATGCCACCAGTGGATGCACATTGCTGGGTGTGATGGGTGAGTGTGGAGAAGAGGGGAATGCAGCTTATTTACTCTTAGAGTTGTGTCACCTTTTTGGTTGGCACTGCTGCAGCACTGAGCTGTGGGCTTACTGAAGAACACAGCTTGCCAATGTTCTCCTAGGAAAAGGTAGGGTTGTCCCACCAGGAACACTTCTTCCTAAGAATTCCTATGTGGTGTTTTTGAATTTATAGCTCTACAAAGGGCCAGGAGAATGCCTGGGTGCTTCCCAACCTGCTCAATTTGAGGCTTTCTCTCAGACAAAGGGAAAAAGGAGAGCAGGAGGCTAATTAACTGATGGGTGTATCAGGTACCTGAGCTTATTTTTAGCCTCTAGCTTGGTACAGATTTAAAGACTTGTATTTATCACTTAACTTTAGCTCTTTAAAAGCTAAGCTTCTCATCTAAACAAATTGTTTAGCCCTTCTGTATGGCTAGCATCTAAAGAAGGCATTAATTCCCCCTATTTAGGGATATTTTAGCCCTTGGTAATATCCCTACTCCTGATCCTTAGTCCCTGCCTGATCTTTTTGTCCTGAGTGCAGAGGGAATCTCAATGACTTGCTTAGGTTAGGTCACTAATTTTTAGAGAGTTAAAATTAGGTGAGGTAAGTCCCACTATCTCTGACGGAATCTCAGCTCCCAAGCTGTTATCAGGCTCCAGGTAGCACATGCCAAGGAGAGTTGTGCTGTGTGGTTTGGCAGTGCCTTTCACTTGCATTGCTGTTTCTCTAATTTGACACTCCAGAGAAAGTTTGAGAAGTGACTGCACAGAGGTCAGCATTTCAAGGGCATCACCTTGCTATTCATACCCTGTGAGAACAAGATCCTTTGCTTCGTAGGCATACCACAGTGTAGTGAGATCAGTGCAGTTGCATCCAAACTTGCATATCTAATTTATGCCAACACACAGGTAGCTGGAAGATACTGTCAGAGAGCCAGGATCCTCCCCCAGCCAGGTTGGATGATTTGTGCTGCAGAGTTGACCGATGCATGCACAATTCAAACTGCTTCAGTGGCTTTCCTTTCAGTGAGTCTTTTGTACATGCCTAGGGTTTTGGTTCTGTGGACAGCATAGCGGTTAATGACTGGGGGACCTGCTACTCTCTGCTGTAGAAATCATTTGGTCCACTATTGAAATTTGGCTTGGGAAGCATCTGTCTGTGCATAATGCTACATACTACCTCTAGACAAGAATGAAAACATGCTTTCCCACTAGCCACTGTGGGTGAAACAAGCTGTTAAGCAGAGCATAACTATACTGGGCAGGATTTAGCCAGAAGATGGGGAATGAGAACCTTCAATTTGAAGTCTCCTGTCCATAGCAGATAAAAAAACCCCAAAACCTTTGTTCCTATTTCTCTACAGAAGCTGGCATTGAAAGTTTAGCAAGAGACATCCACAAAATGTTTGAAGGCTAAACATATCACCATCTGGAATGGGACTGCCAGAAAGAGAGCGAGAGAAAGACTTCTTTTTCACATGTAAGTTGTTTAATAAAAATAAAATTCCTCTTGCATTTCTGACATGGGACTGTAACCACTCCACCCTAACTCGCTTTGTCATGCTCAGATCTATGAAGTAAGAGGAAATTATAGAAATTTATCATGTCTGGGTTCTCAGGATTGATTATGACTCGCTGCTTTTATCTTCCAAACAGTCACTAAATCTAATTGCCTTGTTGTAATGGATTAACCCCTGTGGTCCACAGTAGCATTTATATTGTGTTCAAAGAGACTGTTACACAGTTAGGGTACTTTTTTCAGCAATATACTTTCATAACATGTAGGTGCTCTTTGGGCATAACTCACCCTTTGTAGGTCTTGGGGGTCGAATCGGCTCATTGCACTGTCTTTCTTCAGGGGATGAATTTCACATCGCTTTGGGAGCAAGTATAAACAGGTCAAAGGGCCTTCCACAGCATAACCATTTCTTTTAAATTACAATACAAGCAGATTTTGAAACCCTGTGTTCAAACATCAGCATCTGTATTGTAATCAAAAACATTCCCTTGCTTGTGGGATTAGTAGTATTATTAGTCAGTGTCTTAGCCCCTGGGAGACCTGAACTCTAGGGTCAGGTCCCCAACAAGGAGCTGTATAAATACAGACCTTGTGCCAATAAAGTTACTGCCTAAGCTGTCTTACATTGTGTTTGCTGATGCGATGGCTAATGGCTTACACAAAGGCCCTCCTGGTGGCTCACTGGGTCGTGGTGACTTTCCAAATGTTGGTAACGAGATTATGTACCTCAGCAGTAGGTGTGAGACAAGAAACAACAGATGACTGTGGACAACAGTGGCAAGGGAAGGAGACAACTACTACTCAGTGTGATAACCAAGAGTCAAAGAACACTGGCACCCCAAATCCTGACCAGTATCTTTGGAGGTGTAATGGGAGAACAATATTTTAAGGAGGTGTATGAAAGAGGAAAATGCAGTAAAAATGATAAGAGAGTGAAAAATTCAGAGGAATGAGGGACAGGATCTACAAAGACATCATGTGAGGTAGGCCTGCCAATGTCAAAGGAGGAACGCAAATGTCCCTGTTTGTATCAGGAGGAAGGAAGGAGAGTGCTGTGAGATAAAAAGTAAGCAAGAGAAACGTCACCAAAGAAACAAGGAAGGTTATGTTGCACCTTTGAAAGCACTCTTAGGATCTGATTTGGAGAAAGTTCAAGAAGAAAGGAAGACGAAAGAGGGAATGGTGAGGCAAATGTGAAGTGGGGAAAAACTGAAGTGTTTGCTAATATTAGGATGTAGAGTTGCCTGGAAATCACTAAAAAGTTAGTTGAAAGTCAGCAAAGTTAGAGGGAAATCAGCCAAGTCTTGGGCTTGCCACAAGAGTATCTGCACTCAGCATGGGTGAGCAAGAAACAGCTGGGAGTGAGCCCCATGCATCGGAGGTGGGGCAGACTTGACAAGGAGAAGACGACACAAAAGGGAAGAAGACACAAAAGGTAGAATAGAGGAAGTAGGGGTAGAATCCACCACCAAAGCAGCGACCAGCAACAGACATTCCAGAAAGAATTTAGGACATGCTTAATGAAACCAAGTCTAATGGGCAGCCAGTTGGTAGAGCGGAAGAGGTGGTAATTCATGAATCTGACAAGGGATGTCAAGACAGCAGGCAGATGTGGTGATATGCCTTAGATAAAAGCCCTGTAAATGAGACATGAATCAGATTTGAGGTTCAGAAAAGAATTTTTAATGGAATTATTTGAGATTCATTCTAAAGTGAATAGGAAGCAGTTGTGATCCATGCTCCTCAGAGTAAATCTAAACTAACACATTTTCTTCTTTCATCACACAAGACATGATCACAATCTCAAATCAGTGTAACTGAATGTTTAATAGCTTCAAGCAAAAGAATAGAGCAGGTGAACAAAATTCTTTAAATTGCTTGCTTTAAAGAAGGGCAAATTGTCTGATACATTTTAAAGATCTCTTTCTCTCCCAAGCAGTTTTTATATCCTGGTTGTCATACTGATAAGTATTTAAATTAGATGCTTCACAAAAATTGTCATTGGAAAATGTTTAAATTCTGTTAAACTAAAATAGCTGTCAATTACAGAAATTGCTATGAAATGCTTTCTTGCTCTCTGTACAGCTTGAACAGCATCGTTTAGGCGCTGCTGAAATGGCTTGAGCTGAACTTTTGTTTCACCTCTGAGTTTGGTGCAATGGTTTCCAGAGGTTAGTTCAGGAGACTGCATTGATGATCACTAACTCGACATCTTCTGACCCATCTTTAACTCTGATATTTTCCCACTGAAGCAAGTCACGAGGATTCACATGAGCAGGCTGAGATTACGGTGTCTGGGGATACATTATTACTGTGGGTAAAACCATGACATCTTTGCAAACAACAAACCTTTCTTATCTGAGATGAGCTTAACTGTACTGCTCAGAATCTGTATTGCAGAATAATTTATAGCAGTTCATTGGGATACAAGCTGATACAGAGAAAGAAAACATTTTTACATTTTTATGCACAGTTTCTGCAGGGAACTGTAGCCTGGGTTAACTGTTTAACTGCCTTTTAAGGATATTTGTTAACGAGTGAAGACCACAGAACTTTGCCTGTAAATGTAAATTCAGTTCTGTTTCCCTATGCAAGCTAAGGTACTACTGGATGTTTCTGTGCTGTGCTTCTGCATCCATACTCTAAATATTAATATAACTTTGGTTTCAATTCTATCTAGTGGTGATGAGTTCCCCAATTTAATTGTGCACAAAGGCTTTTGAGAAAGTATCAGCGGTGCTTGAGAAATCTGCTTTCCTTTCAAAGCCCAGGCAATTGCTGAGGTTGTGGCTTCTCTGTGGCAGGCCTGGTGAGAGCCCAGAGCCCTGTTACAGCGCCTTCAGATGTGCTCCCATGGTGAACATGTTCACACTGTAGATAAGTGCACTTATGCAAACCCACCAGCTCACGTCCTGAGAAGCTGACCTTTTTTTTGGCAAGTGGCCTCAATATTGTTTCATGAACATGTGTGTGTGTGTTTCTTCATGTCAAACACAGAAGGCTGATTCCAGTGAACAGAATAAGAATTTTTTTTAAAAAGGCAACATCAAAACAAAAAACAAATAAAAAAAAAAACAACCCAAAAGCAACCCAAAGCAAAACCCAAAGCAAAATAAATGGCTAGTCTCAAAATGAATTTGACACCAGAAAGCTTCTTCCATGTTCAGACAACTGCAGAAGGCTCAGGCACTGGCAAGAGGAGAATTTAAACAACAAACTAAACAGAAGAGTACTGTATTTATGAGGGACCAAAATGACAAACTCTATTTAGGTTTTATACCAAAAGCTTAACCTTTTGCAGTCTGCGGGTTGGAGCTGCACTAACAAGAAGCAATTGCTGCAGTGGATTTTTATTTAAAATTTTGCTTACAGTGTAAGGCTTACGGTGTGTGGCTCCTGTCATAGCTGGCACACAATAATAGGAGTATATGCCAAAGCTGCTCTTCTCCAAATCAATGAATCAGAAAAAGCTGTGGTGTTCCAATCTGAACGCTCTCTTCTGCTAGGCTGGAAGTCCATTGCTTTCTTAGAAACCAGACAGACATTGAAATCCCTTCTGCTCTTTCATGTATTCCACCATAGATAGTTCATGGAGGCATATATACACATATTTTGACTAAGCAGCATGATAAATGATGAGTCTAGTGACATAGAAAGTGCCATTTGCTTTATTTAGATGTCTATACCTTTCCTGTAGAGAGGGGATTACAAGCATGGGCAAAGCAATCCTTCCTTTCATGCTGGTTGTTGGCTCCCAGGATGTCTCACACATAAAACAGCTCCAAGCACAGATTCGGGGAAAGAATAAAAGCAAAAGTGGAGAAAAATTCAGATTCAACAAGTTACCAAGAGCTCCTAAGCGTATCTAGGCTCTTCACTTTCCCTTGCAGTCTCAGGGTTCGCTTAGTGCCCTGAGAGCTGATGACCTCCTGTCAACAATTAGCCAGAAAATTAAAACTCATAATAACCTAACGGCATGTCTTTACATGGCAGAAAAATCTGCTTGTATGCCAAAAAACCGAACTGGAGATTCCATGGGAGCACTGCTATTTAAAGATACCTGCCATAATGCTATTCATATACATGTAGATGTATATGTGCATGTATCTGTCTTAGTGTATGCATACATATGTGTGCGTAGATGCACACACTACTCAAAGTGGACTGATGAATATGCTTGATACATTTGAGACAAGGCAATGTATTTTCTTCTTCAAATTTCACCTTTACTCAGTCTTTTCAATGCTTTCAAATGATTTGTTCAACACATTTATAAAACTGATTCCTTCGGGTTTAGCTTAATTATGTGGATTGATAATGACCACAACAAATGGAAGGTCTCATCTAATATAAGTTTACCTCAAATGGAAGCTTTTCTTTGGAGATATTACCTAAAGACAAAGGGGCCTGAAATGTCAATAATCTGGTTGTTAAATGAGTACGCATACACGACAGCTGGCGTTGCAGCTCTTTCATTCAGTAGTAACTGAGTATAACTGAAAAAATAAACAAACAGAGGCTTGAATTGTTTTCATGGAGATATAATCAGTCTGAACAGCTGGACAGAACTACTTGAACTGTAGTTCAAGTCTGTCCTAAGACTTCTATTCTAGGAAAATGAGTTTATTTTATAAGAAATATGTGCTATGTGCCAACTGCAGGCAAATAATTCACAAAAAAAATGTAACCAATACATCCTATCTCATTTTCTGGATTCCATGATTCCCTTTAATTTATTCTATATTCCATATTTATGATTACTCATCTAATAATTTTTGCAGATAATTCTGAACTCACTGGTCAGTCATGGCCAGATTTTTCAATGGGAGTGGCCACAATTTACCCAGTTTGGAGTATTAGTTGTCATAAGTATTGTAAATACACTCATTGCTTTAAACAAAACTATTTGCACAATGGGTGCAGCCATGAATATTTATATCTGATGATGCACATTATTTTCTTTGCAAACTCTTAGAAGACTTCCTTGTAAATCATGGCACTGGAGAAAATCTCCAGCAATGTTTTTGTTTGCTAAAAAGGTTTGGATTAATAATCAATAAAAAAACCCCAACAGAACACAAACAAAAAAATAATTAACCTGTAGATGAAGTGTTTACATGCATGAATATTGTCAGAATATAAATTCTGTCTGCTCGCATGAACTGTGCATTCCTTTGTGTGTGCGTGTGGTTTTGAGTGTGTTTCTAATGAATGCCTGAATCAAATGTTTTTACAGCCTATGACATTCCTGCTTTGTTAGAGATCTGACTGAGGCTTCAGAAACTAACTTTTTGCTACACCAAATATTCTTACGTGAAAATGTGGGGGAGGTGGTGGTGGTGTTTAGTTTGTTTGTTTGGTGGGGTTTGATTGTTTTGGTTTTGTTGGTTTTGTTTTTGGTTTGGTTTCTGGGGTTATTTTGTTTAGCTTTTATCATTAACACCTTAGCTTAGTACAATAGTAAGTTATACAATAGAAGCGTGCATGGTCCTGCAACTTTCAGCTGTTTCACCCTACGTGGTACGGAGGAAATTCTGTAAATCACAGATACTACTCATGGCCAGTGAAAATCAATGGTTGGTTTAGCCTGAATGATATAGCTGAGATAGAGACTGGGCCCAGTACCTGTGCATTTGTGGATTCAGACAGATGCTATGTCAGCTCTGCTGAAGCACAGACTCTTTTAGGAAAACATATGTTTTATTATAGCTAATTTTATGGTCTGAAAGATGAGCAGTTGCCTTTTCCTGGAGCTAAATAGGCAGTGGGTCTGCATTTATAGCTCATAGCTGACTGCTTTCCTGCTATCTTAGTTAAAGGAAAATAAGAGCTTTTGTAATTTTTCTGGGAAAGACACTGCTCCACAGAGGGAAGAAATAATCTACATGTTGTTGCCTAAACCCATATTATTTTGTACACAGCATCCAGTGGCCAGCCAATTCCTCATCAAGAAGCTGTAAGGTAGTTGGCAGTAGAGAGTCCCTGCTGTCTAACAGGTTTGAAGTTGACTTAAGGCTTGAGATGAGGAGGTCGATCCCAAGTTTGGAGGATTCCAAGCAGTCCTAGAGACCCAGGACTGTACATGGATGCCTAGGAGTCATCCCTGACAGGGGGCAAAGTGAAACATATTCAGGTGTGTTTGCTAAAGTAAGAAAGTTAACATATTTCATGGACACTGCACGCAAAGAGGAATATATAGAAGATGCCTTCAGCAGCTGTTGCAAGTTTATTGTCTTCTTAAAAATTGTTCTTGAAGTTTTAACTCCCAGGTCAGGTTTTCTAGACATTCTCCTATTCTTATGTGAGTTTCACTGCTGTCCTCTGGCATATACTTGTGTATGCTCTTCCTTAAGAGAGGTGTCAGAACTGGATGCTGTATCTCAGCTGGGATATACTGATACTGAAGAGAGAAGCAGGAGTTCTTCATGCTCTTTGTTGTGTTCACCTTTTTCCAACAGCTTGACAGTATTGATGTACATTCACTCAATTTCTAACCCACTGTAATGCCTTGACCTTTTTCAACAGAACTGCCAGTCATCCTCATCTTGTATTTGTGCAGTTGATTATTCCTCCAATCTGGACTTTCGCATGCTCTGTTATTAGAGTACGCCCTGTTCTTTCAGACATTTTCTCCACTTTGTCAGCTCATCCTGATCCCAATCCATTCTTCCAGCATGCATGCAGCCTCTCCCATGCTGTTGATACCTTCACATTTATGCTGTCCAACATGCAAGTCATTTGTGAAAATACCGAAAGTGCCAGACCAGGGCAGACCCCTCCATGTGTTTTGCCTACTGAAACTTGAGCTTGATTTTCAGAGAGGAGATAGAAGAACTTCTGAGTTTAATAACATTGAATGACGATCATGATCCCCTTAAGAGATGCAGAAAGTTTAGTTGAGGATTGGAGTGGGTGTTCAGCGTGCAGAATAAAATACAGCTGTACATGCTGATAGACTGACAAATACTGCAAAAGAAGGCACACAAGCAAGATCGCTCTGGGCAACTTCTCTAGTTTCTCTCTCTACCTACACACACTGCCTTTAAGTGACCAGATGGGCCCAGAACTTCATCTTGTGGAAATATCTACTAAATTTCAGCAGCTAAGCCTCCAGAGCTGCAAAACCAAAGCCTTTCACACATAAAAAGTTAAGCTGGAAAGCAAGTTTCTTTACTAAAACTCACAGAGGTGTCAACATGCCCTGGCACTCCAGAGGATTTTGTTCTGTGTTAGAAAGTTTTGGCTGGATTAAAGAGCTCACTTTTTGTATAATAAAGTTGAAAGTTTTAATCTGTGATAGTCTTCCAGAGCTGATATTAGTATATACTATGCAGTCCAAAAAAAAATTAATTGAAAATCAGGCTGATAAAAATTATGATGGGAGTATTTGGGGGGAGAGGGAGGGGAAGAGCTCCATTTTGGAAGTGAAAGGAAAGCTCAAAGTAAATGCTGAAGAGTACGTTACACGTACCCCTGAAAAGCTGTCTAAGAAAACTCACGAATTTTCAGAAATCTGTTGGTTCCATATTGTAAGTGATTTATATAAAGTCATGAACATTAGTGTAATTAGGGTATTTCACTGGTAAAGAAACCCCAACTACAAGAAAACTTAGTATATTTAAATACATATTTGTGTATTTCATAAACGGTTCACTGTAACATGCAAATTCCTTGGCTCTCAAACAGCTCTACACAGATGGTGAACTTTAGTCAGCTAAATAAGTGGAACATTTCACTTCAAACTTTTCCTTTTATCTTTTACCTTCTCTGCTGTTTCCCTCCCATCTTTTCTGCCAGCTACTCCACAAAGAAGCCTGGGAACGACAATAAGGCAGTCTCCTCAGATCACTTGATATTACTGTCTATGAAGACAGCCTGAATTCAAAGGCTCCATGTGAGAGGCTGGAAAGTTCTTCATTTCTCCCTTGGCAGAACTTTTATGCTGATAAACAGCAGTTTGCTCTGCATGTTTCAGTTAGGAGAGAAGATCTGCACAGGCTGACAGCATTACAGCCTCCTCGTAGAGTAGTCAAAACCCCTTTCAGATCATTAAATGGCATCACGTACACAAGTTATACATAACCTGCATTGACTTTAAGCTAGATCCATGCAACTCATTTCCAATATTAATACCATCACCCCTCAGCTGTACCAAAGCACTGCAACCATGCACTCATTGTGCAAAGGTTCGATCAGTGGCTTCATAGATGCTCAAGGTTGCAATGGGGACACCATAGCAGATTAAGTCAGTTAATACAAGGCCAGAAAGGCAGTGGAACGTGGCTATAGACTCCAATAATTTTTGTTTGATAAAGCCATAATTTTGTATTGGCTAAAATATACATTTGATATTTTATAGCCCCTTGAAAAATTCCACAGGTGAATATTTCATTGCTTCCCTTGCAGTTTGTGGTAATGATTAATCACTTCCATTGTTATATTTTAGTTGTAATTTTTAGGTCTTATTCTCTCATTATCCCTTTCTCTGATTGATTAAAGACCCATTGTATCCTGGCTCTTTCCTCATTGAGAACATTTTTGCAGGCTCTAATTGCATCACTGCTCAATCGTCTTCCTCATAAACTCTATGGACTGAACAATTTTGACTGAGAATGAATTTCTCATTGAAAGCTATTTCCAGTAATTTGACACCTTTCTTCCAGTTTTCCAAAATTTCTTTAAATTTGGAGTCAATAGGAATGTATGTATGAAACATTCCAGCATTGGTCTCACTAATACTTGTATAAAATTGCCTTCCTGCCTATCACCTTTCTATTCATATTTAAAGTTTGTCCTTACTCAATAGTGTTTTCTTGGGAGTTGATGTGAAGTAGCTCCTTTTCTGAATCGTTGCTTCAAGAAGAGAGTGTCTGACTGTGATCCTAGGTCAGACCTTTGATCCTATGGAGACATTTTTGCATTTACACATATTAAATTTGAGGCATGAAGTTAATCTTTATGTGAAAGGTCAGTGGAAAAAGGGTGACTGACTTCCTGATAATTTTACTGACTTAATCCCACGCAGAAGCCATTCACTTCACCCGTCAGACAAAATTGGAGATTATCTAATTTCTAAAAATTAAAATAACTAAAAAAATTAAACTAAAAAAAAATCTGTTTTGCTCTCTGCTGCAAAGGAAAGTTTTAGAGATAGGCTTAGGCTATAAGTTGATATTTACATTTGGATGCAAATCTTCATATGGCCTGAAGTAATGGATCGAGAAATTACTTGGAGACAATTGATGGCAAGTCCATTTGCATTAAGACTTCTTGAAAAGCCATACAGCTGGAGGTGGAAAGTCTATGAGATAAATATGTCTGCAAAAGTGCTATTAGCCTGAGTGAGACATCTGGCTGTTTCCTCTGACCTGAAGAGACCTTGATATTAGTAAGCAATTTCTTCTGTTTAACAAAATACATTTTTCTCATTGCATTTTTTCCTTCTTTTTCTACAATAGCCTTGGGTTCATTTTCCTATTGCAAATGGGTCAAACTCCTTTTCTTTTAATCCCCTAATTTCAATAGCCTGATTACTACCAGTTGTTTGGTAGTGTAGTACATGTAAAGTCGTAGTCTGTATACTTTTTTGAGCATGGATGTTGGACTGTGGCTTTTGGCTGGGACTGACCAGCAGAAGGAAAGGAAGGAAGGTCTGTCTAGTCCATATTGAAAAGATGAAATTTCCAGATGTTGAGGGTGTTGCTTGAAAAATGCTCTCTTTTATGTGTGAAATACCTTAATTTAAAACCAAAGAAAAAAGAAAGATAACAGACAAGTTTCTTTCATAATCTCCTTTTCAATATTGTAGTTTTTAAGCTTTTTTTTCTTCTTTCTCTACTTCATGTTAATGTCACAGATGCTGAGGGGAATGGGAGCTTCATAGCAAGGTCTGTTGATCCTTTCATTAGCTATGTTGCAAAGGAGTGCACACTGAGCCAGGTGGTAACTAATTCCTGCCCTCTCCTTTCCATAGTCCTCAGATAAAAATGTCCATTTCATATTTCCCAATCAGATGTGATATTTTCCAGCTTTTGGACCACTGCTTCTGTCAGTGTGCAGGACAGACATTCACTGGAGTGAATAAACACTCCCTGATTGAAAAGATGGCAGTCCCTGCTTCGTTATCACAAAACTTCCTTATCACATGCTGAAAGTAGATAAAAAGCAATGAAGGTTGCAGAAAGAGACATGTGGCCTGGTTCATGCAGCTACATAATGCCCAGGAATGGGGCTCTCAACCAATCACTCTTCTGTTTCCTTGCTTTCAGGCTCCACCAGCATGCGATCTGAGCTATTTCACCACAGAGCTCATAGTTTAATTATTCCTGTTTTTCACCAGACCTCTAGCTCCTTGTCTCATCTGAACTTCCCTCAACTTACTCTCTTCATGTCTTGTATGACAGAAGTAAATATTTTTTCTGGGCTCTGTACTTACAAAGGATGAAGCACTTCTGTGACACTTCAGGAGAAATTCCATTTGAAGAGAGCACATGGCATGGAAAGAATACAGAAAAACCTCCAGAGAGAGACAAATGAACACAGGATCCTGCAATGAAAAATATCGTGCAGCATTAAGATAGGCATTACAACTGCAAAATCCTGAAGTTAAAATCTGCTTTATAGGTCTTACAGAAGATAAGGTACATCTGATCTTCAGGAAATGCTGTACCCCTTCTTCTTTACCATCTCTTCAACTATTGCAAGCAAGACGCTTGAAAGCCCCCAGGCAGTCCTCTTCTACCTGGAGGAAGCGCCAGCCTAAAGTCAAATCTAATTGTAGAAAGCTAAGAAAAACTCATAACTCATCAACAAACAGACAGTATCCCGTCCAAGGTGGATTTTCAAATGCCAGAAGAAGTCACTAAGTCCATGAAAACTGCTGTGAAGCTAGTCTGCGGCTAATCTACTTTAGGTGCTCTGAGAGATATTCTGGTGATGGACACCAGTATAACACCCTGAAATTTACAGCCTAGATTTTCAGAAATGATGAGAGCCCTAACGTTTGCAGAAGGGCGACGTGCTCAGTTTTATTGATGTTATGTTTCTTTTCTTTTCTTTTCCAACAGTAAATACTGTTTAAATTACAAAAGAAACTTCCACTGGTCCTGATAATAGGAGTGGGGGATAAACCTGGCTTGTAGCTCTGAGTAATATATACCACTCACCCTGACACTGAAAGATGTTAGCTAAAGGCTTGTCAGCCTCTTGAGTTTTAATTAATGAAGTTCCTATTAAGGACATTTTTTTCATCACTTGCTCTATTCCAACACATTTCTTTCATTTGAAACCTGAGTGCTCTGCCAAGCAGGCCCACAATGTCTGCAGGGGAGGGAGAGCCTGTCTAAACTACAGTCTTCTCTCTGTTCAACTTGATTCAATTTAGTAGAATTTCACTTTGTCGAATGACAAGATGCTGTATTTTGACAGTTGCCTATTTATGCTAAAGTGGAGGCATAATAAAATCAGTTTGGCATCTGGCTCACTCTATCTGTAGCTTTTACTTAAGAATCTGATGCTCCTTTTTTTGGTTTGACTGACGTTGCTGTCTAGTTTCTGATTTGTTGTGTTGGGCTGTTTTCCTGGTTTCTGTGGGTTTTTTCAGGTTGGGTTTTTTTTTTGTTGTTGTTGTTGATTGCTCGTTTTTTGTTTCATTTTTTTAATTGTTAAATAAAGGCTTTCCTAAGAAACTGGCATTCTCTTCCTCGAACACACCCTTCCTCAGCTGCAAATCTTAAAAAAAAGAGACAGCATTGTTAAAAGGAAGGAATTTCTTGTATATTTTTTTTCCCTGTAAAACTTACTGGAAAATGTTAAATGCAACAACAAAAAAATCCTAACAAACCCTGTTACGGTTTTAAAGTAGCAAACGCTGAGGATGTGAGTAAGAGGCAAAATCCCCTCCTGGCTTCAGTATGAAGTTTGTCTGATGCTGGGCTGACACATCGTATGTTGGTATGTGTTGGCATGGTCATATGTTGGGCTCCACACCATAATGTATGACCACCTTCCAGTAGCCCATTGAGAGACTTCTCATCTGCTGTCTGCTCTTTCTCATACTTTCTCCAGGAGATAATGGGTGCAACAAGGGATTTTGCTTTCCCAATGAGCATTTTTAAGTGTTTACTGATTGTCCTGTGTTAAAGGAGGCAGCTCAGAGGTAGGTGTCATGCATTTCAACAGAAGACGGTGAGTTTTGTGATGTTTATTAATTCCTGGGGAATTTAATTCTATAACTCAGCCCAGGCATTGAGAAATCTTTGTCCTTACCCTTGTTGCAGAAAATTCACTAGAGCCAGAAAAGTTCATTTTGTTTTGATCTTCATCCTGGAGCTTATTTTGGATAGGGAACCCTAAGAACACCAAAGCCCTTCATTGCAGCAGGTGACACCTGACATGGTGCATTAACAGCAACAGTTTTTCCTTCCTCCCCAAATCAGTTTTTCTGGCAGAAAGGAGGCACAGCCTTTGATCTGAAGCTCCAGAACGTAACACTCCAATTTAGCCTCATCACAGTATTTGCAACCCCAACCCAATTTACGAGTGAATCAAAGAGCACTTATGTTAGAGCCTTTCTGTGGTACTCATTACCTGAAGGCAGGAGGATTTTGAGAAGGAAGAATTACTAACCCTGGTTCTGGGCTCATCTCAAAGCAAGACATGCCTGCTAAAATAATGACTTCCACAGGGTAGAACCCAGAAAGACGGACTATGGAGGAGCAATCCTACTCTCTCCTTATGTCTCTTACCCAGACAATCAGAGCATAGATGTAGGTCCTGAGGCTCTAGTAGTCACCTGCTATTCACCCTGAGGGCCACAGCTCCAGTCTTAGTTACCCTTGTCTAAACCAAACCTTGTCCTGTATAGACCCAGAAAGATTTTAAGGCATTTCTGCAATTCCACCCTTGTGTTCCTCATGCCCAAGGTGGTCTTGGATGATGACCTTTCCTCTGGGGTTTTCTGAAGAATCAGTGTTAGTGCACATCAAAGAAACAAAGTAGAAAACCCACACTTAAATCCTCTGGTCAATAGCATGCTTTATTTATAAAAAAAAAGAAAAAAGCTATAGTTTATGATCTGTGTATTAGAGCCACTGAAAAACTGTATTTTGGGTACCATCCAGACAAAGTAGTTTGTCACGATCCTAATTAATTATGTTTACCACAAATGCCTATTCATGTCCAGCTACCCTGTTATCCAAATTGTCATCACAAGGTTTTCTTTCAAGCTGTGCACTTCACTGCAGCTCTGTCACCTGGAGGGAGGAAAAGCATTGGAGACCAGCTTGTTTCCTTGCTAGCCATGAGGAGGTCCCACCCTCTGCCCCTGGCTCCAGCCTTGGTCGCAGAGCTGACCTCTCCCCTGATGATTCCCTTGACAGCATAGCAGCCAAGCTTAGCTATGCACCATGCATCAGTGTTAAAGGCTTTAGCAGGATGGCTGCTATAAATTGTAAGGGGAACTAGTAAATACATCACCTATCTTTATTGAGGCCTGCCTTAGAATCTCCTAAAAATTTGTGGCTAGTTGTAATTTGTGTAGTTTGCCTTTTTGTATATGCATGTTGCCCAAGAATTAGAAGCATAAAGTAATTTCATGCTCTGAATTCATGCTGAGCTATTTCTGGGATGTCAGACTGCAAGACATCACCTGGATAACCTAACCTACTCCCCTGGGAGTTAAGATGTAACAGATGCTAAGCCTGGGAGGTCTCCTAAGGGCCTTTTCTATACACAAATCCAAACATCATTGGCTACATTCCCCAACAGTCAGAATTAAAAAAGAGTCAGATCTACAGCTCAAGAAAGCAAAAAACCCTCGAAACCATAGTATTGCACAGGATGAGCCCAGAAGAGACACAGGTCATTGCCAATCGTCTGGGCACATTCAATTGCAGGACGCTATCCAGGTGAAAATGTCCAAGGAATCATGCCAATGCACAAAATTATTGCAAATCTGATATGGAAATTTTTTTTTCTGGCCCTGTAACTGATGAATGGTTTAAACTGAGCACAGGCACAAAACAAAACCAAGGGGAAAGCAACAGTGCACCTGACCTCATGTCCCATGTCAGACTGCCGCCAAATCTCTGATGAATCTGAGAAAAATAGGGAAAAAATAAACACTGAAATCAGCAGCCAAGTTATTCATCAAAGGTGGGAAAAAAAATCTTCCTGGCCTCTCTAGGTATCCAGTGGAAACCCTGAAGCATGGAATTAATTAAATACAAAGAAACATAATTAATTTAATTAAATGCAGTCCTTTTAAAAAGAGTTTCTCTGATTAATGCCTGCTCCTGCAAAAGCTTATGAATATATTTGGCCCCATTCCCAAAGACAACATTTGCAGGATCTTGATTAGAGCAGCTAAAAGCTCACTAATGTGAGCGCAAGTGAATACCTTGCACTTACAGTGCGAAAGCAGACACAAGAATTGTCATTTCAAACAACACAGAAAAGAGATCAAAACATCCCTCAATTTAATACCTTCTGGGGCAAAGAGGTACCATTCAGATCACCTAGACTGAGTATCTACATAAAGCCAACCACAAAACCTCACTGTGAGATTCTGACATTAGGTCCATCAGTCTCTGATGCAGTCAGATTCTGCCACCCATTTCCATAGCACAAGGTTTGGTGGGGTTTTTTTTGGTTTTTTGTTTTCAGCCTCTGATAGCACTTGGCAGTGGCTGAGCTCAAATTTATTAAGTCAAACCATTTCCCACTTAAGTGTCAGACCTTATCATATCATTGGTCTTCATCAGTTCCTACACAACAAAACCCAGTAAATAAAACATCACGGCTGAAAGCTTTGGAAATGAGTCTCAGTCACATCCAACAGAGTTTGGGAAACTAAGGCTCGGAGATTGACGGTTTGTACTATCATGTGGTCATATATTCCAGAATTTAGTAGATCTGCTGTGTTTCCTAATGGAAATGGCTACTCCTTTTGGTTTGGGTTTGGTTTTTTTTCCCCTGCCAAATATTTTAGAGGGATGTTTTCCTAAAAGTCTGGAACAGCTTCTTGGTACTGTTACTTGGAGTGTTAAGTTTAGTGGAAGAGTGACCAGCTTCTGTATTTTGAATGTATAAATATAAATGTAAAATATATATAATATATGTAAATTCTAGTCTTTAATATGACTAAGCTATCTCCTCAACACAGCTGATGTGCATCATCTGCAACTATCAGAAGTTACAGTATGTCTGCATTATAAATTACAGGGCCAGGAAAATTTTCTCCAAGTCAGATTTGCCCTTGAATTCAGGTGTTGTTATTTTCACTGTTGCAAATAGCGAATATTATTGGAGTAGATTTCATAGCATTTCCCCAGTTCACCACTCTTAACAGTATGAATACTTTGATTTCTTACAAATTAAATTAATAAAGTTTTTAAGAATGAGCATTATGATTCTATGGAAATATTGGCAGTTTTCTAGTGAGTTTACTTCCCTGTGAGAGACAGTATAAATATGTAGAGACTTGTTATGTTTAATTCAACCTTATCTTTTTGGTATTAATTCATCCTTTTTTTTCTTAGTCAAAAGTAAAGCAAATGTTAATATCCTCTACCTCCAGATAGGAAGCAGATGCAAAGAGATCTTAGCTGTTCTTCCCAAGGCCTGTTATGGGTTTTAGCTCAAATGTCAACACGAGTCAAGATTTTACTTTTAGTGACAGGTTGGTTTAGTTTCCTATTTAATATTGGTTGAAACACTGTTAATCCCCCTTAGAGAAAACACACTGACTCCTTAACAGAAAATTGTTCTAAAGGCCTTAGCGAAATTTTCCAAAGTACTTTGTGTGTTTTCTCCCCATTTCCTTGAAATTGCAGCGAGAAGGAATTTTATCATCAAAGTGAGCAGAACTGGCAAGGCATGAATGAACACAAACCAAAGAGGCTCCTGATCATGTCTGTCTTTGATGAGATCCATACACTGCACCTATGCATTTTGTCTGCAGGGAGATCCCAGATGTCATGCTAGTGTTTCATCTGCAAATTTCAATTCCCCTGCAGAACTTGAAGAAGTGACTAGAACTTGCCCAGATTTCATACAGTTCAATGGGTCACTGTTATGAAATACTTCGATCTTTTTTGCTAACGAGGTTTTTGGTTTTTGTTTTTTTTTTTTCCTTCCTAGCTGGCCATGTAAGCAGCAGATGGGTTATAGGAGGATTAACTTCCACACAAGTACTTGAATAGCAGGATCCCCCAGGCCCTTGCAACTTGAGGCAGACAGATACACTTCCTGTGGAAAAAAGTTGCTGCTTTGCAAAAAATACAAGAAAACAGTTGGGAAATTTGCCATAGAAATAGCAAAGTGAAGGTTCAAATCCTGGCTGTGAACTGGGTAGAGCATGGATTTCAACATGGCTGTTGCACAACTCAAGCAGTAGCTGTGAGCACTGGACAGGCATAAATTGCCCTCACCTATCTGTCATCAAAATGGACACACATTTGCAGAGCACTTCATGTTTTGAAGAGGGAGGATTTACTGATGGACACTGATTCTTGCTCAAAAAGGATCAACCAAAATCCGGTTCGATCAATAAAATTTTTGACATAACCTCTGCTTGGCAGTGGGGCAAGGAGTTACCCACTTAATTTACCCCCTTATTCAGTCTACTCTGTGTTTGCCCTACCTGAATTAAGGTGGTACCAACTCCAGGTACTAGCTCCAGGTACCAAACATGTAACACACTAGCAACAGGCTCTAGAACACCCAACTGGACCATTATAACCTTGCTTAGACCTTCAGGTTTATATGGCACTGCGTAGTTACAGCGGAGGCACAGGAAGATGTAGATTATCATCAAGTGAACTCAGATGTATGGACACCACAACATAAATTAACCTCAGATATAAGCTAAAGCAAATTCCCTCTGCCCACTCTTCTCCTGAGCTAGATTTCAGATTCTGTCAAGATCCTGCTGCCAAAGGCAATTTTTTGCATATCATCTGCCTCTGCTGTCTTCTTTCACTTTCCACTCTCTCCAAATGAGTACCAAATACTAAAGCCTACTGATCTTAATTCAGACATACCTGGGGGCTTCTTTCTTTTTCATTTGTTCCAAAAGGAACTGACCTGGCAAATGGCATCGAAGAATTATTTGACTTTGAGTTCCACAGTCAGCCCTTCCTGCCCACAGGTGACTGTAGGGAAGGGACTGAGTGACTGAGGCCAACCTGAGCTGAGAATACTCTAATGTCAATGGGGAAGAAGACACAACTGTGTCAACTGTCCTTTCAGTTCACTGCAGGCTGCTACTGAAATAGACTTCGACATCATTTGACTGCCTGAAGCACTCGAAGATTCAATGAGTCTGAGACCAGAGGCAGGCTTGAAAGAAAAGAGAAATAATCTTCCTTCTAGCTGTCAAAATTGCATATAAATGATCAGGTTGCAGGAAAAGGATCCCATTACTCCTTTGAATTCACAAAAAATTCCAAAAGCTCCACGCTTTAATAATTCTCTTCACTGGTTTAAAAACAAAGCAAAGCACAAAGCTGGACACAGATGTGACATGAGGCAATCATTTCACAAAATATTGAAAGGACCATGATGTACTATTTCACATAGACACTGAAAACATCATATTGATACCCAGACTTTGCCAACAGGATGGCAAAAACTTAATTTTGAACTCAAATCTCTAATGTGATCACAGCAAACAGCAGACTGGTGAATGCACTGGATTTATTTGCCTTTTTATCCACTTAGAGGCTTGTGTACACTGGGTAGCTGCTATGAAGTAAACTCAGGTGTGAGTTTACAGCACACACTTTCTTTTGTCCTGCCATCTCATCCAGACACACTTTCTACAAGTGTGAAGTAGGTTGTTTACTGCACTGGGTTTGGGAAGAGATTATTAAATCCCCAAAAGCTTTGAGCAGCCATATTACTTGCCCGTGTGAACTGCCTAAAAGTTAGGCACCTCACTGCTATTTATACTAATGAAAATCTGTTCCAAAATCTCGGCTATATAGCCACCTGATTTAGTGCTTTCTGAAGACAATGGAAAAATTGGATAAACCGAATAAATAGCATAGGACGGCAGTAAAGCCTGTACTGGGATTAGAAATTTGACATGCTTACCCCTTGTGAATAAGAATCAGATTTGCCTTTGAATTGGCTGTGATGAAAATGCAAGAAAGCTTTTGAGAATATTTGGAAGGTTTTCCCTCACTAATTTATAGAAAGCAGATACTGATTCCTAAATAATTATTGAGACAAGAGGTGTGTTTCAACTGGAAAGCACAAAGCATCTGACTGCAAATATGATACATGGAAAGAATGACTCACATACAAAAGGGGTTGATTCAAAATGGAATTATTTACTCTTGAAAGTGTCTGTTTGTGAGATGGCTTGACTGAAATATTGAAACTAAGGATTATAATACATTTACAATAAGCAGGAGTTGCAGAGGTGGATGTTTGAAGGAAGAGGAAATGTATTAAATAGCGGAGGGAAAGTCTTATTACTGCTAGAACATGGACATGAAGCCAGAAAACAGATAATGATTCTGTTTGTTACAGCTTTGCACTGTTAAGACTCTAAGTATCTGACTTTTGGGTAAAGAGTTTTTGTTATACTCTACTGAGTAAGAAATATAATAATTTTCTGGGTTTCAGGGTCAGGGTCATTGTGAGGATTAATCCATCGATTTCTGTAAGCACATCCTGAATTCCTCAGATGACGTCAGCATAAGAATTGAAGGAGGCATTGTTTTAAGGAAAAAATAAATAGCAGGAAGGATTTTGGTTCAAAGAAACTGAAGGCAAATAGTATGAGCATCCTTAAACAAAATTTAAATGACTTCACTGCTGATGATAAGGAAGTATTCAACAGTTTTACTCTTGAGAGCAATCAATATGTTAGAGGAAGACAGGACTTCTTTTATTAACCAGAAAACTCTGTTGGATCAGTATTATAAATGACAGTTGATTTTTTAAGCATTTACATTAAAACCCAAAGAAAGCCCCAACCAAACAAAAAAGAACAAAACCAGGTTGTCCTTCTCTAGCATTAAATGTTCTAAGTATTGTAGAGTTGACATGATCAGCACTGAGATATTGCAGGCTTAAGGCACCTATTCCTGGTCCTGGTCCTGCACAACCTTATATCCAGCTTAAATATGCACTTTCTGTATGACTTACAGTGGAGAATAGCTTTCCAAATCATCCTTTATGTCTCACAGCTGGTGAAGAAGGTATTTAATTTATGGCAAAGGTTTCACAAAAGGATAAGCCTTGAGAGGCAATACAGAAGCTAAAGTCGATGGGTCTGAGATTATATTTCTTATTTTAAATTACAGCATCTTTCATGTCTGACTATTGCTGAATGTCATTCTCCTCAATCCTCCTTCTACCTGTTAAAGTATTAAACTAATCAAAATAGTAAAGATTAATAAATCACAGGGCCTGCCATATCTTAAAGGGATTCGGCACTAGGGAAAAGTTTATTTCTATGATAAAATACTGTATGACTAACAAAAGTACTACAGAGCAACTTTAAGTTCCTCCAGAGCATTCATGTAGGTCTACTTTGGAGAGACAGTAGCATATGTAGTGATCACTGCCATAAACCATGTCTCTCAGCTTCCAACTGGGGTTTCATCTGCACAGGTATTACATAGGTAGGTTCATCCCATCTAAGTGAGGTGCTGTGTAGAGGCACTGTCCTTCAGTGCTTCCTATATCATCAGTAAAAGAGACATAATCTGTTGACTGTATTAAAGAGCCTAATCTAACTCCCTACACACCTTACCTTTGACAGGTGAGATGGACTGGACCCATGTGCATTGTTTTAATGAAACTCTTACAAAGCTCTAACCTTTCTTATAGGGTCTGGTGGAAAATACCTAAACTGTCTTAAAAGAACAATAAAAGAGAAGGTAGTACCTGCAGCTAATACCTGAGGCAAAACCAGAGGCATCAAAGTGGTGGTTACAAAAAATTGAGACTGATCACCTCTACGGTCAAGGGAGCTACTCTAGGTGAGGTTCATTTTGGGGTAGTACATTCTGAAGGATGTATTTATTTTGAAATATTATTTCAGTGCTTTCTGCTCTGTCCTGAAGGATATAGGGGATTCCTGCTACATGCTGTGTGAACAGCCAAGGAAGATTTTAGTTTATCCTACAGTCTTGTGGTACATGACCCAAAGATGAGGCTTTTCAATCCAAAACAATGTATGGAAAAAAGTGCTGCATGTTTATTTTTTTGAGATGATGTGTCGTAGTCTTTCTAGTTAAACTGCTTTCACTAGCAATCTTCTAAGGAAAATATGAAATAAGAATATTAAAAAGTGGAAATTAGACTTTCGCCTTTTAAGATACATAATAAACAGTCAAACTTGATTAGTTTCAAAACAAATGCTAAGTATAATCTACCAGTACTGCATCCAAAATGAAAAGAAACCACAGAAAAGGTCTACAGAGCAAAGTGTTCAGCATCCACTCTGTTTCTTGGAGTCACTCTTTCTAGCTGTTCAGGGCAGGATTTTCTATGACATCTTTCTGTTTGCACAGTAATCAGTCACTCAAATATGTAATCAGTCCTAAAGAAAAGAGGAATTTCATTTATGCCATGAACTCCATATCACACGGAGATCACATATTCAGTTCATCCACAGAATATGGTTAGATACCAATGTTAAGCTAAGACATATATATATATATCCAGTACTAAAGTCACATCCTGTTTAGTATTATGAAAACGCATAGCCTTTTGCATTCTGTACTTCTGCCAAGGTCTACAGAAAACCTAGGGTACTATGCCTACAGACTGAGCATGGCTTTGTCCTGGTTTGTTGCCTGTATCTTCTGTCTTTGTACTTATTATATTGACTTTGTTGTTATAGTACAATAAAATATTATGATATTCTCTACTATAATACTGTTATGTTCCATTTTCAAGAAGAGAAACTGAAAAACTAAGCAATGTAGTCTAAGACATGAGCAGTATTATGAAGGAGCTAAAGCTAACCCATTCTTCTGTACCTGGAATTTTTTAATGGAAAAGCTATCTTCAAGTGGAAAGAAATACAGAAATCCGTAGTCTTATTCAGGATAATGGTGACTGTAAGGAATAAGGATCAGCTTCTGCTATCCTCCTCATGTTACCTGATGCCTTATTGTCCAAAGAATAAGGAACTACATAATTGGGTATATGAACGCCTGCATAGAAGAAATCTTTGAATCAAAGATACTTAGAAGAACAACACAATAGCTCACAGTACAAGCAATTTAAAAATAAGGAACATTATTGTGGAAAAATCGAATATTTTAGTGAAAGTCACACAGTAGTAGTAGAAGAAAGAATGTTCTTACAGCTCTGCTCCATACTTATAGTTCTCTAGTTAACATGTTACACCCTCTCCTCCACTCAAAATGATAAAAGAAAATGTTGGAAGGAGCCTTGAAAGGTCATCTAATCTATTGTGGGAAACCAACCTTGGGTAAGTGATAGTGATATTATTCCCAACAAATGCTTGTTTTACCTGTTTTTAAACACCTTCTGTGCTGGAGATTCCACAGCCTTGCAAAGCAATCCACCTCAGTACTTAATTACATTTATGTTTACATTTTTCCCCACAGGCTATCTTAAATCTTTCTTGTTGCAATTTAAACCTATTACTTCTTTTTCTCCCTGCACTGGATGTGAGGATAGTTTATTCCTTTCCTCTTTACGTCTAATTTCACATATGTGAAGACCATTATTGCATCTCCCTGAAATCTTCTTTAAAGAGACTAAATAATCCTAATTCCTTCAATTTGCAGGTCATATTTTCTAGATTTCTAACCATTCTTGTTGAACATTTGTGTGTCTTCTGCCACATATTTCTTGAATTGAACACAATAATTCAATTTAAATTTAGCCAAACCAAGGAGCAGAGCAATTACTTTCCATATTTTATTAATAATATTCCTTATGGCCCCTGTCAAATAGCATCCTACTTTTTGCCAGCCATTTCTTTATTTTGTGAAAATTAGTTGCGTTCCACTCTGGTTCCTGAATATACTTTCAGAATTCACTTTTGAATGCCTGCATAATTCATTATCCATGTACTTAATGAGCTTTCTCTCTCCTCTATCACCAATTCATTCATGAGGGCATTGAATATTACCACACAAAACTCTGCTCAGGATGTATTTCCTTGTAGGGAGTGTAGTATTGGCAACCAGTAGTTTCTCAGCAATTCTTTTTCTCCCATGTATTATCACTTTGACTTGCTCTGAAAAATACCGTTTAAAACCATATCAAAAACTTGTTAGAGGCAAGATAAAACATCTATGCTTCTCCCTTATCCAAAAGGACTGTTGCTGTGCCAGAAGAAGTGTTCAGTTTGGTTTGGCAAGATTTCTTCTAAAAAAAATCCACAACAGCAATTTTAACTCTTGTGCTGTTCTGCAGGCACTGTAATTCTCACTTACCAACTCTGGACCATGGAGTCACCTGACTTTTGAGTTTTAATGGGAGACTTAAACAGCTTGATTGGCAGAACAAGTTCTTGAACTACAGCATTTTTTTGATTCCTGTCCCCCAAGCTATCTACTATGATTGTAACAGTGGAAGCAGACTGGAAGGGATGTTGTTTCAATACCAGCTGCAGCCCAACTTTTGGCTCCCAAATATTAAAAAAAAAAAATAAAAATAGTTTTTTCAAAGTATGTTCTGCTTTTCAGCTAGATCTTAGTTAACGTAGTGCTGGAAGTAACAGCCGTGCTACTGTTACCCCGGCAGCTGACCTGGATTATGCATCGCATAGGGTGCTGCTAACAAGGGGCCTACTGTCCCTGGTCCTACCCCAGGAACACCAGCTATGGGGCTTTCTGCACCAGCCTCTGCAGACAGACCTGCAGTTGCTCAGCTGGACATCAGCCAGCTCTGGTTTGAAAGCTGAGCAGCTTCATTAGCGCAGTGCTGTGCCTAAACAGATTCGTGAGTCCTGCCGAAAGCGCCGGGCTGCTCTCAGTGAGCCGCTTGTCGCTTTTGAATCAGAGTGCTTCCTCTGCAGCCATGCTGCAAACCAGATGATGCGAGTGCAGGTCTGCTGTCTGTGAAAGGCCATGCTAACAAATTCACTTTGTAATGCATATTCAAGCACTGGCTGCACATTGTTTTTGGAGAGAAAAAGGATCTGTATCCGTTATTTCAGTATATGTAACAGGACTCTTTAACGCAATTTTCAAATGTTATTCTTTCATGTCCCTAAATGTCCTTTTAGGCAACCAACCAAGTGTTACTATCTTTTGGTTTTTCCTTATAGATGAAGATAGTGAGGGGAAATAAGTCTTATATTGCAGGGTGGTTTCCAGCTCTGGTATCTAGTCAGTGATCCTACAACATGCAACTGCTGGATCATGGGAGAGATTCAGCTATTCAGATACTCCTATGTGGTTCCCAGGAGAATGAGAAAGCAGAGGAAGGCAGCTCAACTAGGCTGCAGATACGTGCAAACTGGGTTATCCTTAGATTTGACCTTCACTTAATGAACACGCTCTAAAAGTCCATGTTACCCACCACAAATCCAGCACAATAAGATGCTCCTTTCCAAATAACTTCACCCCAAATCCCTGAAGAGCCACCAGATACTTATCACATACTTCAGAAAGCACAAAGTACTCTCTAAAAGTCCTTAGGAAGAGGAGAAGCCAATGGTTCCCAAATGTCCCATTGCAACCTCAACAGGGTGTTCCTCTGGCTCTGGGGTAGCCCAACATAGTTGTTTCCAGCTCATCTGTTTCTCCCTATAGCAATAATTTTGGGTTTCTAGGCATCAGTGTAGCAAGGCAGCTGCCTGCCATAGGCAAGGTAGAGGATCCACACCTGGACAGCTTGCAAACCATATGTAATTCAGAAGTCTACATTGCCACCAAATCACTTGGCTCAGCATCATTGTTGAAAGTAACTTCCAGTCTTTGAATTTCACATTCTCAAGTAAGTATATTGCTGCTTGACTTGCCAACAAAGCCCAGGAACAGGAGGATGAGAGATTTCTGTTTGTCATGTGATGGCTAAAGAAGTTGGTCTGTCTTAAAGACCCACTTATTAACCCTGGGACACCTCCTGTTTAATTCTCAGAATGTAAAAACCAGAGATTTAGTTCATAGTACATTCGCAAAAAAGTTCAGACTATACAAATAAGCATCTTACAGCAACTGCGAGTAGAGGCAAGTTCCAGAAAGGAAAAAAATAGTCTGATGCATGTCATCTTGTGGTTTTTTGCTAGATTAATGAAAAGCCCACACAGCATAATTATGTTTACAATAAGCTTACAGGAGTTTTCCCACAAGGTAGAGGAGAGTCATAGAAGGATCAGGTTAAACCAATTATTTAACCTTTAGAGAGCTAAACTTGTGAGTGTTTCAGAGAGAGGGAAAATGGACTATTTTATTGGTTGCTTACAACCATGTATTAAATAATGATCTTTTTTTTTTATTCCATCACACTGCAAGAGCATATCCTGGCAGATCCAATTTAGATGACTGTGAGACAAATGGTTGGATGCCTAGATGACTTAAATATTCCACTGCTAGCACAAGTTTGTTTTATACCATCATGAATGAGTCTCCTCACAAACAACCTAACATGTCTGGTAAGGCTCTTCACAGAATGTGGCATCCAGATTGAGGGGGTTTAATGATAGAGTGAACAAATAAATTACCGAGCTTGACTGAGAGTTGTTGCATCTGCTAAAATCAAGATTTCCTTTTCTGGAGCTGGCCTTTTGGGCTTGAAACAAGTGGGCAACGGTGGAAAGCCCTGAAAAGAAAACAATATAGTATCATTTATCAGGCCTTTTGCAATGTCAGCTCTCCATTGTTCTTGCTTAAAAAAAATGCATACTTCTTGGCTTTCCTAATTCATCAGAGAGACAAGCAGTTGTTCTGGTTTAGACATTAGCATTTGTTTTGTTTATTCCAGTTCCAGTGGGCAAAAATCAAATAAACCTGATTAATTCAATGGTCTACCTACAGTTTTTCCAAAGGATATGGTAAGCTATGATAGAGTAGAGCTTGAGAAACACAGATATAACACCCTAGGGGCTAAATTCTATGGATGTTGTTGACAGAGCATCTGTCTAAATGATCTTCCAGCTAGTACTGGGCAAAATCAATTTTCTTTTTTTTTTTCTTGTTTTGCTGACAATTTGAAAATGTGGGGAAAAAATCTATCACAGCTCAAAGTTCAAACACATTGGCAAATGCATCTTGGGGAAAATATTCAGAACACTTCATGTGTTTAATCTGGATTTGAGAGCTACTTATTTTTCACCGAGATAAAAAGGGGGGGGGATTCTGTAACAAATCATTATTTCTGTCAAAAAATACTAATTTCATTTAAAAAATGCTCTCTGAATCCCACCCGTTACCAGTTATAAAACATGCAGCCAGCACCATGCTTTATACATCAAATAGTAACTAGCTGGCATATGAGAAGAATGTAAATTAAAATAATATCCAAATGGTCAACCTGGGGCTCTCCAACTGCTTGCTCCAAAGCTCTTCAGAAGTGACTTCCATGCTGGCACTTCACACAGGTTGGGACACATTGGGAAAGCCACCTCTCTAGATGCTGAGGAAGCCCTCCAGCACGGGCAATCCTCCCAGCCTGTGCTAGAATTGAGCACCGTGTTCAGAAATGAGTAATAGGACCCTGCAGGAAGACATTAAACTTTTCCACCTGTGATACCTCCTGGTAATCCTTTGCTCCCTTTTCTACCTGCTTTGTGTGGGGCAAGTCTTATTCACATGGTGATTTTGGCAAATGGCTCATGGGGTCAGGGAGGTGCACTGCCTGGGTGTGCATGAACTGATCCTTCCTCTATGTCCTACAGCAGGTGGCATTTGCTCTTTAGAAGGAATCCTAGTGGCAACAACCAACAATAAATTAGCTCCTGACTTACCATAGAGTTGTCTGGCCAAGAGAGAGTTCAGTCTGCAAGTATGAAGCTGAACATCAAACAGTATTCAAGTTTCTCATTGTTTTTTGTACAACTTAGACCAGACAATGCTTTGAACACTTCAAGAGCAAGGTCAAACATATTCAGTCACAGGGTTTCCAGTTCAGGAACTCAGTTCCTATTTGGGCAGCAAAGATGTGCAATTTTCCAGTTGTGCCAGTCAAACATGAGGGATTTGTAATCTTTTCACACCTCTGAAAATTAGGCCAATTATCTAAATACCATAAAGTATTTGGCTGACTCAAGGTCTCATCCAGGAGTGGGAGTGGGAATACATGTAGTAATGATCTGAGGTTTTCCATTGCATACATTCCTTTCGCTGTTTTAACCAGAGCAGTCAAAGTGCTACAAAGTTAAGCAGAGATATGAAGCCACGTGGTAAATGGACCACATTTTCTGATTCACCTGCATTGCTGCAAGCAAACAGTAACAAAGCGTAAACAAAAAGTAACTTCTTGTCACATGATCTCTCTAAGATTATGTCCTGGTTCCAAGTGGGAGAAAAACATGTAAACATCCTTTGTCATAATAACCTTTCAGATTGCGCAACAAATACTATTAAAACACTCTAATTCTCATTTCATTGTGAGTTTCCCAAGATTTTGTACTGGGACTGAAATTTTCCATTTTGGTTGATAGTTTACAAATGATTTTTTTTTTTTTCCTTTTTGCAGGGAAGAAATTTAGAATTAAATGTTTAGCCATTTCCAAGAAGCAGACTAAATTAATTTTTTGTGCTGAATTCTGGGGACATTTGTTTTGATTTCTAATGGGAACCTCAAATTTTACAGCTGTCTGGCTGCTATGGATAGGATGAGTCTTTTTCATTCCCCATGAGAATCTGCCCAGAATTGGCAAAGTTTCAGGCTGTTGAAAAACCACAACTCACACAATTTTAAGACATAAGGCGACCTCCCCAAAGCTTCCCTCTGCCCAGCTCTTCTGTAATCTCAAGTGCCAGAATTCCGAGAACGTGATATGGAGGCTCCAGCCCTGCTGATGGCCCATGTGGGTGCCAGGACCATAACTCCTACAGGAAAATCTTTTTTTCAGGCTGCCTTCTTAAAAACCTGGGAAATGAAACAAAAAGTGTTAACCTTCAAAGATTAGGAATCACCAAATTTAAGAGCGCTTGCTCAACTGCAGTTTGGTTTCTTGTGTCTAAGTAAGTGGTGCTCATGCAGATTTTAATGACTTGATGACTTCCTATGTTTCCCATTTCCCAGTGCAATAAGTCTCTGCTCTGGGAACAGACATTCTGAATGGATACTTATTTTCAGCATGACTATCTATCTCAGTGCTTTCAAAGCATGAAAAGGGTAAAAAAAGAATAGAAAATGAAGGTTGAAGGAAAAGAAAGGATGGTCTCTTGATCAAATTAGCTGAATTGGATTCACTTTTATCCTGGAGTCTGTTAAGCCCATCTTTGGTCACTGAAACCAAATTTTTCCCACACGTCATTAACTGTGCATTTCTCGCCTTCTATATATCTGATAAGATCATGGATCCTGACTTGCAGAAGCAGCTATCATTCCCAACTGCACTGAACACAAAATGCAAGATCAGGTCATGTGTCTCATACTGTGTCCCCCTCAATCTCACTTTTCATCAGTCTTCTGTGCCTTGCTTCTTTGGCAGAACATGGATGACAGCACCCCCTCCTCTCCGTTTTGGGAAGACTGATGAGTGAATGCTTGTGAAGCCCTTGGATCCTGCGGTGGTGAACCCCACAGGAGAAGCCACAAGGAAATTAATAATTCTGTCTTCAGAATGAGATTTGTACTGTAAATAAAGCCTGGGGTCACACTTCAGATAATAAGCAGAGAACAAAATATTGAATTAGGAGAGCACCATCCATTCTGAATGAGATGCAGGAAAATATACTAGGTGTTCATTTAATTAAAGATTTATATAATTCATACACACAAGGGAAATGATTTAAGGTTCATTTTTGAGTTAAGAATTGATTTGCAACCTTAATAATGCTCTTTTAAAACAGTGTGTGGGTGGCATGTATGTTTGTTGTAGCCTGCCAGCCAGGTAATTCGGGGAAAGAAGGAAGCTTTGAGCTTTCAGCCCCTGGTCATTCCTTATGGATAATTCACTACCTGCACATCCTTCCTGGAAGCTGCTACATGTATGTTACTGATGGCTTATAAAAACAAAATAAAACAAAACAAACCCAGAAAGATGTAATGCAATATTTATTTAAAATCCCTGTTTTGGGAAATCACTGAATCATGTCTGTCTTGAGGCACTGTGGTTCCTTTTCTAAATACTTCTTACTGAAGATATTTCACTGTAAAACAACCAGTCTTCGGGCTGCCTGTTCTAGGGCCAGGGAAGAATTGTTTGAAAGGCAACTCTCAGCCTTTCAAAATTAGAAATTCTTTGTTACAATACCTTCTATTTTCTTTAAGATCAAAACCCACACTTATTTTTTCCAGAATGTAAGTTATTATTTCAAGGGATTTTAAAATCCTGTCCTGAGTAGGCCAATGTGGATCATTGGGTTTTTACTTATAAGTGTGTTCTTTTTAATTGCGACAGCAGGCACCTGGAGTCTGTCAGGACTTTTCCTGAACCCAGCTGCATCCTTCACTCTGATCCCACTTCCAGATTCAGACATAGCCCGACACTATGGGAACAGAAAATTGGTGCTGCTCCGTGAAGCTGGCACACAGGGAAGATCTCCTGGCTGGAAATGGCTGGGTCCCAGTTTGGGGACACTTGTACGGGCCTGGGACGGTGATGTTGAGCAGAAAGCTCAGGAATTAACCATCGGGGACATCTGGGGACAGGGTTGAAGGAAGCAGAGGAAGAAACCCTGACTGAAGCATTAATGCCCCACGTCAGACACACTTGACCAGAATGGAACTGCTTAAAATGAGCAAATTTGGCCAGTATCTAATAACATAGGTCTCTGGCTACGATTTGCCCTGTGTCATACACATAGTGCCAAGCCACTATAGGGGTAGATCCAGACAGTTGGGGCAGCTGTGGTGTACGGGTGCAACAAAGAAGTGGATATGATTCTATGATTCTATGATATTGCTGTTCCAAACCCTTGTAATTATTAACTGTACACATTAGATGAAGAAAATCCTCAAGAGTCACAAGTTGAGAGCATCTCTAGTGTAAGTGTCTTGAAGCCAATGAAATGAAACATATTTTCACTAGTAGGCAATCAATGACTTTTTTTGGGTTTTTTGCAACCTCTTGTCAAGCACCTACATCTGTTTTGTGAACATCTAAAATTAAAGTGGCCTGACAACAAAAGCACTGAGCCTTTGCAGGTCCAGCAGAAGTCACTAAAAATCAAGATCTGAACCTGTAACCCTTGACTTTAACCATCCATGGCCTTATAAATTCTTTCATAAGAAAGAATTTATTTCTTATCCTGTCCTGTCTTAGTGATGCAGTTTACAAACTGCAACTAAATTTCATTTTCCAATGACAGATACAAGTGTTCAGAAGGCACTTTAATGGGGGGAAGAAGCTGGCTTCTATCCTGATGCAAATTGCTCCCAAATCCAAGGCCATGGTCCTCTGGCTTTCTGAGGACCCTCTGAGGAGGGTGAAAAAAAAAAATCTTCTCCTCTGTCCACTCATTCCTGTCTCTTTTCTCCTTTTCTGTCTCTCTCTTTTCCTCTCACTAAATAAAAAGACAAGGTTGCTTTCCTGGGCCTCCCAGGAGAGTTTAAAATAATCCTAAAAATGCCTCCAAAAGGACTGTAAACATATCTCTCTCTGGGATGTAATTAGTAGATAGAACTGTGCAACCAAAAGCAATGTAATAGCCTTTGCCATGATGAAGTCTAACATGCTAGTTTGTGTCTGAAAAAGAGAAGAGATCTGGACAACACCTTCACTGTCAAAAAGAAAAAATAGCTAGTGAAGGCAATAAATAATATTTGCTCTGTTGGCAGTTCATCAGTTCTTATTTAACCAGCAAATACAACAAAAGCTTAACGTAAAAATGTGCTGCAACCTTCTTCTACCTCTCCCTCCCTCTTCTGCTCCCTCTCTTCCTCCCTCTCTCTCTCTGAGATTGGCTTATTTAAAAACTATATTTCTGCCTAGGCATTCAAAAATGCTGAATGCCTCAAGCAAACTAGTCGAATAAGCATGTTTCTCTACTGTTTCTTGGCAGGGTCCACTGCCTGAGTCCTGCTTTAAATTAAGGCACATGTGGCTTGAGTTTAGCATTATCATGAAAATGAAATTACCACTTTAGAAAAGTCAAGTTATTTTGGAAGTGAAAACTGCAGGTCAGAGCCCACCAAAATGCCAAAAACTTGCTCAAAAATGTCTTGTTGAAGGTTCAGAGCTGCTGCCGCGGACAGTGCATCCTTTTGGGTCCTGATTTATAGTCTTCTTCTTCAAGGTTTCCTACATTTGTTACACGCTCCCGGGAAAACCTTACAAACCTTGGCTCTTTGTCACTGGCTCCCTCTGCAGCTCTTTCCCTGGAAAAGGGAGAGAATAAAATAAATCTATCAGAAATCAGATACATTGACCTGAGGCTCATCCTGCTGTTTTGAAGTCTTCTTGAAAATTGCCCTGGAACTGGTAAATACAACACTGAAGAACTAGTTGTTTGCTCAGCTACAACCCCTCTGTGCTATTCCATTAGTTTTCTTGCCATCAGACAAGGGCTGCATGAAAAGGAAGCAGAAGCCTGTACTCTCCTGGCTTGGAATAGGTTCTCCTGTGCTCTTTTTCATGCCCAGAGGTTTGGGCAGGTGATAAATCTCACCTGTTGTAGCAAAATGGTGGTTTTATCAGGGTTTGGGGTTTATGTTTGTGTGCGTGCATGTGTGTACATGTGCATATCTGTATTTTGCTTAGGTAATGCTTAGGTTAACTACATATTTTTCTTTTTCTCTGGGCTTCTTATCATGCAAAATTAGATACATCAGGTCAAAAATAAGAACAGATAGATGTAAAGTCCAACTCGTAAAGTCCAACTCCTGCTATCAAGAATGTGACAGAAGTGGATATTGGCTTATCACACCGTGGTAGTAATGAGGCCATCTATAGGATGCCACTTGCCGGAATCTGAAATGTACCAACTGAGTGGATTGTTAAATAAATATATTGGCAGATGGGCTTGATTCTTTTGCTTCATAACATTGTTTTTATTTTATTGCAATTCCACTGACTTCAGTGGAGCTAAGCCAGTCTCTGGGAGGGTTCGGGAGGAGGAGTAGGAGTCAACTGTCAACATGCCAAATAGTGCAGCTGAAGTTGGAATGACCAGTGCATTGTATAATCCTGCGGAAACACGTACAATGATTGTGCAAATGGAGGTGCTAATCTGGCTAAGAAGTCAAGCCACAATAACTCACCCTGTCCCCTACACATACAAGCACGTGCACTCATACACACAGGCAGAAAACTGTATCTGGAAGAAATGGTTCTTCAACCAGCAACTTCAGAGACAGTTGGAAGGACAGGAGAATGGTGAGTGCCAAGAAAATTTTCCCCAAGCTACGAATTAGTAACACTGCCTGTTGAGATTTGCCTGTTGAGATTTGCCAACATGATCGGAATTGGTGGTGAAGTTTACTGATTTTCAGAGAATTTGGATCAAGACATCATCCATTTAATGGAGCAATTAATAGGATAGGATAGGATAGGATAGGATAGGATAGGATAGGATAGGATAGGATAGGATAGTTCTGTTGGAAAGGGCCTACAACAACCATCTAGTCCAACTGCAAGAGCCCCTTTTCAGGTATCTAGCTTTCCTAACTTTAAGCCAGCCCACCTACAACACAAAGAGTTGGAGTTCGACCGAAGTCCTACTATAATTTGGGAGGTAGTCAAGAGCAGAAACTAGGGTCCAAGTTTCTTTGTGCTGCATTGCAAGACACTACCATTGATCTCACCAGGTGATGCACCTCTCTGGTGCCCAAGGGATCGGTCCTGAGGCTCCTGTAGACCTCCTCTTAGATATACTCATTTTTCTCCTACCTCTATGTCTTTCAGAAGGATTTTTTAATGTGAGAAGTCATGACCAGGCCTTCCAAACCATCACAGTGAGCAGGAGGAAGATTTTCTTTCTACGAAGAAATACAGGGCAAGAGGTATGGTTTTATCAGTCACAGTGCCTCAAGGCCTGAGGTGAGGAGAAAGGGTCACTGACAACTTGAACGTAGAGCACACAACTTCAAATCCATAAAGAAGTGCAGGGGCAGTTTTGGGGCAGCAGCAGGACGGGGAAGGGAGTGTCAGAGGGTCTAGAGGAAGCTGTTGATGGGCAAGTGTACATCAGTAGGCATACCAACCACCTTACACTCAAGCAAATCATGCTGTACTTACTTTTGATCAGATCCTATGAAAGAACACCTCTCATGCTGACCTGACTCAGCCTTCAAAGACCCCTGTAAAGCCACGAGCTCTGGGCTTTATGGGCCCCCATAAAGCCACAAGCCACAGATGGGATCTGGGTCTGGTGCTGGGTCCCTTGAGAAACCTGTAAATCAGAGGGAGTCACTCAGCTGGTGAGCTACAGGTCTTAGGCTGCCACATGAATCCAGTCCATAGCCCAAGACCTTGATCATGTTCTAGAGGTAAGATGTCTGATGTGATACTGGTTCAGATTAAGACATCTAAATGTAGATGACTGCCACAAGCTGATCTCTAAACTCCAGGTATAGTTGATAGAGATCTATATGGCAAAGTCAGTGAGATCTTTAGAGTGATGCAGTTGAGCAGATCTAGGTGTCTTCAGCTTCAAACTGACTCCCATCCTGGCTTCCAGTGGCTGAAATGTAAACATCTACATTCCTGAGGCAATATATGTCTTTCTAACATAAGATTAACACTAAAGCTCTTAAGGATCTAAATATTGCTTGTAGCCCCTAAAAATTGCTTAAGGTGCCTCCTTTGCTGATCTAACACTTAGTACCCTTATCCTGTAATTCCCCTATTCTAAGAAGGTAGCGAGGTTACTTTGTTTTCTCTATAAGATACAGCAAAAATTGGTATAGTAAAGATTTTTAAGCTTTCAAATGCTATTGTTCAACATGTATTACTTTAAGTAGATATATGCTAAGTAAACATAGCACATAGCAGTTCTCATGTACAAAGATGAGCAAAAGATTTTTTGTTCTATTTCTTCTATGCATGGCCCAGAAATTTACTGTCCTATCTCCATACTTACTGTAGAAGTGTGAGAAAGAAATATATATTTAAAGACTCCAGTATCTCTTATTTGGTTAATGTCCTGCAAGTATTTAAATGAGTCATTTGATGGCTCTGCACTTCATAATTGGTTAAGCTATTTAACATACTTTATTGCTTCTGTGATTTATTGCCTGATGAGGACACTCAAGAAAGTCTGAGAACCTCTTTGGGGTTTATTGAGCTGGTACATATTTTATGCTGATTTCAAATAAATCAATGTCTATTACAGCATAAAAAATGGGAGCATTGGAAAGAACGTTGACGAGAACTATTTCCGGAGCTTTGTGTTCTGCTTCATGCATAAAGCATGAGGGCTTCATTAACATGGAAGTATGTGCATGTGAACCTTTAGATCCTTATTAATCATTTTGGTGACTAATACATGGAACTCAATAATTCCCATAAGCTTCTTTAAAAGAAACCATAATGTACATACTGTGTGAGATGATTCCCCAAAGGAGTGTGTAACAGTAATGTCTCAGATACCCTGTATGTAGGAAGCTCTTGATAGCTGTGTTGTTCAGCATGCCCTTCCCTGCCCTACTTACTGCATTTCAAATAATACCATCAGGAAATAAAGCAGAGCACCACCAGTCCTTGTCTTGTTTGGCTAGCACCTTGGTCATTCACAACCCTCAGGAGCTCTGCTGTCGATTTAATGAGAGCAGGACTGAATTCCCTGTGAATCAAGAAATAAATTATGTAAGCTTATTGACCCAGGACTTCACTGTGGTGTAAGTACTCATGTGGAAGGAGTTAAGGTTTCAGGATAATTAAGTCACAACTTTCTCTGGGCAGCTATATGTGGACTGTGAGGTCTTCTCTGGGCACCATCCTGGGGCTGGATTAAAACACGACTCCTTGAATCTCTGGTTCATGCTAAATGTGACTGTTGGATTCAAGCAGAAAAGTGCTCCCTAGGTGTATTCTAGGGTGGTCATTCCCAGCAGAGGACAAGAAGAACATTCTTTCAAGATCTCTTTTGCAGTCTCTTCCAGACTTGTGCCCTCTGTATGTTCAATATATCTACTCTCTGCTTCATGGTCTGAAGACCTCTGTGGATTTCTCTTGACAAGTTGTATCTTCTAGTTTTGGTGGATTCCTACCTACTCAATGGATATAATAATTTGGCCATTTTTACACTGAAACTAATTTCACCTGGACTATGTCTTTAGTTTGTTTATGAGAATGGCAAGTGCAACAGCATTAATTTTGAAACACTTCAACTTTCCCAGTCAAAAAGACCTGTTTTCCTGTTTTGAAAGAATGCTCAATTGGTTTCTTCTTGGCAAATCCTTACTGGCTGCTACTCATGTCTTTAGTATTTTCCAGGTGTAATAATTTGTTCTCTTGTTCATTCCAGATTTTTTCTGGGGCTAAAATGTAAACTCTAAATAGAGAAGCCTACAGTTCCTTGACTTCTCTGTGCTCCTCTCTTTATAATGGGCACTATTTCCAATTTCATTTTTTTACCTTTCCGCCAAAGGCTTCTCAAAGATAATTGCCAACATTTGTAAGACTGCTTTACCCTGCTGTTTCAGGCTATGTCTGTTTGTGCAAGCATTATGGTGGAATAGGAGTGGATCAGTCATAAAAAACAGTTAATCCCAATGGCCATGCTCTGTTTGTTTGGGTTTTTCCTCAGACTAGTTCTAGTTTGGTCCCAAAGACTTTATGCCCATTAACAACTACTAATTAACATTCATGAAGTGTGTCTTCCTGTTTAGTTTCATTGTGAAATCTAAGCCCCTCTGGAAAGCAAACCAGAGCACAGTAAATGGAGCTGATCGGGAGATCCTCCATAACAGCGCATTTCCCACCTAAACTCAAGGGACATGGAGCTGCAGTCTCAACATCCTCAACCAGAGTTCATCAGTCTCAATCAATCTAAGAATAAATAAATTATGGAAGTACTCATTGTTCATGATGTTGATCATCTTATACCTTTAAATGAAAACTTATTGAAAAGGTGTTAAACATATTCATGTGTCAGCATCATCTGACAATATTTCTTCCTCTCTGCTGGGTAATATGCCGACTTTCCTTGGTTCTCTTCTTACAGCTGATGTATCTGTAGAGTGATTTTTGATACATTCTATGTTTATTGCTACTTTAATCCCATTTTGTGTTTTGGGCTGTCTAACTTTATTCGTAACATGTTTCTGCTCTTGTCATATATTCATCCTAGCAATCTGCCCTCATGTTCACTCCCTGTATGCTTCTTGTACTCTTGTACCAAGAGCTCATGCTGTGGCCATACAGTCTGCTCTTGTGTTTCCTACTTTTCCTCTGCACAGGTTAAAAGATATATACCAGAGCATGAATTTGGATAGGATGATCACTTAAGATCCCTTCCAGTCCTTTATTTTTGATACACTGGTGGCTTTCTTTGTGATGCCACAGCAATAATTTATTAATATTGCTGGTACATTGCTCCTTGAAGAATCACAGTCTGTTCTAGTAAGACTGTTGCTTCCATGCACAAGAAAGGAAGAAGATTATGACTTGTGTCCAGACCTGAACCAGAGACTATCCAGGTTATTCAGGTCATTCAAGAAGGCAGTAGGATGGCATGCACAGCCATGAAGCTGTGTTTTCAGAACGGCACTTCATAGCAGGTCATGAATAGACATGAGTGAAATTTAGCAACTGGTCTGGCTGAGGATGAAAATTTCTATTAGTCAACAGACTGGCTTTCAACCAGAAGGAGTCATGTCTAGCATCCTACAGCAGTTGAAAACCTGCTATAGCTTTGGAAGTGTCCAAAATGTTATGCAAAAGCAGAGATTTTTGAGTGGTGGGGTGTATGTGTGTTTGGTTTCTTTACTTTTTTCTTTTTCCTTTTTGTTTTCTTTTTTGCACAGAAGTTGTTCTGAGGACACAAAGTTCTCATCCAGAATAAGAAGCCATGGCTTGTGTTACAAGAGTACAGAAGAACTGGCAAGAAACACAGAGCCCATGAGAACAAACTAGCAACACAATGGATTTGCAATATTTAATCAAGTTCTTGATGATCACAAATCTTGCAACACATTCCAAAACTACTAAAAACGTTATACAGAAACCAGCTGAGCCAATATTTAAAGCCTTTTTAATTTAACAGAACCCATTTTTTATAGTATCCAGGATATGTTTCTGGCTTTCCTACTTGCCACATGATCTCCTGTCCAGATGTGCTGGTGTATATCTAGTAGTGGACCAGCCAAACCACAGCACTTTCCTTCTGCTTGTAGTGTGTTACTGTAATTCAACCATACTTCTCCCGGCTACAGAAGCACTACATTAATATGTGGTATAACAACAGTAACACAGGAGGGGATAAAGCTAACCATAACTTTAACTACATATCTAAAAACAATAATAATAACAATGGAGTGACCCTATTCAAAGAGGTTAATTTGTGTGCAGAGTATAAAATCCAAATATGCAGTTGTTTTGAAAACTTCCTCTTTTTCTCACCTGCAACAGAAAATTTGTGCTGAGGAGATGATTTCCTGCAGCTTTCTTCAGGAAATTAGCCTCCCTCTTTGTTTAGATCCCACAGATTGCTCTGTGTGCTCTTAGAAAAACCCATGGGCAGCCAGCTCAGGTCTCCCACATTTTTGCAAACGCCTTTTCTCAGTGATGGCTCCCATACAGGCTGAGGAGGGAATTCCAGGCTTGTGGGTTAATTATTAACATGGTTAAGCACTGGCAGCATGCTCAGAATTAGAAAGGAAAGGCCTGAGGGCTGATTCTTCCCTCCTGTTCACAGGATAACCCCATCAGGCTGACTTCGACCTCCCAAGGCAAGGGACGTATCCGCACTCCCGCATGGAAAGTTAGTGGGATTCTTATGAATGGCTCCATTAGGAGCTGGAGTGGCTCAGTGCCAAAGAAATCAGTGGAGTTGCTTCTGATTTACACGGGGTAAGCATGCGGGTGTATTAAATCCATAATCCTTGTCCCCACTGCAGCGAGGAACTCGGCAGCTGGATCCTGCAAAGCGCCACAGAAAACCCTCCAGTACCAAAAACCATTGAGGACCCCGCCCATGTCAAAACGTATTGAAGATGCTGGCACAGCGGCATACCAAGCAGCTTAGGAGGTGAGGAAGAGGGGGTTCAGCCAACTCAGTCCTAAACAGCGATTTCACCTTGTGTGCTTTTGCAGTCTCCATCACCCCAGGACCTAGGCACTTGATCTTTTAGATCATTACTATGCCTTTGGAAAGTGGAGTGATGTTATTTTACGGAAAAAGAGGTCCAAGTTCTTCCTGCCTAGCATTGCACAGGCAGTGTAGAGGGCAGACTAGTCTAACTGGCTTAGATATCCCCTGTAGTCAGTGCAGAAAGGAGGCCACCAAGACGCCAGCTGCCTTCTGAGGCTGACCTAGAGCTACTACAATTTTTTATGCCCCTTAATTTAGTTAGCCTGACTCTAGTCCAGAAAACACAATAGGCATATTTTAAGGGTAGGGAAGCATTTCTTGAGGAAGAGTTATGTACCTAATTCCTGCTGAAAGCTTAGGAAATGATGAGTCAAACCCATTTGGATGACTTTGAAAATCCCAGCTATCACTTCTTCACTTTTGCAGAACTGTCCCCATATTGCCTGGCTTTGTCATGGAGGTGTCCTTGGCATACTGGGAGGCTGGACAGGGGTCCCTGCATGTCACCCTCACCGGTGATGTGTCTTTGAACAAACACAGAAAACAGCCAGGGGCTCCCACCACTGTTGGGCACAGATTCACCCTGGGGTGCAAAAACTCCCATTGCTGCTCCTGAGCCAGTCTAGCACCTCATTGGCTTTGTGACCTCTCCACTCCAGATCTTAGTGCTGAAGCTGTTCTGCCATGGACTTGACCTGCTGCCTACTCACCTAAGGAGCAGTAACACTGGAAATGCTTTGAGTGTCCATTCCCCCACTAGTATAAGTGCCTTCTTTTTGTCAAAGGACAATATGAAGCTCTGCAAACCAGGGGCTGATGAGTTTCTAAGCCCCATGTGCCCCAGGAATACCCACCTACTCCCCACAGCACCTGGCTGTTTCATTTAATTAGTTTTGTTGTATTTGGTCAGGGTTTTTTTCCTTTCTTTTTCTTTTTTAATCACCTTTTGCTCTTCATCTTTCCTAATTGACCTCCACCAGAAATCTTTAGTACCTGAGTCCCAGTCAGCTCCTGCCTGAGCACTGATAGGTGAAAAATTATTTCTCTGTTTTCCTGAGAGATCTTCACAGAAAATGTGTTGTTCATAACAGGGATCTGTTCTAAAGTAAAAAAAATCACTGACATTAAAACACCCCTTGGTTCCCAGTTATTCCTTAATAAAACAATTTTGAAAAGTTTTTCACTCACCACACAGCATTAACCTTCAAACAGGAAGGGGATCGACTTGCTTTCATTATTTCAGCAGTGTTTCCTAGCTTGGCTAGGCAGCTAGTGCTAAGAGGGTGTATGTGTAAATATACATTATAATCACATTACAAATCACTGCCAAACAGAGCAAATGCAGACTAAAGGATGTCTGCAATCAGAGAAGGGATTGTAGTCTGGGTTCCTGCAGTTCTGGAGTCAATGGGAAGGTACTTTCCAACTTCAGTTTACAGCAAATTTTATGGAAAGGTGACACTTTCAAGGTCAATGTGTCTGCATCTACGTGCCAGCATCTATGTGTCTGCGCCTATGTGCCAGTTATGGGATAACTATGTGCCAGCATAGTTATCCCTATTTAGCTGGTAAGTTGTACCACTTAAGCTGCATTGATAAAGCAAGCTTTATTGTTGCATATATTGCAGAATCAACACCCCATTGGGAGAGTAAGCTAGGACCAACTCTACCTTGTGCATTACCAAATCAATATTTAAGTTCCTAAATCAGTCATGAAGTTCACGCTTTCCATGCAGGATAAAGCAGCAATGTTATCTGGATGCAGCCATGATGCCTATACCTAGAGTCATGAGTGAATACGACAAAGCTCTCTCAGCAACTACATCAATTTTCCTCTTGGTTTCACCTACTTCAGCAAACATGAGATCAAGCATCAGACATTGCCAGTAAATGATTGTTACTTGCACAATGAAACTCTCTTATTTGCCCAGCTCTAGATGCCAGAGAGTTAGATGAAAACAAACGCACACCCTCCAAAAGCACATCAATATCAGTCTTGTTATCTCATTCACATGCTTCGTATCTGGGCATTAAACAA